>NW_006238958.1:300070-335761 GCF_000226075.1 Solanum tuberosum
CGCCCCCGATGACACCGACGACAAGAGTGATGATGATGATTATGTAGATCTCACTCCCTAGTTTAGATCTTTGGACATTTATGAACTTTTTGAAATTTTGAAACGAATTTTAAAAGACTTTATAAGTGTTTAATTTGTGATTTAGATACTTTTGAATGTTATTTTAAGTTTGTTGTTTTATGTTTTGTTTAGATTGTTTATAATTGTGTGTGTTTGACTGGGATGAATAGTGTAGAATTGAATTGAATTGCATTTGCAGGTGGGCAGCAGAAACTGCTAGTTTTTGCTGTCAAAAATATTGCAGAAAAAGCGACGGACAGAGTAGTTTAGTCCGTCGCTTTTCTGGGGTTAATTTTTTGAAAAACCCATAAAAGCGACGGACAGAGTGGTTTAGTCCGTCACTTTTCTGGGATTTTCAAAAATAAAATTTCCAGAAAAGCGACGGACTGCGTCGCCTTTTAGAAATAAAAAAAAAATTAAAATAAAGCGACGGACTCCGTCGTTTTTTTACAAAAATTCAAAAAAAAAAAGTAAAAATGCGACGCCGTTCGTCGCTAAAAGAGACGCAGTCCGTCGCTTTTTGAAAAGCGACGCTGTCCGTTGCTTTTTGAAAAGCGTAGAGCTAAAAAGCGACGGAGGTGACTGCATCGCTTTTCCGTTGATTTTGACCAAAAAAATGACGCAGTCCGTCGCTTTTGACCGTCGTTTTTTGACATTTTTTTAGTAGTGTATTGTTACAAGTTTTGAACATCGATGGAGCTTATATTTAGCTATTTTAGTTGTCTTGATTGGAATATATATATGGCACGTACGTAATGACTGAATTATAGATGAATCAAATCGGAGGACACTTTCGTGCAAGTACAGGTTCAAAAAAAATTTACTAGAATATCATTGCTCAAAAGTGTAGCTAGCATGAGTATATATTATGATAAGGAGAATAAAATGGAACTGATATCTTACTATCACCTGACGTTCATATAGTATATTATAGTCTTTATTCCTCCTATTTTTCACATTATTGAAGATCTTACACATGAAGAGGAATTAGAAATATTCCATATGGACACCAATAGCATTCAAGAAAACACCACTTTTTCCATGAAAACCAACAATTTTCCCTCTAGCTGCTGAGGAGCTAAAATAAGTTCCAATTTCAATTCCATAAGGTCCATATTTTTCTTTATTTGTATAAAATGTAATTTGTCTTATTGTGTCTTGGCCTCCATTTTGATCCAATGGACTATAATATCCTTCGATTCCAATAAAGAATTCATCGGTACCATCAACGTTTATCTGCATATCAAATTCATCAAAAAAAAATTAAAAATATTTCTCCCTTCACAATAATAATAATAATCAATTATATTTCAATTTCAAATTGATTATATGAGTCCTTTATATCCACCCATCTACATTCAAATTACAGAAAATGATCAAAGTTACTCATATATTATTCAAAATTGAACAACTCGATATGCGTTTTATTAGATTTTAGTCTAATGTATATTACCCTCATTATTAGAGAAAATATCTTGTTTTCTACATGTTTATTATGAGGGTAGTTTTAAATCACAGTCAAAAGTTGGAGGGCAAATTTGGACCTTTTTGTCAGAGAATTTGGGAAGAACATGCATTAATATCTCAAATTCAATTCAAATACTCTTTAGATGCACACTCCGTTTTTTAAGAAAGATTTATCATCCGAAAAGAGGCGGACAATAGAGTCTTTTGCACATGAAAATATGACTAAATTTTTCCTTGTTGTTTTTCAGAGCGAAGTGAAAAAAATGGGATTCTTGAACATGGTAAAATATCCAATGAGTACGAAAGAATTGAACAAAAATTTGTACGAGGTGAAAATCTCAAGTACAATTATGTACACTTGGAGTCCACCACAACAACATAGGACCTCTATTAGTGGGAAGGATAAATACGAGACGATTTACTAACAACAAAGGATAAATTCATACCTTTATAATTCTTTCTGCCCCAGGTTCAAGACCATGAAGTTGTGACCAAAATGATGTTTTATCTAATTTCTTTTCATACTCGATTTGAATTGCTGATATAGCTGAGTAATGTAAAGCCTCATGAACTTGAACTTGTTTTATAGTACAAAATACTCCATCATCCCAACCTTTTCCACTACATCCACCCCAAGGTCCAGCACTTCTTGGCACAATAGTCTTCATCACATCCATTTTCTGTGTATGCAAAATGTGAAGTTAAAATTATTTGTTCATTATGATCGGTGTAAAAATTTCGTACTTGATATTTACATCAATTTATTTAATTTACTATGGTTAAACGATTAAATAACATGTGGGAGTATATATGTTAAGTACTGAAAGAGGTTTATGTGCAAATACATATTATGCATATATTGATTTAGTGTAAATATTGACTTAACGGGAAGTTTTCCTGTCCTAACTATTTGGAAAAGTCAAATTTGGGTTAACACAAACGATAAAATAAAAAAGAACTAAAATTTAGTTGGGTGTTGGTGAGACATGATGAAGTGCATGCAAAAGGACGTCTTCTTTCTAGAGGTTGCATCTTGAAATATACAACTTACCCCCCCCCCCCCCCACACACACACACTCACAAGTTTTTCAGAAAGATCTGAGCCTAAAAGTATAGAGTTTATTATTTTCTTAAGGATTTGATTTTTCGTTCAACTATGTCATTTTACTAGGGAGTATAGGAAAAACTAACCTCATGTGTTGCCATGTGTCTAGGGTTAGTATTGTATTCACGGTCCCCATCAAATTTAAGTCTTTATGCACAAATGAAATCATTTTGGTTCTTAAAGAGGGACAGTTCTAGAAGGTTCAATTGGTCGAATTTGTAACTCTTGGTAAGATCGGTTCAAAATATAGCGCGCTAGTGACAAATTCAACTTATTTGACAAATAAACCGATCTTGATAGTAGGTCTAATACGATAATAAAAGAACTCATAATAAGAGAGAGAAAAGGTAATATATGTACGTCATGGATTTCAATTTCTTCCACCATTGGTTCATTTGGCTCAACTTTTTTCTCATCTTCTTTTGATGAAGTTAGTTTCTTCAAATAAATACCAATAGCATCGAGGTATGAGCCAGCTCGCCCATGTAATCCAACAATAGCTCCACCTTCTTTCATCACAAATGAAAATGGAGTTCCACCAGCCTCTTTACCAAATGGTCCATAAATATTCTTTCCATTTGTTATAAAACTTAGAGATTTTACAACCAATTTGCCACCATAATTTCCATATGTACCCTTGATCCCTCTCAAAAATTCCAACGGAGCCGCCTCAATAACAACCTGTCATTAATAGAAAAATTACCACGCATCGGTTAAAACTGTAGCAGAGTCAAAAAATTTAATGAAGATCTCGAAAAGTGCATGAAAATCACATTTAGAATTTGAAATTTGTGGCCTAAGAAAAAGTAATTTGAATATTTTTTGTCGTTGCATTAGAAGGTTCTCTTATATCGAGGGAATTCAATAACTTTTATACATACAAAATAATTTATTTTACTCCTTCTATATAATATCAATTAATTTTAAATGAAAAAATTCGATTGAATCTTCTTTGTTGAAGATGAAAAACATCTTTTACTCGAAGGATGTTTATATATATATATTGGTCAAATAATTAATATATAGTTATACACATGTTCTTGTACTAAAAAAAATCACTATCATATCAAATTGACTTATCTTTTCATAATTTATAAAAATCAAGTCTGATGATAAGATAACCTGAAGGCTAGAAAATAAATTGATTTTGTTGCAATGATGATAAGAAATATTGAGAAGAATATATCAATCATGAAAATAAAGAAGAATCAACTTAAATAGTCGTTCACCCAATGGGTTAAACTTAAAAATAGTGAGTGGGTGTATAATCATTTAAACTATGTGTATATCAACTAAAAAAGTAAACAGTAAATCTATCTGGCTATTTGGGTGAAGATCCGAAAATAAATATGTACCTTGTCTCTTCGACCTCCATTGCCACCAAATCTTGGTGATTCTATTGTACCTCCTTGTTCATTTATAGTAATAAACATGATGGAGTCTATAATTTCTCCATGATTTATCAATATCTCTTTAATTGGACTTTTAAACTTGTAATTCCATTCTGATCCACCACTTCCTCCCCATGCCTCTACCATTATTTGATCAATTTCATCATAACTCACTTGATTTCCCTTCACATATACAAAATATATAATCAAATATTATAGATATATATAGTTATTATAATATGTAAAAGAAAAAAAAAGAGAATTAATTAAGCAATGTACGTACCATTTTTCGGTGATTTTGTGCGCGCTTTGATTTTATATTATTTAAGTTGTATCATGCGATATATATATAAGTTGTTAGAAGAATAACAAACGTATAAGTCATTAGTTATAAGAAAGGTATACGTGCTTTGTACATATGAAGTCATGAAGAAAAGAAAGTGATTAAGCAAAGTATAGAATATATATATATTAATTAATTATATTTTTTTTATAAGTTATAATCAATCAACAACAATAATAATAACATATTTAGTGTAAAAAGGTAAAATGTAAACATAAATTATAACTAATTAATATACATTAATTTGATGTAGCTTCTATAAGGATAGAGATTCAAGTTGGTAAAGTCTCTTTCCCCCTCCATAACCCAAAAATTGTTTCAAAATAATAATATCGTAGTCAACTATCTCTCTAGGTTCTTTTTGTTTATATAAATACAACTTGCAGAATTCGGAGTACAAGAGTTAAATTTGGTTGGAAAATATGATCAACATCAAATATTCAAAAGTTTTAAAATAAAATCATATATTTAGAAATTACATAATAATTTGAAATATCTTTTAAATACTTTTATAACATTTTATTTTTTTAATTAGACTCACCAAATTATAATCGTATCACATAAATTTGGATAAAATAGTAAGTAATTTTTAGTGCACAAATCTTTCTTTTTCCATGAAGCAACATGTCTAATTCTTAAATAGTAATTTAAATTATTAGTCTAATATTAATTCCAGCTAGTGGCATATTATTCTTTTAAAAAAAGATTCTACTTTGTTTTTAATTAGATAATGACTTGTGTTGCTAATTATTTGACAACAAAAAGGAACGAATGGGCTTTGCTTTAATGGTTTTGAAAGGTGATTAATTTTTCCACGTGAAATGCAATGTAAATAGTAATATTTTAATCTACAACTTTTAGCCAAAAAACATGGGGGGACAAACTGTGAAAAATAAAACATTTAAGAAGATAATGATGATTAACTTAAAACCTCCGTCCGACTCTTATTAGATGGACACTTTTTATTTTATAAGGTGACTAAAAAAATATTAATAGATTAATCAATTTTACTATTTTACCCTTATTCATAATAATTTGCCTCCTGAACTAAGAAATTGTTGGTTCTTCAAAATTTGTTTAAACTTTCAAAGGTCATATTAATTATTGAGGTAAAAAGGAAAAAAAAATAATCAATTCTATCATGATTTAATAAGTGATCAAGTAATATGAGATAAATATTTTTAGTAAGATGCTCATCTAATATAGGATAGAAAGAGTACCAAAACTTGTTTAAATTTTCAAAAGTCATATTAATTGTAGACGGAAAATGAGAAAAATTTAATTAATTCTATCCTAATTTAATAAGTAATAAAGTAATGTGAGACAAATATTTTTAATAATGGAACACAGGGAATACCAAAATAATTATGCTAAGAGTACTTTTTTTATAAGAAACTTTTTCAATAATAAGTTAATAACAGTATTGTAAGTACTAATATTCTTGACGTAGAATATTTTGCCAAAAATAATACCATCTTTATCCTCAATTCACGTGTCATGTTTTCTTTTAAATTTACTTTAACATGATTGATTTTTTTATGTAAATATAATTTATATATTTATGACTTATTTTAAATAGTAATACTCTCTCCGTCTATTTTTACTTATCAACTATATATTTATATTATTTTAAGATGTCCAATAATACTTGTCTATTTTATAAAATCAATGAATAATTTACTATTTTGTGTTTATCTTATCCTTGCTATTAAATAATATTCATTTTTCAATGTTAAAATAACTTATAGCTAGTGATTTGGTAAATTACCTCTATCATTTACTATTTTTAATTCATATGCTAAATTAATAATGAATAACTATTGTTTGACAGTAAAAATAATTTTTTTATTAAAAAATCTTCATTTTAAACTCATTAGCCAGTTAAAAATGTTGCATAGAGACAAAAGGAAGTATTTTATTATTTTGTGAGTACTAAATTTCGTATATAAATTACTAATAAAATACTAAAAAAATCATTTAAATAATACTTTTTGTCATCAAATAAAATGGTAGAACAAATTATGTTATTTCTCCTTTTAACTAAATGTCTCAATTAGAGTCATGAATATGAAAAAAATATTGATAGTTTCTCTTAAGTTTATCCTATAAAATGAAATTTAAATTAATCAGACTCTAATATGAGTATCAAATATTTCGATGATAAACAAAAAAAATCATTTATAAAACTTTAATTAGGTAAAAAAAAAAACTACCACTCCGAGCAATATACAGTGGGGGAATATTCTTACTGTATATTACCGCGGTAAATTCTTGAGAAGTATATATAATGAGGAAAAAAAACGGTCGCCTCAAAAATTGCAATGGCAGTGAAAATTTCACCTGTCTACATCCCTACCCCTTAGCTAAAATTGCTCTTCCGCCATTTTTAAGCTCCAATTTTCCGGTCAATCTCCGGTGACTGAACCCTAGACACGTGGCAACTCACCGTTGCATCACGTCACGTCACCTCAAAATACTGTGGGAATCCGATTCCGTGTAGAAATGGGAAATGGAATTCAATTCCTGTAATCCGGAAAAAACCTTTGTTTAATCAGGAAAAAGTTGTATACAGTAGTAGAAGAAGAAGAATACACTTGTATAGAATATAGATAGATAGATAGATACTGTATGGATGTATAATGTATGAAGGGGGCAAATTGTTGTGATTCTATAAGCATATTATTAGCATCTTCATCGTCATCAGTAACAACCCGTTCGAATACTAATAAGTTTCGGCTACACGCGGCATTTGATTCCAATTTGAAATCCCCAAAATGGCTATTTAAGTCGAAGATGCGAATTCCAAAGCGTTCAGTTTCTCTCTGTCTTTCTGTATTCTCTCCTCCGAAACAACTGGTTTCATCTTTTACTAGAAGTTTTCATTTCCATTTGGGGATTTTCAGTTCCGATCATTTTCTGAACAGAGGGAAATCGGTTTGTCGTAAAGGTTGGTGACGTTTTTGCTTGCTTAACTCGGTTTGTGATTGTAGAAGTTGTTGTACTTTACTATTCATTGCATTTGCTTTCAACAGCTAACTAAACACAGTTTTTCTAAGAAAATGTACTGTTGTATATCTTAGCGGTGGTGTGCGGTCCCTTTCATGTGTTTTTGTTGAGTGGGTTCTATATGACGACTTCACTCGCGAGTTGAGAAATATCATTTGTAATGTTGTGGAAATTTCATGGTAATTGATTTCTCTTTCTTTAAGGCTGGAAAGTTCATAGTGTTGAGAATTTTGATTTGCTGCTGATTTCAGCTTGAACTATTTTGGTTCTGTTACCTAGGAAAGTAAATTGTGTCGAGTTGAAGGCTTTTTTTCCCCACAATTTCGGTGTAACTTTGATGTTCTTTCAAAGTGACTAAGTCTATGATCTATCAGTTTCACTTTCTTGTCTTTGTTATGGCTTCTTACGAGCACTGTTATGAGGCTATGCTTCTTGAATAGTTGATCAAGAAGAGACAATTCCGCTTAATAGGTTAGTTGGAGCTTGGCTCATATTTACAATAGGAGTTCGATTGTAATAAGTAAAATTCACTTTGGTGAAATATAGGTATTCAATATCTTGGAGTGTAGGCTTACACATTGGGGCATAAACCTGGTCTTTGAATTGGTTTACAAGTGGGATTAAAGGTAAATACTAAGATTTTAGTCCTAGGAAGAGTCAATTCATTCAAAAGTATACTCATGGTCCTTGTTATTTTCCTACAGTGCATAAGTTAATATCTATAGTACTATTTCCACTACCCAAAGAAAGTTGAGAAGGTTGGTGCCGATGAGTCTGGTGTTTGTTACTGTTATATCGAAGTTGCCTTATGTGGGTGGAAATTGACATTCAGAATTTCAAATAGTTATGTTAGATGCAGCTGAAGTTGTAGAGTTAATCCTCTTTGTGGTGAATGGTCTTGTCTCTTTTAATGTTAATAATAAATTTGCGGAGAATGTAATTCTGGTAGTATCTTATTAGCATACAGTGTTTGAGCAATGATTACTATAAACTTATGCAATCTAATAGATAGGCAGTTGATGAATACCATAATGAGTTTTTATGAAGAAAGGCCTTAACTGAATGATTGTAATCAAAGGCCAGGAGATGATATGCAACTCTTCATGGGTGCCATCTCTATAACTCTCATCTCTAAGGATAGATTTTGGCCTTGTCTTACAGGAACCAACATTGGATTGGTCAAAACATCTTTTCTTGTTTGAGTTTTCTCTGCGAGTTCGTGATGCTTTTCCTATTCCTCAAGCATTGAACAGGAAGCTCTGTGCATGCTGCAATTGTCAGATTTGTTGTGGAATTCGACATTCTCATAGACTATCGCCTACTAGCTAATTTTCATTATTACTGTTCAGGGAGAGATCAGTTACATACAAGTTGTACAATGGATGGCATTGGTGCAGATACCAGGGCAGCGCTGTTTGAGAAGGGAAATGGTGCCATTGGTGGTCAGCGTTCATGCATATGGTCATCTCCCGAAGGAGGGTGTGATATTGTCATAGGAAAGCAGATATTCTGTAACAGGTCCTTAAACATGAAAAGTATAGTTGCTGTTGGATTTGACATGGATTACACACTGGCACAGTACAAACCTGAGACTTTTGAATCTCTTGCATATGAAGGCACTGTCAGAAAGCTTGTTTATGATTTAGGATACCCTGCTGAGGTACTATTAATACTTGTATAAGGAAAAGTCAAAATAGAAATTGATGAGGCATATTTATGTGCTAGTTAGTTGTCTCAATGTGCATTTATTCCTTTGGCAGTTGCACTATAAGACTGTTCATCTAATTTTATGGATATTATGCACAATGCAGTTTATATGTGCATCATCATTAATTGTGGCTTTCAATGACCTGAGTGTGATAATGGTATAATGTTATTTACTATGCATAATGTTGAGTTGAAAAGGTAGATTTAGAAATTGAATGTTTGACATAATTCTGTCTTTGGTGTTAAAGCAATTAGTTGTTTTGGGATACTTTGTCGAGAGCTGATTGCCGTAAAAAAATTACGGCTCATTTATTTCATGTGCTGACAGATTATTTGGCTATTGAATCTGGGTTTTCCTTTTTTTTTATTGTTACTGATGTATGAAGTGATAACTGGGAGATTTTTCACCACGTTGTGTGTTGTGTAGCTGTTGGAATGGTCATTTGATTGGAGCTATATGGTCAGAGGTTTAGTTCTTGATAAGAAGAGGGGGAATATATTAAAGGTTTGTCGCCACTTTGTTCGTGCATTGAATTGTTTCCTGTCTTAATCATTAATTTCACTTCATCCTCGCTTATGATTGTAGTTTCATTTCTTTCTTATTTAACTATTCTTCCTTTTTCTGCTTGCTCATGTAACAGATGGACCGACACAAATATGTGAAAGTAGCTTATCATGGATTTAGAGAGCTTTCAAAGGAAGATAAAGTCGCTACTTATGGCAATACCTTGCTTCGGGATTCATTTGATGAACCTGACTATGCACTTATTGATACCCTTTTCTCTCTTGCTGAAGCCTACTTATTCGCTCAGTTGGTGGACTTCAAGGACAAAAATCCTGGAAAAGTTCCCGAAGATGCAGAGTAAGAGAGTAACCAGTACTCTTTTTAGCCTTATGGACAGTAATGTCTATCTGTGTCTCTTCCAATGTCTTCTATAATGCGACTTTGCATGCAATTATTTTACGTTTGTCTCGTCATTTATTTTTCTTTTCCATTAGCTAGAGGTGTAAACACAGATTAACAGAAGTTTTGCACAAATATATCTACCAATCTATCACGGGATATGCTCGAAACAAAAGAAGTTGGTGGTCAAATCTAGTTTCAGTTCTCTTCTAATGCTAGCTATTCTGTTTTTGTAGCTCTTACCCGTAGTAAATTTATGGAAGGAATTATATTTCTAAAATAAAGATGTCCCATAGATGTATCTTCAATAAGTGAAATATTCTAGTTCAGCTTGTTTTATAGATATGTTTTATCTTTCAACTCACTCAATTTTCGGTGGTCTTGTCATCTTTTGTAGCTGTTTCAAGCTTAGTTGCGCGGACTCTTCACTTTTGATGCCGCACCCGTCTCGGATTCTCCAAAAATACACTACTTTTGGCGAATCCGACATGCACCCGTTGGCACTTTTGAAGAGTCCGAGCAACATAGGTTTCAAGATATATATGCTCATAAGTGTGAAAATATTTAAAATCTAAATTTGTGACTAGTTCTTGTACCTTGGCAATTTGATATGCATGCGTCATCTTGACCATGCAAATATTTGCCTTTTTCGCATTCTTGGGCTAATTTCATTGAACTGGAACTTGCTGCTAATTTATGGTGGGTATGTGCATGCATGTGATGAATTGCTTACAATTTTTTCTTTTTTCCGAAGTCTTGCAAAATATGAATGTCAGATATTGTGCTAGGTCTTTGAGGGTATGTTACAGGAAGATTCTGTAGGTCTTTGTATGGAGTTCAATAGAAACATCTGACATGTCTTACTGCCGGGAGGGGGGGGGGATATGGAGATGGTTAGCCTCTGGGTTATGTTTATTAATATTCCTTGTTTGTTTTCACTGTCTACTGCTTTAATGGCAGTATTCTGTCCATGTATAGGCTTCATGGTATGCTTATTTGCTAACACCTCTTGCAGCTACTCTCATATGTACAAGGATGTTAGAGCAGCAGTAGATTTGTGCCACCGTGATGGCACTTTGAAGCAGATGGTTGCAAAAGATCCAAAAAGGTATGAACAACTGTTTGTTGTTTTTGGAGAGAATGTACCATATTGAGTGGTAATTAGTAACTCTGTGCATGGTTTCATATGCCAGGGAATGTTAGATTTGGTGGACCTTAGAAAACAAGACATGCTTCACCCTAGTAGGGTGTTGGCCTTAACATTAAACATTTTCCATTTTAGTTGTTGCATATGGACATGTTACGTATGTTTTGCGTGGATGTGATATGGTAATCCCAGTCTTGTCTTTGGTTGCATGTAACATGTTTGATAGTTTTCTAATATCAAAACAAGGATACTTGAGCTATGAGAACAGGTGTAAGTGTTGAATAATTGAGAACATTTTCTATGCTTTTTCATTAGAAATATGCAAAACCTATGGGCTCGTTATTCTCATTGTCTTGTATATTCTCATAACTCACTTCTTGTTTGACTAATTTGATAATCTTGCCATCTGCCTCTGCCAACATCAGATATATCAATGAGGATACCTCAATTGTTCCGATGCTCAAAATGCTTAGAGAATCCGGACGTGCTACTTTTCTGGTAACAAACAGGTAATGATGCTCTTGCAGATGTCTCCCTTCAAGAAAACTTCTCACTATTCTATCTCACTGATGATTATTCATTCTTTACATTTTACAAGGATCTTACTTACATGTCTGCAGCTTGTGGGACTATACAAACATTGTTATGAACTTCCTTTGTGGTCTTAAACCCTCTGATGGATGTAGTTCCAGTTTTGATTGGCTTCAGTACTTTGATGTTGTCATCACTGGCAGGTCATTTTCTTCCCTTCAAACTTTCGAGAATATGCACATGTGCTTCTTTTGATCCCAACCATATGCAGCCATATTAGGGCAAATGGCTGTCTCTGCTTATATTTCCAGCTATTGTCTGTAGAGTTATGATCACCTTGCTGACAAAGAAGTATGTGATTTTTATGCAGTGCAAAACCAGGTTTTTTCCATGATGAAATTCGTGCAAACCTCTTTGAGGTTGAACCTGAAAGTGGCATGCTTATTAACACTGATAATGGGACTCCTATGGCACAGGTCAGTGCAGAAAACTTAGTTTTCTATTGGCCACTGCCTTTCCTCCATTTTGTGCATGTTCTGACTTTGTCCGATACATTAGGTGGGGAGCACTTCTTTGAGATTGCCTTTAAAGAGCTTGAGAGAAGGCTGCAGAATTTTCCAGGTGTGGATGCCAACATAATTCATGCTGCATAGTTCATATCATTTAATGGTTTGTGTAAAATGACTGGATATTTTCGTAATTTCTCTTCAGGGGGGAAATGTTGGCCATTTGCATAAATTACTTTCAATTGAGTCAAGCTCACAGGTATTGCATCGTCATCAATTTAATAGTCTTCTCTTGATTACTACTTTATATTGTTTCAGCATTTCTTTTGGTTAATGATTTACTATGTGCAAGCACATAAATTCATATCTTTAAGTACTCAGTATGGCTGAAAGAGACAGCATATAGTTTAACAGCCAGGAGTCTAATTTCACTTTAGGAAGTTACGGAAGGATGGAGAAGTGATTTACTTGGTGTTATCTTGAGCTTGGTTCATGTTTCTAATTTGGTGATTAAATATGGTGTTTAATCTGCATTTTATTTACTTATTTGGATGTAAAGTATTGTTCTCTTCAATTAGGTTCTTTATGTTGGAGATCACATTTACGGTGATATCTTACGCAGCAAAAAGGTTTTGGGTATGCATTCGCCACTCCATATACTCCTTCTTGCTTTATTCTTTGTTGCTTATTTAAAACTTCATATATTGGTAGTGACTTCTAAAACTGCTGCTGCACACCTTTTCTAGTTCATCATATTAGGTATAAGCAACTGATACCTCCAGTATGTTAGAGCCATATTAGAACAATTATGATAAGTGATACTTTTATGCTTCAAATCTAATAAAATTAATAATAGATAAGCATTTGCATTATTTGTGACCATGTTAGCAACTAGATCACGAAAGCTGTTGACTAGCTGTTATATTTAAGCACTAATAATGAAGTTAAAAGAATATTCCGAGATTTTCAAGAACCACTATTTACATGTATGGAAAGAAAATTAATGTCCTTTAGTTCTCTCTAGTTTTCCATGATCTCGGCTTATAATAATATCCAACCTGTAGTATATCCTTCATGCCTCTTTTATTTGTTTTCCTTTTGCTTCTTTTTTTGAAAGTTTGAATTCTAGACTTTAGGATCTTGTGGTGTTTGAGCAGGTTGGAGAACAATGCTTGTTGTTCCGGAGCTTGAGAGAGAGGTTGAACTTCTCTGGCAACTAAAGGATACTCGCAAGGTATATAAGCATATCCTTCGACTAATTCTCTGTACTCCATTAGGTTTTCTTGTACTTCTCGATATGTCAGAACATAATCAACAAGAACCTTTAATTTGGCTTTGCAAATGGAGAAATTTGCTGTGCCTGTGTCTATCTGATGTGTGAAATGAGTGTTGGATCATTGAAGTGCTTGTCAACTTTGTGTAGCACCACATATCTTGGAAGTATACAATTGATGTCTTTACCTAGTAAACCAATATTCTGGACAGACCATTTTCATGTCCAAATAAAATTGAGAAAGAAATTTGCCAGTATTCCTAAGATGCAATAGCACATTAACATAATAACATTGGGTTTCAAAAATTGATGTACACAAACCTCTATCACCTGGAAATCATTTATTTTGTGCTTACAGCCATCAACATTCTAAAATTACATCATATTTTTGTGAAGTAGACAAATTATGTAGCTTTTGAGTAGCTCAGTTGCAACTGTTAAGAGATAGACCGTAGACCTAACTCGACCCTTAAATCTAACTTTGGGGATTGTCTAAGATATATAAAGAGACAATAATCCATCCCTCAACCAATGTGGGACATTTTCACACACCCTTCAGACGTCCAGGACGGAACATGCGGAGCGTAGACAATATAACATGGGAACCCAATATTGGGAAATAAATCCAGGGATGAGTATGACTTGTTGTACTGTATAAATAACACAGACCTTGGGCCTAACTCAACCCAATAGTTATCACATAAGGTAAGGATTGTCCAAGGCCATATGAGGAGGCAACAACCGGCACCAACAACATTGAACACTTCAACAACAGTTTTCTGCGTACACTCCCCACCCTCCCCATACTCCACTTGTAAGAATATACTGAGTATCTTGTTGTTGTAGGTCTTTTGATATATTTTTTAATTGAAATATCGCGGTGAAGTAATTGTGTTTCTCATCTAAGAAAATAACCTCTCTCCCATATTCTGAACACTAGTTATTTGCAGAAATACTTTTTCTTTTATGGTCTTGTGAGCTAAGAAATGGAGCGAATGAATTATCTGAATTTATAGCATTTTACTTTAAAACCTAAAAGTTTGTTTTATGTTCAGCTACATGGTAATGGCAAGTGGTAGTGTAATAATTGCAATTTTTACATGTTTGCAGCAACTTCAGTTATTGAGAATTCAGCGTGATCACATTGAGGATGAAATACACCATCTTAAGTGGTCTCTCAAGTAATGACTCTCTCCATTTCATTTTGTATAGTAGAACTCATATGTGCATTAGTTTTATTTTTGGTGTGCATTTTATCTGTGCAACTGTTTCATGTTGAGTCCCTTCTGCTAAGGAAGTACTAGGATAAAAGAAATAAGGAAATAAAGAAACAAAATCAAGTTTGCTGGAGAATTCATACAACCGACTTCAGCTTATTTAAGATTGAGGTTTAGTTGATTCAGTGATTGGTTGAAGGTGGGTTGGAGGATGAGAAAGAAGTAGAGCCTTTATTTATGAGTAGAGACTTTCAGCCTCTTTGGGACTTTATATATGTCAGTGTGGAGTAGTCTTGTGGGTGAGCAGTAACAAATTTCCTTCAAGTGGAGAAATTATTGAACCTTTTATTATGCATCTTGAACAAAGATATTTGTTGTTCGTCGAACCATTGTGACAGTGAATACTCGTACATTTATGTTAATATTATTTTTCCATCATCTGAATTTGGCTGAAGGTAAAACTTTTGTCGTTTTCAATCATTTCATGAGCTGTCATTATGCTTCAGGTCTGGAGAAACTGATGATGCCAGCAAGGAGAAGATGTTTTCGGAGCTTGACAAGCTGCAGGTTGGTTATTTCAAGATAGTATCAGTAGGAAGATAGTTTTCAACATTATAAGAGAAACAATTTTATATCTGGTCATTCTCTACATTGATATTTGTTACCTGTAGAATCAACTGTACTTGATCGCATTGAAGTGAATAGGTAATAACTTCTGTTATGGGGTTCAACTAATCTGGTGTTTTGATGGTGTCATTTTATAGTCCCAAGGTGAGGAGGTCAGGCTCAGTCATCAGCAGGCACAACGAGAATGTCACCAAAAGGTACACGTGTTAAAGAGAGAATTTCCTCTAATGTGGAATTATTTCTTTGGGGAACAGTTCATCCTTTTTCTGGAACAAGCTTAAGTGAAAACTATTTTAAAATAATATGTATAATACACAGCTATACTTTCTTTAAACTTTGTAAAGTCAATGCATATATCCGTAAACTTTATTCCCTTGGCTATATTTGACATTAACTTGGTGCGGTATTAATAAATCGATTTGAATTTTCAACAAGAAAAGTAGTATACTTTTTTCTTTCTGATGAAGTGATAAAAAACTTACAGTTCCACAAGGTCTGGGGACAACTAATGAAGACTGGTTATCAGAATTCTCGTTTTGCTCATCAGGTACGATTGAATAATTGGGCAGTATATATCCTGCACTTTGTGAGTGTGATCTTTACTTGAAAACTGAAGTTACGTTTTGTTGATTCACAGGTGGAGAGATTCGCTTGCCTTTATACCAGTCAAGTCACAAACTTGAGCCTGTATTCCCCGGATAAGTACTATAGGCCTAGTGAGGATTTTATGCCTCATGAATTTGATATCCTCTCCATTTGAAGGGATTATGTAATCCAGGGGCCGAAAGGCAGTGCATTTTGAAGAAGAGCTTTGCTCATTCTAACTTCTAGGTGCATCCATATGTTTTTTATTTTGAGTTCTTTGTTGATTTTTGCCATCTGGTATGCAACCATTTAAGTTATACCAACATGGAAAATCTTTATGTTTTTTGGTAAAACAACTTAAATGTATCATATTTGTTTGTGCTGTCTCATATATGCACTTCCCTGATTGTGAATTTGCATTATGTAAAACAACTGGAATAGTCTAAAATTCTGATGATATGACCATTGATACAGGAGGGTATGGAGGTTGAGGATTTACCTTCCCATTCCCGGAATATTAGTATTAGTCTTGTATTTTCGTATAGATTTCTATTTCTATCCGTTGATTATTTACCCTCACTTATGAAAGACTTTCGAGACGTTTTACCTCTATAACGAGCTTACCCGAAATTTGAATAAAGAACATCCAACTCATAAAAGAGAGGATGATTCTATTGAATCTTCTTCTTCACCATAAGCATATCATGTCAAATGGCAATGATGTTACATGTTATTGTTCATTACAGGCTGGAAAATTCTCTGTTTCTAATAATCACCTATATATCTTTGGCCCAAAATAGACTTGGATGTGAACTTCAAAATTTTGCTAAAAAAATATATATTCATCTTTTGCATAACACATCTGTGGAGGAATCACATCCTTTGACTATAAGCAAAAGGATGAGGCAAATTATATTCCACTTCATTGGACAGTAGTTCCCTCAAAGGTAAGATGATCACTTTATGCTTGTTTTTTATTGGCTTTAGGGATCTTGAATACCCGATCAGATTTACTGTTTATTTTTCCTAACTGATATAATTGATTAACATAACGTATTTTGCTTATTTATCTCGTCAATTTTTCAACGTAGGACTTTTTTCGCACATCTAATAGTTGCATTTACAGAAAATAATTGAAGATAGGTCCTTTCCTTCTTTTGCAATTATAACAAAAAAAAACATTACCTTATTTTTCATGCAATAACAATATTCTTCTTTGAGTTGGGAAGAATCTAGAGAAAGACGAAGAACTTCACATTTTGGACCAGAGAAGAGAACAAAAAAGGTAATGTTTCAAATTGCATGCAAGAAGGGACCATAGGAGAATAACTTGAGACCCTCCAACTGGCGCGGATCTAGAGTATTGTTTATGAATTTATATAATCTTAGATATATGTATTAAGAAATTCAGTAAATATCTATACATATATAATTAACTATGAACCCACTTATTTTTGTATAATTGACTTGAGGTCAAAATCATCAAAATCAATAAACTTCAAATCCTGAATCTGTTTTTGCCTTTTGCAAAAAAATTTGACAAAGAAGTGGGAGAAATAGCCATAGGAGTCTTTATCTCATAGTACCACAAAAGATATAAGGAATCCAATTATCAGTAGCATGAGGTATCTTGAAGTGTATATATATATATATCAACTTTTAAAAGAGGTTCCCAAGAAAGTTGCAGAGTTGAAATTCTATGAAAATGCTCATAGAATTTATCATGAGCATCTTCATCATAATTTGGGACAGTGACCTAAGAAATTTGAAAAGCCAAAACCCCAAAATGAACTTAAGAAAAGTCCCATTATATTGAAGGAAATTAGATTATGGAATCTACTAACATTTGATAAAAGTTAAATTAGTTTCATGATGGTTATTGGAACTTTATCCTTCTCGGGGTAGTGATAAAATTTGCGTACACCGTACCATCTTCAGATTCAGCTTTTGAGATTATACTGAATTGTTATAGTTATAGTTATAAAGTCTTTGTATATTATACCTTCTTCAGACTCAGCTTTTAAGACTATGCATGAAATTAACTCAAACATCTATTGGACATTTGGTCAATGTTGCAATTTTTGCTTGTGGCACTACCTCTTTTTTGTAAAAATGACAGCCAATTAATTAAGTTGAAAAAAAATATCTATGGTTTTATTTCAAAGTATATAAAACAAGAATCCCTACTTCAAGTTGCAAAATTATTTTTGGTGAGCCAATGAGAAAAGAAAGGAAAAGAAGAATACTTGTGATTTAAAGACTAGTGAGAAGGACATAACAAGTATCCATAAATATGAAAAGTTTTACTGGATACCAAAGTGGATGATAAGGATTCCATTCCAACTATATGAGTGGGAAATCAAGCAACCTCGATCGATTAAATTTGAATTTGCATCTACAAATCATACATTAAAAATAGGCAACTCCAAAATACTTATCGATCTACCATGATCTTTGTTGGTATTGGCATATTATTTTTAACATTTAGGCTATAATATCATCTTGTATTAATCTGATCAGTCTCTAATAATTTCTTCTTTTTTCTATTTTTCTTATTAGAGTTTGTAAGTTAATATACATTATTAGTGTAAGGATTTAATTTTACGCTATCAGATTATTCAAAGAATATCTAAATTAGTAGTATCTACTGTATGGACCCCTCTTCAACTAGAGATTTTAGGTTTTAATTTTGAAAACGAAAAACCTTTTGATAAGGAGCGTTGTTTTTTTGATACCATTCATGGCCCTACCTGACATAAACCAGTAAGTTTTGAATATCGAATGGTTAACTAAAAAAGATCATTTTTGCAAGACAGATTATCAAGGACTAGTTGGACTGAACAAAAACTAATGTATCGTCTATAGTACGAATCCCTCCAGGCTCCAACTTTAATTAATGATTTGAGATTTAACTTTAAAAAATAAAAAATAAAAATTAGTGAGGAGCACTTAATTTTACCTTACTTTTAATAGATCTACTCGATATAAATTTGAATAAATCATGACAGTAGACTCGACGTGAATCTGAATTAGTTAGACTCTTGAACCTATGAAAACAAAAAACTTCTTAGTGAGGAGCATTTTACCATACTTTTAGTAGACCTATTTGGCATAAATCTAAATTAATTATGACCGTAGACTCGACATGAATCTGAATTAGCATTGTACGGAATGAAAGAAACTAATTAGCCAGCTAAAACTTATATGGAATTTTGTTTAAAATAAGCAACAAGAAAGTGAAAAAAATGCACGCCTTATCACGTATAAAATTTGTCCCAAAAAGGAAAAAAAGCAAAAGCTACTTTTCATATATTTGTCATCAAACGGCGGATCTAAAAATCTAATTACATATTCACGTGAACTAAGTAATTTTCGTCCAGACTAGGTATGTACCTTAGAAATCTACTAAATATGTAACTGTAAACTCAATTACTATCATGATATTAACATGAGATCGTTATAAGAACAGATAAATTTTCAAACAACGTTGATTATAATGTACCAGATCTTCGAAATAAATTTAAAAATATGAAAAACATGAAAAAAACAAAAGAATCATATCCAACCACTTTTCAGCCGCTGGAAATTAATTTTACCATTTGCTTTTTAACACATTGGAAAGTGTACACTTATATTTTACGTTACAACTAAGAAATGCCATGAATTACTTGAATGTAGCTATAAGCTATAGATAAAAATTATAAAAAAAAACATTAATCATGGGGTTAGTACAACTTTTCTTGGATTAAGGAAACCTTGTCTAGGTTATCAATATTTTCAGCTAATAACAATAATTATGTTTCAACTTCAAGTAAATTTAGATCATCATTTTTGTCTATACAATAATTATATCTCAATTTCAAGTAAATTTAGATCGTCATCTTCATCTATACAAATAATTATGTCTCAATTTCAACATGACTAAAATATTTTCCCAAAGTAATTAAGTGAATTTGCATATATGTATCTTAATATTCATATGTTTATTCAGATTCAGACGTCTTAATCTTAGTGAAAACAAATAAGACATAAGTTTGTATTGATTTTTCAAAAATATTTCTTTAATATTGCTCTGGCTTTTCTAAAATGCTATATAATGTATTGATCTCGAATTCTTTATGAAAGTAGTGCATTTTCTAGAATATGATTCAAATATGGACAACATTTTTGAAAAAATTGAACAACATAAATAGTAAATTTACCACATTTCCAGGATTAATTAACTAATTAATTACTATTAGTTGAAAAGAAAACCATGTTGGATTTACAAAATTTCTCCTGGTTTTTAAATCAATAACAACATATCAAACTCAAAAATATATATTTTTTGAAAAAGAGTATTTTCTTCACCGGCCCACCGGCCACCATATTCTGTCTCCTAGATGATTTTTTTTTTCTATATAAATAGAACAAATATGTTAACATTTTTTCACACCAATTTCTTCACTACATTTTTCTTTTATTACTACATACATTTTTTTTTCAATTTTTTTGCAAATATGGCCACAAATTCAACGTGGAGTCATCATCAAAACAAGTTATTTGAGAATGCATTGGCCATTTACGACATCGATACACCAGATCGATGGCGTAAATTGTCCAAGGCAGTTGGTGGAAAAACAGAAGAAGAAGTGAAAAATCACTATGAAAAACTTGTTGAAGATATAAAGCGTATCGAGTCTGGAAATGTTCCATTACCTAATTATAATAGTGGTCGTAATAATAAAGGCCACAATTTCATGGATGAAGAACAAAGGTAAACTAAATTATAACAATAGTCGATGTACTTTTAACATGTTGTATCAGATAATCTGACTTATTAATTTCGATTTTATGAACGATTACTTATATTTATCTTATATCATAATTACATTTTATGACACGTTCATTATATTTTTTTGACAGGCTGAAGTATTTGAAGCTCCAATGAAAGCAAGAAGAGACTATTTTATGGAACTCATAATATGCAGTAAATTAATAAATAATAATAAGAGAAGGATATAATTGATTTTGCTTTTTAAAAAAACTTTAGGTATTTAAATTTGGTTTTCATTGTATTAAATTTTCCTTTGAGCAACTATATATACATGTACGAAGTACGTTTCCAAATGTAACCTTTCTATACCGTCATCATTTATCTGCATATTTAAATTTCTCGGTGTTATAAAGAAATATTGTTAAAACATATAATGTAATGTGTTAATGTTATACGTATGGATTCCATGGGTACAAATTTTGTCCTCTTTATACACCACCAAAAAGGATTATTTTTTTAACGGTAATTAATTAATGATAATAACTTAATTGTTGCTAAATATATTTTTTTAGTGACATTTAGCACACTTTGTAAATGCCCTTAGAGCCTATAACGATATTGGATTCAATGACAATCAACTAATGCCGATAAAAACTTTAACACTTTTTGTTAATGTACATATTTTTAACTGCTAAAAATTGTTTTTATCGTATCAGTATTATCTGGACAGTGGAGGAGAATGTTCATTAGTAGTAATATTCAATAGAATGACAAATCAATTTTCTTACTAAAAAATAACAGTAGTAAAAAGTTTTTAAATTTCTTTTAGGTTTCATTAACTAACGGTATCTTAATAAAAATATTGTATTATCACTATACAGTCAAATTTTTCTATAATGGCCTCATTTGTTTGCATATTTTCTCAGTGTTATAGTGAAATGTTATTGGAATATATAATATATCATGTTACAAAAAATTAGTTCCAAGAAGAAAAACTTAAATCCATTATAATGTTACAGGAGTTGATTGTTAAAGAGATGTTAGATGAAACCACATGAAGGTAGTAACATAAGTAACAATATTGAGTTTTACGAGTCTGGTAATTGGAACGAATACAATCTAAATCCCTTAACGAGGATTCATTGAAGGGCACGACCAGTGCCATCACTCATGGTAATTTCAGCTCCAATAGCGTATACTTAAGTTGTTGCAGTTAAAAAATTCATCATAGGAATGAGGTAGGAGCAGGATCATAGTCATACTAAAGAACCTCCTTTATAAGTCTTTCGGTGAGAGCTTTTGGGAGACCCATCACGCTATCAGTCGAGCCAACCTGCCCAAATAAAAATCATTTTACAAAATATGGTATTAATATTATGCAGAATTTTCGAAATCAAATGAACTTTAATAAGTACTAAAAGTTTCTTACAGTGGTTGGCAACCAAGTCACAAGCATTTAGTGCTTGGTAAAATCAAGTAAGAAAGGTGACATGGTCTAAAAGACTAGATTTTTATGGAAAAAAGATTCTAAAAGGTACATTTTTTATGGTACATTGTATACAAAGGACAAGTTCCTTTCATGATTAATGCAAAACACTTTTTAATATCTTTTATGTGTTGCTTAGAGCCGTCAAAATGGGTTTAACTCATGGAACCGGCCCAACCCAACCTGTTATTGAGGTAGGGTTGGGATAAGATTTTTCAAACTCATTTAAAACTAGGGCTTTTAAGCCCAACCCATGTAAGCCCTTGGCCTTTGAAGCTTGATCGGGGTCGGTCCATGGGCCAAAACTATTTATTTAAGTGTAACTTACAACAATCTCACTAGTATATGAGTTACTTAAATGCACGCTATGTTGTAATATTATGAATTTTACCAGATTTTGGTGCGTCGAGATACATGAATCTCGGGATACATGGACTCAAAATTAGGTTAATTTGTTCTAGATACACTTTATCCAAGTGGATTCGCATGTATCTAGGATACATCGACAAATCCCGTGCCATCGCCTCCCTCCTATCTCACTTGCCACTCTCTTATCTCGCTCGCGTATCTGGGATGTATCACATTAGATACATGTATCTCGCATATCTAGTATCCTAGATACATGCTAATTACATTAGATTTTTTACTAGTGTTATTGAAACAACACTATTGTTTATCATATTTGATTTGAAAATCTTCTCATTTTCTTGATGTTATAGAATTTAAAGACTGAAAAGAAAAAAATAAGAAAAAAAGAAGGGCTAGCCCGCCCTCGGCCCTTCTAGGGTTGGGTTGAGCATTTTCAAGCCCTTCCAAATGAAGGGCCGGCTCACCCTACCCCTTTAAATTTCTTGGCCCGCGAGGCTTGGGCCGGGTGAGGCTGGGCCGGCCCTTTTTGACTACTCTAGTGTTGCTAGACACTTCTCGCTCAATCATGCCTTACCAAAAAAACACCCTTAGAATCTCCTAAGCGGTTTTTCCATAGGCCTAATGAGCATATCAGTTTCTTCCTTGACATGAATCAGGGCAAGAATTCATTTGTATTTGCATTGGGGTTGAAAATGCACGATCTGGGAATCCTGGCTTAGATAAAAAATCAGTTTAAGTTCTTTCGTTTGATTAGGGAATTCCAAAGATATTTTGTCCCATCATTTTATATTTATTACATTGGCATCAACGGCTTCATAAAAGTTTAGGTCTCTATAAGGACAAAGGATCAAACAAACAAATGCTAACACCATCACGACTATGATTTAAGTTGGCTGATATTAGAGCGTAAGGTGGTAGTGTAACACTTACCACTTCCTTGATATAAGGCAAAACGAGAGGATGTTCAATTATCAAGCCACCAGCTGCATAAAGAACTGTCCCTTCCTCGATCTGATCAAGAAAAAAAAAAGATTGTAAGACAACAGCTACAGCATCCATCATTTGATATGATCAATAACTAACAATTCAGATAAAACTTATACCAGTTTATCTATGACTTCATCTGGTATGTCGTGGAAATAAATCTGCAACCAAAAGAAATGTTATCACTCTTCCTAGACGGGTGAAAATAAATCAAAAGCGATTAGGCTGAATATCTCAAGTAGTTAATGTACACATTTAGATGTAATAATCTTGAGAACCTAGGAACGTGGTAATTGTTGAATATGTGGGAAAGAGAAATTTATAGAGTGTCATCAATATTTCAACATCATTTCAGCAGTTACAATATTTTCCTCATACCACAAATCCAAATACGTAGTTCCAATCAGGCCCAACTTCAACTAACTTCAACTTTCCACCAACTCATCACTGTAAACTTTTTAATTGAATGGCTATTGGGAATTGGAACCTTGTGAGGTATCCAATAAGCCTATCCCAATGCGTAGAAGTCATTCATCACTGCTGAACTTTTTAGACTCTTATTTATCAAAATTTAGAATAAGAGGTACGCATTGCAACAATTTGAGATTGGAAGTAGACGCAAACCCTTGAAAAAACAAAAAACTAAAAAGCCATGTAGACCTATCTGATAACTGAAAATGAGAGAAATCAACAGAGGTACCTCGACTTTGTCCCACTCTCCTCTTCTGCTTCCTGTTGCCAGGTTTGTGACAAGAACAGAACTCACGGTTGCCGCATGTCCATTGGCGTAATCTGCAAGTTGACAGTGTAAGACAAGCAGAACTATAAAACTAATACAGTAAGGAATCGATTAAAGCAATGGTAAACCTTTCATGAACTGCCGTGCTTCTGCTTCACTGGATGGTTTTTCCCTGACCACACCTTCATAGACCACCACCTCCAGATCATTTCAAGTTAGGATAAGATCATTAACATAGAAAAGCACATACATTAATAAACGGCAGAAAACAGAGAACGATTGGACAGGCAGAAAAAGTTCCCAAACATGTGAACTAGAATGTCACATCACCACTCACCAGAATTCTTGTGGAAAGATGATGCACCTAATCAAGTGGCAAACTATTTTGAGAGGCGAAAGCACAAAACCGATGGGTGATTGGTAGAGGTGCTGAGACTACATATCTAAACACCAATCAGACCTTCCTTTTTATCTAATGATGGTGGTGCTTGGCCAGCTTGTGTGCGCCTCAACTATTCCACCGAATACTTGCTATCTCCCACCAGCACAGGTAATGGATAAATCTACCCACCAAGGGTTAGGAAGATACGAAGAAATCACCTAGTATTTTTTCCTCCGTTGGGATTGGGGTTGGGATTTGAACATGATACCTCATGGTTCTCGCCACTTCATTGACCCTTGAGAGCTCTACACTAATCAAATCTTGACAATGGACTTTGAAGGAAGATGGTATCTTCTCAGTCAAATATTGCTATCAATTCATGCAAAAGGAATGCAGGATCGTATAATGTAGATTAGCTCTTTGGAAAGACACCACTTTATGCTCAAAAGAAGATGAGACAGGTGTTATATTTGAACCAAACACCTCAAGTAAAGTAGTAAATTTTAGCTTGGGGAAAAAACGAAAGAAAACAAAGATAATGTACTAGTGAAAACATTATAGTAAGTCAATAACGGATATTTAACCATAAATGATGAGAAGAATAGAAATTAAGTATACTTGATCACAGGTAATTAGAAGTGTTGGCCCGGCATCCCCTTCAGATTCACCAATGGAAACCCTTGGTATGATGGCTTCGGCCTGATTATAGTTCCAGCAATTCAGGTTAATGCCAATTATAATGTATGCTTTGAGACTATATAGCAAAGTTCAATAAATGCAAAGAATTTATCATGTGAAAAAAGAAAACAAGTGTGAAATTATGCCTGCTTGTGGACATCAGAATTCACAATCATCCTCCAATTTACCAACAAGAAATCAAATCATTTTGAAAGAAGAAAAGCACTCTCGGGAAAAGCACAGTACAAAGCATAAAAGCAAGAAAACAATATAAGAAAAGAAAAGCAACACAACTTTATCATCATTCAAAAGCACTGGCAGAAATAGCATATTGTAGGTTTCATTTCATCAAATAGAATATAGAAAAATAACTTTTGGAGGGGAGATAGAAAAGGCAAAAGAGGCAAGACATACTGTGTCAGCTGCAACCAAAATTGTTGGATTGACATCCTTCTCAAGGTTTTCAATTTTTCGAAATTTTGATATGATAGCATCGGCCTGACACGCAATGCAGTTACATGGAATCAGATAAGCATTTCAAAACAAGGGCTTCAATTATACTATGAGGCAGGCTGAAGAACTCAACTAGACGAGAATAGAACAACCTAACTTCCAAATTTTATTTTTCAACACAACTTCAAAATTTTATTTTTTCGAGTTTCAACCAAATATTTGTCCAAAAGCTAGCTAAATGATTTTCCATAAAATCTGATACACTATCACAACAAGATATGTAATAGAGCACTTATACAAATAACATCAACACCAAAATTAAGATAACAGTTGAAATCACTAAAAGATACTCTAAAAGAAAAGCATCACAAATTGCATACAGTGATTCATGAATCAAAAACGAATGCCACAAACAAGAAAAAATCACAATGGTGTCATGTATAACAGTATAAGAAAAATGATTGAACCCACAGCAATTTCAAAGCAGTAAATGATTTCAAAAATATGTTCAGACTTCAGAGATATGTGGACTAGCACAAGCTCTTAAGAAAACAAACCTTTGCCTCAGCAAGAGCCATAACTAAATCTTCGGGCTTTTCTTTCCGGATAGCTTTCTCATCTATATCTGCAGACTATATTACAAGAACGTGTTATATGAATCTAGTTGGGGTTGCTATATGAATCTTTTGTTATCTAACATTCAGTGAATGCACCAAACATGATATGTGTCGTTTATATAGAGTTGTAGCACCTAACAATAATAACAAGAAGCACCCAAGTCCCAAGGGTGTGTTTCTCTCGTCTATTTGAGACTTGCCGGTGATGGTCAGTGGTTGTCTCGCATTTGGCATTGGTTCAATTAATATATCATAATAACTAATTGTTGCTTTAGTTCGACGATGGAATTATGTTGTTAAATTTGCATCACTTATTCTTCTATGTACAATAGCTGACACTTGCTTTTGCAATTAAGTCTATAATTACACCTAATCTGTTGAGTTCTGGTGCAATTGTCGAAACTCAGATCAACTTCATGTCCTAATTAGTGATGTTTAAGTAGCTCCTTAATGTGTTACTTGTGCGTATTGTACATGTTCTTGCATTTTTAATCTACTAAATCAAACATCTATTATTAAATGTATATGTACATTATGGATCTTCATAATACGATTTAAGCTCAGTGACACCAACTCATTATCACTTAACAATATTGCTACTAATTAACAAGTATCTGAATCTCAATCTATTACTTCACCATATGTCAATTAGAATGACTTTGTGCAGGAACTTATTCAATCATACATATACCAAACAACAACTAATTGATAAGTAATTAGATATTTACCATGGTTGTGAACTCGTATCCCATGTCGCCTAAAATCTTTTTCCGAGCAGTAGAGGATGAACCCAAAATTAGCTGAAAAACAAAAAACGAGCTAAACGATTTCAGTAATTGAACTGAGAAAGTAGTAAATTCAATTCACTATAAGTACGATAAGAATATTTTCCATAATAGGAAAGAATTACCTTAAACTGAGGAGCATTGGCTTCCATTTTTCGCCGGAGAGTGAACGGATTAACGGCGGAGTCCGATTGGAGGGAATTTTACAGAAGGAAATGTTACTATTTGAAACGGGTCAATTGCCCTAACCCGTTTTTTACAACTTACCAGAGAAGAAGATAAAAAATAGAGGAACTTTGCATATACCCACTCAAAAATAGCCTAATTATTCTCTATAGCTATAGTTTGATAATTATAATTGTAACTACATGTTATAGGGAGGAGAGAGGCGAGCGAGGTTGGGAGAGAGAGGAGAGAGGGCAGAGAGTGGCAGAAAGGTGAATTGTATATGTATATCGGTTAGATAATTGTATATTATACATATGTATTTGTATATTTGGCAAGCGAGATTGGGAGAGGGAGGAGAGAGACGAGCGAGATTGGAAGAGGGAGAAGAGAGGCGAGCGAGAGAGGATAGAGAGGTGAATTGTATATATATATATCGGTTAGATAGTTGTATATTATAATTTATACATATGCATTTGTATATATGGCAAGCGAGATTGGGAGAGGGAGGAGAGAGGCGAGCGAGAGAGGGCAATAATTTGTATAATTCGCGTGTTTTTGTATAATTGAGTAGTATAAAGTCTGGATTATACAAATATGACAAAACTTGAAATAACAAAGTGATACTACATAAACATATAAACTTTAAATAGTTATACAAACTATATTATACAAATTACATTATATAAATTAATTATACAAAATCCGAAAACTACATATTTATACAAACTTTAAAAGGTTATTCACAAAAAAACTGAATGTATATGGTGACAAACTGAAAAACCAAAGAAAATCATTGTCATATACAAATATAAACCATCGTATATAAATATAAATCAAAAGAACAATTGTTAGTTACGAATTATACAAATGTGGCGAATTATATAAATGTGGCTAGTTATACAACTCGAAGTCTGTCCACGTAATTAAAAGTTAATGTTAGTCGCGAGAGATAATTATAGCAAACTATAGCTATGATGAGTAATTAAGTAGTATAAGTTTGTTTAATCACGTAATTTTCTCTTTAAATTTTATGTAATTCTAATTTTACCTGCCACTAATTTTCTTAAATACTAATCATATTTTATATCTTTCTTAATTAGATATAGCATAAATAAGTTTCATTGGCTATTTAAGTATATGAATCATTCTGAATGAATTTTTTTATTGAAAAAAGTAATAGTACCTATATTAATAATCGAAATGTTGATATTTTTGCAAGAAAAAGAATGACCATCCAAATAATTCACATGTATTATTATAAATTTAATTACTTCATCTTCAGATTAAAGAAAAGACGTTCTTTATTTCCTCGTAGAAGTAAAGTAAATAATTTATAATATCTCTTAAAATAAAACAAGTCTATATATGGTCAACTCTTATTGCTGTCTAATAATAAATATTAATTAGTTGTTTATATTTGACTCTTAGAAGTTAATCTAGCTTGTGATTAATGCTTGTTAGTATTAAGACTATATAAAAATAAATTCATTTTAAGAATCAAATTTTATATTATAGTATCATATTTTTTTTATAGTACAATCATATTTTGATATAATTAATCCGAGCAAACGATATTGTTATAGATACACTATTAAATAATATTCTATTTTTTTATTATTTTTTGGTTTCTAGATATATTAAATGTCAACCTTTCACTTTGGTTGATTTGATATTAAAAAAGTAATTAAAAAAAGGACAACTTTTCTTTAAAAAAGAAACCTCTAAACCACATGTTTTCTTCAATTGCAAATGTTTCAAAGATAAAAATTCAGCTTTTTAACAACTTTTCTTTTTCTTCTTCCAAATAATAAAATAATATGTTACTATGTTAGACGTTTCAAAATATTGAAATATTTCATTTTGCGGAGATTCAAACTTTTTTTTTCAATAATCGTTCATATATTTAAATATTATACAGTTCAATTTCTCTATAAATTGTTGTTCTGACTATACATATTTTTGCTATAGTGACTGGTTATTATGTAACAATATTTGATATTTGATAACAAAAAAGATGTTAAAGTCTAATTTATGTCAAAATATTAAACTTAATCACATTTTATATATGAAGAAAACTCTTATAATGATAAAAACATATATTCAGATAATATTCTTTTTTATAGAGCTAGTGTATTAAAGAGACTCAAAATTTCTAGATAAGTAAGCTTAGAGATTCTAATTCTATAAAAATGGTAAAATTATTATTGTATTACCAAAAATGAAGAAGGTGTTATAAGGAGATAATTTATTTATTTATTTAAAAAGTGTATTGTTATAAAGATGGTAGGTCAAAAATATTATAGAATAGTTAACATATAGCATAAACAATCGATCTCAGAAAGAATTCAATTATAACGAGTACAAAATATTTGATAGTACCATAATACTCTATTTGTACAACCTGACGATATGGAAATTACTATGTCATTAAATTCAACAATATTAATGTGACAAAATCAGCATGTTGTGGAAATGTACGACATAATCCATTTTTATTTTATTAATATTATTAAAATTAATTAGGTGACAGATGTCATGCTCAAATATTTCATCCCCTCTGTCCATAGGAAGCAAAAAAATAAAAAAATAATACTAATAATAGCCCTACAATGTATAATATAAAAAATAATAATTTATATGATAATACAAACAATGAAACAAGATCTGTTCAATCACATAAATATTTTTGTTCTGTCTTTAGGAGTTAATATCTCAAAAGGTCACTCAACTTTAGAAATTTATCTAGCAAAGTCACTAAACTTTATTTGGTATCAATAAAATCACTCAACTTAGGCCTTTATATCAATAAAATCACTCAATCATTCCTTATTAAAAACAATTCACACCACAAATAAATTATTTTTCATATTATGTTCATGATTAAACTACTAAATACATGACTCAAAATTACTATTTCATTATAAAATAATAAAAATTCAAAATAAAAGATAAATTTATCAAACTTTGAACCTAAAATTCTCCAAACTAGCGTCATGATACATGGAACCTCACTTTTATTTTAATTTTTTTAAAAATGAAAAAAGAGATTCACACAAGAAATTTATTAAACCATCACAACAAGTGTGGTTACCGTCAAATGAAGCAATAGTAATTAATCAAATGAAATTAATAAATTATCGAAATTGATTAAACTACTAGAGCAAGTTTGACAGTCGACATCGCAATGAAGCAGTAGTAATCTACCAAATAAAATTGATAAAATTATCTTTTATTATTTTATTTTATAATATATAATAAAGTAGTAATTTTAAGCTATTTATTTCTTATTTTAATTGTGATCATATATTTAAAAAAAATATTTATTTTTTTAATGATAAATTTGATTGAGTGATTTTATTGATATAAATGCCTAAGTTGAGTGATTTTATTGATACAAAGGTTTAAATTGAGTGATTTTATTGATATAAAATTAAGTTTAGTCACTTTACTGGATAAATTCTTAAAATTGAGTGACCTTTTGAAATATTAACTCTATCTTTAGCCCATTTTATTCATTACATATATAAAAGATTATGACATTGTAGGCTCATCGTTGGCATAACGTAATATTTTCTCTTTTATCTGATTTTGGGTACTTTATAAAATTTTTGATTTCCTTACGTATTGATTCAATTAATTTAGATTTATACCTGTATTAAAAAGGATTTTTTATTTCAAAATTTAAATGTTTGAATTTCAAGTAATAAATATTTATTTAATTTTACTATAATTTAAATATTACGAGTGAAAAGTAACTTACACACATCCGTCTATTCAATTCCATCAAATACCCCGAATATGGTGAGTCAAGAGTAGCTCACACCATCCACATATAGATGAAATTTGGAAGTTTGTTCGTCTATATCCACATATTATTAATTAGTATAAGATTTAAGATCAAGTTCAGAATTCGAGTTAAATTTACCTATCCTCTTTCAAACATTCATTATATAATACCTTAACTCCTCAAAAAAGTTTGAGTAGTTATTTATTTATGCGATATGATATGTAAATTTATAGGAAAGATAATGCTTCACCTTGTTACATAATAGTCTTTATTATTGAGACGGATTCAATGGACAGCACATTGGAGAAAAAACGAGTCCAGTTCTCACCTACTAAATTTTTTGAATCAAAATATGAATATCCACTATTAAAAGAGAAATGATATATTCTCAATTGAAATTCCTCCTCGATTTCTAGATCCAAATATTTTTACATAATATTAACCTCTTAATTGAATTTTCTTCTTATTTATTCCACATAAATTTTAAATTTTTTTCAAAAATTGAAATGTACATTCTCCATATAATAAAATTATGCAGATAATGATAAAGAAATACTAATACTAGTTTTTAAGTACTCCTTCATCTTTTTATCAGACAGATTTGAGTTTTTTGGATATAAAATAGCCTGATTTTTTTAACACGAATTTAAATTTAATCGGATTCGGAAAAAAAAAAACAAATGGATGTTGAGTTGTACAATTATAAAAGCAGAGCGTTTTTACGTGTAATGGAATCTTTCTGCTAAATTGCAATTTCCAAAAAGTCAGCTTCAGTGGTAGTAGTAGAGAGAAGAAGAAGAAGAGTGAGAGAGGTTTTAGAGCCTTTCAAACTCTTTGTTTTCTCCCAATTATTCTCTCTCTTTTTCACCGCCGCCATGAACGGAGCCACCGGAGCGCAAGTCAACACCGCGGACGGCGGTGGTGGTGGTGGTGATCCAGTCGGAGTTCAGATCCAGCAGAGTCGGAGGTTGCCGGATTTCCTTCAGAGTGTAAACTTAAAGTACGTTAAACTGGGTTACCATTACTTGATCTCTCATTTGTTGACTCTATGTTTGATTCCTGTAATGGCTGTGATTTTAGTTGAAGTTTCACAAATGAATCCTGATGATATTCGTCAATTATGGCTACATTTGCAGTATAATCTAGTCTCTGTTATTATTTGTTCCGCCGTTTTGGTTTTTGGATCCACAGTTTACATCATGACTCGGCCGAGGCCGGTTTATTTGGTTGATTACTCTTGTTATAAAGCTCCTGAGCATCTCAAGGCTCCGTATGAACGGTTCATGCAGCATTCACGGCTCACCGGTGATTTTGATGAGTCGTCGCTTGAGTTTCAGAGGAAGATTCTGGAACGTTCTGGCCTCGGGGACGAAACTTATGTCCCTGAGGCTATGCATCAGCTTCCTCCGCAGCCTTCTATGCAGGCTGCGAGGGAAGAGGCTGAGCAAGTTATGTTTGGTGCACTGGACAAATTGTTTGCTAATACCTCTGTGAAACCTAAGAAAATAGGTGTGCTTGTTGTGAATTGTAGTTTGTTCAATCCGACTCCATCGCTTTCAGCTATGATTGTGAACAAGTATAAGTTGAGAGGTAATATAAGGAGTTTTAATCTGGGAGGTATGGGTTGTAGTGCTGGTGTAATTGCCGTTGATCTTGCCAAGGACATGTTGCAAGTGCACAGAAATACCTATGCTGTTGTTGTTAGTACTGAGAATATTACTCAGAACTGGTATTTTGGGAATAAGAAGTCCATGTTGATACCAAATTGTTTGTTTAGAGTCGGAGGTTCTGCTGTTCTGCTGTCTAATAAGTCTATGGATAGAAGAAGGGCGAAATATAAGCTTGTTCATGCTGTTAGGACACATCGTGGGGCTGATGATAAGGCATTTCGTTGTGTTTACCAAGAACAAGATGATGCTGGGAAAACTGGGGTTTCTTTGTCAAAAGATCTCATGGCAATCGCTGGGGGAGCGCTTAAGACGAATATTACTACATTGGGTCCTCTTGTTCTACCCATCAGTGAGCAGCTTCTGTTCTTTGGTTCTCTGATAATCAAGAAAATATTTAATAAGCATATCAAGCCTTACATTCCAGATTTCAAGTTGGCCTTTGATCATTTCTGCATACACGCTGGTGGAAGGGCTGTTATTGACGAGCTGGAAAAGAATTTACAGCTGACACAGGTTCACGTTGAGGCATCTCGAATGACACTGCACCGCTTTGGAAATACTTCATCCAGCTCGATCTGGTATGAATTGGCGTATATAGAGGCCAAAGGAAGAATGAAGAAAGGTAACAAAGTTTGGCAGATTGCATTTGGAAGTGGCTTTAAATGTAATAGTGCTGTTTGGCAGGCACTACGAAATGTAAAGCCTTCTCCCGATGGTCCCTGGGAGGATTGTATCGACAGGTATCCTGTAAAAGTAGTCTCATAACACTGGAAATCATGATTAGGAAAGTTCAAGGTTATCTGTAGCTGCTTCAGTGTCCAACAGCGTCTTAAATTATATGTACTTCATGGTGCCTCTTCTCTTGAAGCTGAGTGATGCTCTACTTCGATTCATGAATCAAGTATCATTTTTCCTTTTCTTAGTTTAGAGCCTTATGCTAATTTGTGTTGTACCATTTCAATCTATTACTTGTATGACTTCATATCTGTAGCAATTCCTATTTTATTGTAGTTATCTTCCTGATAAACATCTATTCATGACTGAACTTATGAGTAGTGGATTCAAGTTACTAACACGCACTGTTATTTCTCACTGTTAGTGAAATGATTCCATAAATGGCATGTTCATCGTTTTCTATTTGTTTATCTATATTATATACTTGATCATCCCCAAGAGTTCAGTCCAGTTAGTCCTAAGAGAGAATCCTGTTTATCTATTGCTGGCCTTGGTGAGACATAAGGTTTGTGATTAACATGACAATGTAGTGCTAACGATTTCTCAGTATTGCCTGGTTCTGGAAGTTGTGTTAGTAATACTGTCAACCTGCTCTGGTGTAATTAAGCTAGATGGTCTGTATTTGGACTGCCAGTGACTGCGTATTTAGAACATCTCGCGTAAAAATGTACCTGTCAACCTGTTCGTTTGTTGTCCAGTATAGTCGGGCATGGAGAACCACATTTGGCTGCAAAGATGTTGTTTCAAATCTGCATATGAAAAGATTTGACTATGAAATGCACTAGGCAGGGGATGTCTGTGTAATGTGTGGATGGATTGTAACCATTGTTGTAAAGTTGAGATTCCTTGCTTAATGATGCAGCAACAGACACAAGTTGATTCATCCAAGTTCCTTTGTGTGAAGGAAACCTTCTATCTTATTTCCCGAGAAGTTTCTCGGTTGGCGCATTTGATATATATATATCATTACAGAGTACTTGCTTTCAATTTATAGTAAGAAGAAATGTTGATGGATTAGATTTATGATGTATTATGATTACGAAAGCTTGTATTTGGCATTAACTTGAGGAAATTGTCCTCGATTTCTTCATTGGATACTTGTTTTCTCTCACCAACACACGTATTGAGTAACTATTACCATCAAAACAAAGACAGATGAAAAGAAATCATACTCTTGTTGTTTTCACTCACTTCAATGTGAATAGAATATAATAGCATGAGTAACTCTTAGCTCACCCTCCTTTAATTTCTGTGGTTGATGTTATAGAAAAATGTGCCAGGCCCAAAATTGACTTTCTGTTTCTTTCAAGGACAGAAAAATCTCAGTTAAATATTTGGCTGTTCAATTCTGGTAGGAATATCAGCAAAAGTTATGTCCTGCGCCTTTAAAGAACTTATATCCCGTTAGACATGAGTTCAATTTCGATGGGCAAAAATTAAAGACCAGTCTATTTTAAAGGTAAACCATGCAATTAAATCATTCAAATGATTGGAATAAATGAATCAAGAATGATAATTTTAACAGCAACCAACCTTCACTAAAGCAAAGCTTTAATTTTTCATTACCTAAACTTAAATTCTGACGACCTAGTGCTAAGGCTATCTATGAATAAACCTTTCGCGATTTTGTAATTTGAAAAATAAGACATGTTATTTACTATGACAAATAAAAGTGACATGATAATGCAGCTATGAAAAGTTCTTTTATGCAGAGTGAAAGCATCTTGTTTTTACAGTGTAATAAATTTACATAGTATTGAACATACTTCTTTCGTAAAATTTAAATATGCACGACAAAATACTAAATATCACATATTATATAGTTAAAAAATTTAGAAGACACTGGAAAATGCAATAATCAGGACAAAGGAAAGAACTATTCTGGGCCCCTAGATAACAAATTAACAATGGTGTCACTCATAATGAGACAAAGTACCTCCATTTCAAAAAAAGTACTCCCTTCATTTCGTTTTAGTTGTCATATTACATTTTGTGAGAGGTTCAATTTGACCAAGTTTCAAATCTAAAGGTGTGTTTGATATGAAGGAAAATATTTTCCAATCTTTTCATGTTTGATTGGGTAAAATGTTTTTCAAATTAACTCATTTTCCTCAAATTTAAGGAAAATGACTTTCCTTCAAAAATTAAGGAAAACATTTTCCAAAATTCTCCTTCAAAAATATTTTCAACTTCAATTTTTTTATGTTTTATCC
>NW_006238958.1:336824-352557 GCF_000226075.1 Solanum tuberosum
CCCCCCAAAAAAAAAAATTTAATGTTCTAAAACTATATAAAAAATACTATAAATTACAATTTTTTCTACATCAATATGACAAAATATATTTTGAAATGTTAGTCAAGGTTCACAAAAAGGAAACTATGACAACTATTTTGTACTTAATGTTTTCTTAATGAACGTGAAAAAAAAAAAACGACACTTATTTTAAGTTTTGTATACGTCAGGTAAACTATAAGCAAACTATTTTAAACACCTCTGTATTCTTTCCACTTTTAATCATCCTTAGTAACATTTCATCAAGTTATTCAGAACCCATTCCATGTTATCTAATATAACAACATTTTGTTATATCAGCAAACGCCGTTATTATAAAGAGGTTTGAACTGTAAATACACTAGAACATAGGTTCATCAGAAACAAGGATTACAAAGACACTTGAATTAAAGAATAGTACATTTTTTCATTTAGAACTTTATTTTAAATTGAATGGTATAATCACTCTTACAATATACAAAAATAAAATAAAATCATACAGTAAATTACAGCATTTGGCAAGATTAAGATGAAATGTACACACTCTGAAGCAGCATGCAACTCATTCTTCCCTATATATGTGAAAAATTGAAACTTTTGCACAAGGGAAATTGAGTTTGAAACAAAAAGAACAAGGGATCACAAAGAACAGTGGGGGTAAAAAAGATTTTTCATCTGAAAGAAAACTGAATTTCCTCTAGAGTTCTCCCTTTCGTCTCCGGTACCCAAATTGCCACGAACGCCACGGTGAAAGCACACATAACCATGTAAATAGTGAAGGTTCCTGGAAAAAGATGTGCAGATATTAAGTCAGTTCAGGTCTTAGAAGCTACACGTTTGAAATGACGAATCTTTTGTCTGAGGGGTGTCAATAGACGAAGCCCCTTGGCTTTTTCGTGTTTTACTTCATTATATTTCGACTCTCGGTGAAAATTCTGGTTCCACCACTGGTGGACATAGTGCGGGAATCTTATGCTATAGGGAACAAAATGTCTATACATGTGGTGTATAAGTATGAGAGAAAGATACCTCCACTGCTCCAAGCCATAAGCAATGGTGCAGTCACTGTTATTACCCACGAGAATAACCAGTTGGCTAATGTTGCCGTACTTCCAGCGAGACCTTTGATCTTGATTGGAAGAATCTACAATATCCAATGCACGTAATAAGTTCAAAGAAAATCTTAACATGCAACGTAAAGCAAGCACAAAAACTTAATCAACAGTTTTCGTGTCATTCCAGATAAACGAGACGTGTATTCAAGAATGGGATCTTGGAGACTAATCAATAGATAGATGGAAAATAATCTCTGACCGAACCGATAGGTAATTTAACCAGCTTAAAGTGCAACATACAACTTAGGGTCAACGACCTTTAGCACTACTGCTATTCAAACAGTATCCAATAATTGGACCAACTCCAATTGCTCGGAAATTATCAAAAGTAGGTACCAAGAGAATTATAGAGCAAGCTGAAACTTAGGGTACATGATAAATGAAAAAGTAAGTACCTCAGACATTATAAGCCATGGAATTGGTCCCATTCCGAGCGAGAATGAAATAATCATGAACTGAAATGAGAAGTTGGTCAGAAAAATGAATATATGTTACTTTAAGCATATATTTTCAAGAGATAAAGATTGTACGCATTGAGAAGGGCACATACCACCACCCCGACTACTGATATTATTCCCAATACACCATAGAGGGTAGAATCCTCAGATACATAACCCTGATCAAATATAAAAGAAGAAATGATGAGAAAAATGACAAGTGCAGTTCAAGTCTAAATCTTCCATGCGAAAGCAACTTGTTCCACTAAACTACCTTTAGATAGAAGGCAACGGAGACAATTAGAAGACTAACAGTCATTCCAGCCGAGGAAACCTACAAAAGAGCATTTGCCTTATAAGTTAGATCAAAAGTTAGAACAATATACATATAAGTCATGACTTTCCTAAAACTTACAATTAATAAAATTCTACGTCCAGTTCTATCCACCAGCCATGTAGAAACTGCAGTTGCAACAACCTACACATTGAGGGACATCGATGAAATTTGACAGCACAAAAGTAATGCAAGCAAGTGCTACACAGAAATTGAAACTTTTTCACCTTCCTTCCTAATTAATATGCATACTTGAAAGTTAAAGAAGAGAAACTAAAATAGCAAAAGCTGGACCTGGATAGCACCAACACCAAAAGTTGCAGCATTACTTGAAGAAATACCTGTGAAGTTTAGATGACTAAATTAGTGAGACTTATATTACACGAAGAAAGTTGTAGATCATTAGAGATTTAAATAGACATAATACATAGATAGACACTTTAACTTGGTCTCAACTGACAACTAAACACTTCAACTTTGAGTTCCACATCTAGACATCTCACCGTGTCAGTTGAACACTCCAACGTACAAAATGATTATCTAGACACTTCTAAACTTTATGTGCGACATCAGTGTCAGGTGTCCACCAGACAATGAGAAGTTGGAGTGTTTAGATGCCAGGTGAGACCAAGTTGAGGTGTCTAGATGTATACTATCAAAGTTGGAGTGCGTACTTGCCAGTTGGGGCCATATTTGAGTGTTTGCTTATGTATTATGCCATTTAAATAACTCGTGTATCAATCTTATTCTATTAGTTTGTTTCAGGGGTTCTCTTGAGGCAAAATTATAGTGCAATTCAGTTTTGCCAGCAGTGGATCATAACAAAAAGGTAGATGCTACATGACAGGCTGAGAATGACACTTCTTTTGAAGAAGGCAAATGCTACTGATACTTCCATCATTTAAGATGACAAATGCAAATGCTTTGTTTAATCCGTACCGGCAGATAGGAAAATGTTGCTGGAATAGAATATAACACCGTTGATTCCTCCTAACTGTTGCAGGATAAGTAGCCCAATTCCTACCTAAAGAATGAAAGATTAAAAGTTTGACAAAGACAAGGGCATAACTAACACGAAGACTCCAATAACAGCATGAAATGTCAAAATACCATGAGAGGAAACCAATATCTCCTATGTTTGAGATCCGCGAAACGCATTGCTGTTCTTCGGTTTGTTGATGATGCTACAGACCTCTACACACAAAAAAAACATAAAATAAATACAAGTTTTATACGGAATTGCATGTGTGGCAACAAGGCTTGCTTTATATGGTCTTTCAAACAATTTACCTTAATTTCATTTACTTCATTGGTAATGTCAGCCTCAAACCCTCGAAGAACTTGCAATGAAGTTTCGAAATCTTCTGTTAAACCCATTTTGGCCTATGTTTAAGATAGAAACTCAACTGAGACAAACAGCAATCAAAGCCTCGAAGGAATTACGCAAAAAAACATAAATATAATGGAGCTCACCAACCACCGAGGAGATTCGGGGATGAAAAATAGTCCAGGTATCAGTGCTAGGCAAGGTAATGCTCCTATAAAAGAAAATAATATTTAGTTAAAGTGTAAGTGAACAATTCCATGAGGCTCTGCAGCTCTGCCACGGTCAATATGCCAGCTCTTTCAACGTTCAATCTGGAAACTCTTATGTAATTGTTTTTGTTTTAGAGCTGATTACCAAAAAAAAAAAACGAAGAAGAAGAAGAAGAAACATAGCCCTCTCCACCAAAAGCACAAAAGAAAAAATATTTTTTCTATAAAAAAATGGAAATGCAGACTGTCATTTTGGAAGCACAGTGGTGTGGACTAGTGGTCAATGAAGTAGGAGAAGAACCATGAGGTCCCAGGTTCAATCCCAACAGAGGCAAAAGAAACTCTATGTCGTTCCGTCCCATCTCCTAAGCCTTGGTTGGAAAAATTATCCGCTACATGTGCTGGTGGGAGGTAGCAGTTACCCAAACTGCCCCGAACACCACCATCATTAAGAAGAAAAGGACTGTCATTTTAAAACAGAAATACTGCTCAACTAACAAAACACAAGTCTTAAGTCAGGGAGCTGGAAAGCGCTTAAGCTTGATAACGTAAACCTACAAGAATAAAGAGAAGCTGAGCAGATATCAGCCAAAGAAGAACTCAATAACTATTCTCAGTCCTCACAAAATGAAAAGCTATTACTTCAACTTAATTGACTATTTTTTTTTATGCACTAAATGTTATTCAGTAGAGTAAAAAAATTATAATATGACTTCATAACTGTATATTGTAGCTTAACGAGAGTTTTCAAGAGAAATGATCATTACCAAGAACAGCAAGCAGCCTCCAATTAACAAAAAGTCCCAGTAAATAGGACAACATGATCCCAATTGTAACAGAGAGCTACATTAAGAAAGAAATGATAGCATGTGATTGATTACGCAGGCATAGCAAACTTTGGTTTTAACGAAAAATAAGTCTATAGCTCCGCGAACCTGGTTAACAGACCCTAGACCCCCTCTCATATTTTGAGGTGCAATCTCAGCAATATATACAGGAACCTAAAAACACCAAAAAGCAGGAAGCGAAAGCATTTAGTTTTGAGTGTCGGTATATTCAATAACTGTAACCAGAGAAGATTTAAGAAATTGAACATTACCACATAAGAGATTATTCCCACACCAAAGCCTTCCAACAATCTTCCCATGTATAGAAATGAAGGATCCTGAAACATATTGGTAAGGCCAAAGGTAGGGAGATACAAGCATATACATGTCAATGTAGGTTACCGAGGCACCATATAATATACTTCAGGTAGAATATCTTACTTTGGCAAATGAGATGGCAAGCCAACCAATGATATTAGGTATAGCAGCTATCATTAAAGACTGCAGTAGGAAAAAAAAAGGATTTGAGCAATACACAGAAATATGGTAAATGAAAAAACTAGAAATCATTTTTGATGCAATAATCTTACCCCTTTTCGCCCAATGTACTCTGAAATTTGACCACTAGATATTGCACCAACCATAGCACCCACATTGGATAAAGAACCGAACAAAGAGAACTGAAAAGATTATCTTTAGTCCACAATAGCTCTGAAACAAACTTAAATAAGATACAAATCAAGAATGACTCTTGCAGACCTCAGAAACAGTGAGCTTCAGATCTTCGGTAATTGCAATTTGCGTAGGCGAAGTGAAGCCACACTTCAAATGTTACAAAAACGAACACATGATCAATAGAGATACATATGCAAATATCCATTGCAGCAACATAAATTGTGTAGGCCAGCCAATAAAGTGCAGGCACAATAAGAATGACATAACGAACTGTAATCCCAATAAAGATGCTACCTTTTCTTTTTTTTTACCAATTTTGATCCCTTAACCACAAAAAAAGAAGAAGCTTAAAGCCTATTTTTATTCAACCTTATCCTCTTCAATCAAATCTGAAGTTTCATTTTGATTTCCAATAGTTATTATCTCAAAAGGTCAACATTCTTCTTGATTCACAATTTTTTTCAATAAAGAAAATGACTTTCTGAAATAATAACTATCCGTTGATTGACGATATGAGAAATCAACTCTTGAAGTTTGTCATAGGATATTGGGAAGGTAAACAAACATGCAGTCAATATTGAATTGTTATGTCATCAACCGCGCTAACAAACAGAAAAATCTGAATGACATAACATATTGTAAATCCCAACAAATATGCAACCTTTTACCTCAATTGTGAATCCTTTACAAACAACAAAAGAGGCTAAAGACTTCATTTTTATTTTAAAAAAAACTATCTTTTCTCATCAAACTTGAAGCTTCTAACAGGATAATAGGCAGGTAAACAGACATATGGTCAATACTGAATTGTTTACCACCTCATCAACCCCAATTATGAATCATTTATCACAAAAAAAGAGGCTTAAGACTTCATTTTAATTCAAAAAACTAATCTTTTCTCATCAAACTTGAACATTCTAACATGATATTGTGCAGGTAAACAGACATGTGATCAATATTGAATTGGTTATCACCTCATCAACCCCAATTATGAATCCTTTACCACAACAAAAGAAGGTAAAGACTCCATTTTTATCCCAAAAACTCTCTTTTCTCATCAAACTTGAACATTCTAACATGATATTGTGCAGGTAAACATACATATACATAAAAACAAAGCAAAGAAGTTGAATCAGAAATGAGAAATTACAGTGAAACCAAACTGGATTGGGCCCAAAGCAACTATGAGAACACAAGCAAGAACAGAAATAGAACTATCACGAATAGCTTGAGAAGAACCCATCATACTAGACTGTCTTGACCCCATACGATACCAACTTCCAGTATGTAAAAATGGCTTTTTCAGATCCCCTTCATTGTTCTCTTCTCTGAAACTCATTTTTTTTTCAAATTTTGAGTCAACCCCTTTTCTCTATAGTTCTTGAAATTTGAACTATAGATCAAGAAAAAGGAAGTTGTTGAAAATACTGGAATTAGCAAGAATGATGTTAATCTGAAAAGGGTATTAAATTAAAATAGAGGATATACTTAAAGAAGACTTGAGATAGGAAAAATGAGAGATTTGAGGAAAAAGATGATGATGACAGCAGCAACTGATAAGTTATTCTCTTGACATTTTTTGAATTTCGAGATTCAAACTAGTGTATCTTGTTTTGACCCTTGTTTGATCTCTTTCTTCTAAAAAATAAAGCGAAACAAAGCGCATGGCAAAGAAGCATCCAGCTGACTTCCCTCTTCCACTCGACCTTTCTTCGTTGTGTGAATAAGGTTTTAGTCTATATGGGCATTCGGGGCAGGCTGCAATAACTCGCTAGTCGAAGGTTTAGACCAATCGCAATTCATCATCATGGCCGTAAATTTTTCATATATCTCTTAATTATTTTGAATTGTCAATTATTTTGACATAGTATTTTTTTTACGTAGTTTACAAATATATAAATTTCACTTCAAAAAAATTATAGATTACATGCATAAACTTCTGGTCAAACTTAAACAGTTTGATTCTAAAAAAGGAGTAGTACAGTAGTTTCACTAACTGACTGTAATTAGCATTTGATTGAGTATACATATATTAGAACTCGATTAAATATAAATTTATATTTAAAATCTAATATTAAAGGATTAAAAAGATTTATTCATAAGAAAAAAACAGGATGAAATCCCAAATCATTCATTTTTATTTGATTGAGTTTTTGGTACAACATAATACTTGATTCCTTCGTAATACTGAGTTTATTTAATGCAATTCCCATTTTCTTATGTACTTTATGTGGTACTATAGAAGAGCAAATTTATGTGAGCATGAAAAATAATAGATTTTCTAAAATATTTTAGATAATACTAAAAGAAAGACAAAATATTCGATTAATAAAGCGATTTGATATCCAAAATTTTAATTTGACTTTTTAGTAATGAATAAAATATTATTTATCACTCAATTACAATTTGACATAATATATAAACATGTCTTTTAAGGTATCTATATTCTTTAATTTTAAATGTGCAAAAAGGAAACACTTAAATTTATATAAAGTTAAAAAAGTAGAAGCATATTACTGTTAATTTGTTCAATTTTATATAAATTTAATAATTAATTTAATTAAGTATTTATTATATATATATCAAAAGTTATATAAATATTTAATGAGATCAAATTAAAAAATACATTTATATATTTTATCGATATTTTATTATAAATATAAATATTCTGGTCTATTTTCTCTTGCTGTCTTTTTTGTCTTGTCCCACTTCATGTGTTTAACGTGGGCTCACAATAGTCCATGGGTGTGTCTGTCTTCTGTATTATTTTATTTGAAAGTACTATAATATATGTACTTACAAATATTAAGAATTTATTTGATTTCAGTAAATGTTTGGACATAAAATTAGTTAATATTTGAAACAGAGTTAAAAAAAATATTTACATATTAAAGTTGTGCTTGGATATGAAAAAAGTAAATAAAAAATTTTGTGAATGAAACTTCAAGATTTTTATTTCAAATTAATAAATAAATATTATTTGAAATGGTCTCCAAATTTTTTTTATGTAGACAAACAATTCCGTACAATTTTATAGATGTGGGATGTATAAAGTTTTTTTTTTTCTTTTAATTGGAGCATTACTTGCTCCTTTCGTTTATATTTATATGTCATCATTACTAAAATAGATGATCTTTAATACATGTCATTTCACAATATCAATATAGAAAAAAATATTATTTTTCTTATTTTACCCTTGAGAGTTATTAACTTTGAAAATATGAATTTGATCGACATAGAAAAACCAAATGATTAATTCATGTTCATTGATCAATTTAATTAATCAAGATAAATTATTTTTTCTTCATTTATTGAAAGCTTGACTTCAACAGAACACTACATAAGGGTACAATAGTAAACTTACATAATTTCTCAAGAGACGTGAAATTTAAAATGACAATATATATATAGAAATGGAGGGAGTAATATTTATGCTAGTAAAAAATAATTGGATAAGGAGTAAAATTAATTGACACATGATTATAAAAAAAAATAGATGGATAGCTTCCAATAATCTCATTTATTTGCCTTCTTGTTGAAAAATGTTTTTCCATTTGTATGTTTTTTTTTGTTGGCCTTTTTTAGAGGTGGCCCTAGCTAGTTGGGGGATAATGACAGATTATAAATAGAGTGTTTTATGGTCATAAAAAAAAGATAATAATGTGATTTATATTTTGGGAGGGACTAATTGACATGCAAATTGTATTAGAATTCAGTAGGGTAAATATCTGTCTTTGCTCAAAATGGTTTAGTAATTAATCCACACATTAAATTTTATCCAAAAAAAAACTGTGACTTTTCTCAATGATTAGCTGAGTTAGCTGGATGTGATATATGATATAATACTACAAAAATATATTATACATCAATTATGTTGAATTATATGTATTATGGCCCTTTTCGGAGTTCAAAACTTCAAATTCTTTTTCTTCCCCTCAATATATCAATATCTCGATTAATTTAAATTTACATTGCATAATATTTATTTGAGAAAAAAATAATTTCTAACCTTTTATTTATTTATTCCGAACTCAATTTTGAAACCCTTGGTAAGTTATATTAGTACTTCCATATATAAGTAACAAGAGAAGGAAAAAGAATATCATATGTATTGCTGACCAGATGCGGATCCAGGATTCTGAAATGATAGATGTATTATTACAAAAAAGGTTGATCAAAGATATATATTTGATCGGTTCAGTATTTAGATTCTTATTATTGAAAACCGTTAAATTTTTTATATATATATAAAAAAAATAATCAAATTTCTAACTTCACATAGAGAGGTGCACTCAGTCATCACCGCATTGTATGATACTCAGAGTGTGGATTCACACATCTAACCAGAGGCGGAGGTAGCATATAATGAGGGGGTTCGGCGAAAAATATTATTATTTATACATGGTTAAAATTATTTTTTAGGTATGTATAATAGATGTCGAACCCCCTTCCACTAGTTCGTGTGTTTACTTCTCAGATTTTGAACCCTCTTATTAAAATTTCTAGTTCCGCCACTGCATCTAACACTGTAATATATGATTTCGAGAGGAAAGTGTGAGTCCACATGAACCCGGTGACCCCTGACCCCTCGGATACGCCCCTGTTACTGACATATATAATACTAATAATACAATAACTCACATGAATTATTTATTTCCACAAAGATTATCCAGAAATTGTAGGGCACTAATGCCACTATCAATAAACTAGACAAAACAAATAAATAAGAGTCACAATAAACATGATTCATGCCTAACCTCTGAATAAATTGAAATCAACTATATAAATTTTTATTGATCATATTTCTGTATTTAAATTTTTTTTTTTAAAAAATACAACTTAGTCGAGAAGATTTGAAATACAATAATAACATAGCTAATATAATCTCACGTTAACTCGAAATTTTGAATCTACATCTTGATCTGTCTGTAATACAGCTAGTGTTGTCTTTTTCTTTTTTTGTTTAGTTTTATAATAATTAAAAAAATAAAAATAATTAGTTCTTCGTCAACAATTGCTTTTTCATGTTCCTTTACCACTTTAAAATATTGAATAATTATCTACCTTAGAAAAATGGCACGTGAAGTATTTATTTATTTATTTCCATGAATTATTAGTGGTAATAAGTACTTAGTGGAAACCTTGAAATTGATTAAAAAGTTTCTAATTTTAAATTAAAAAAATAATTAGAACGTGGATACCACTATTTTACAATTATAAAGGATTGCATTTAGATTTTCCTTCTTCTTTCTATGTACTCATCTAGTCATCATATCTTTTTTATTCTTTAATTTAATCAAAACTACTATAATTAAGTATGACAAGTTTTTTCAATAACATTTTATCTATTTTTCCATTAATAAGGTAGAAATTGCACCCGCTAATCGATTTTACATGTGCTATTTAAATTATTTCACTTGTAATTGACGTCGGTAAATTTTATTTTTATGTTGCTTATTCGTTTCCTCTTCCTCCTTAATTCCTATTTAGCACAACTTATTTTTACTTAATCCGACTTATAAAAGAGAACGATGAAAAAACTTATTTCTATTTAAATAGTATGAGATTTATTTTTTGTTATTCCTCAATAACTTAGCAAGTAGTAGATTGATCATATGTTTCAATTCTACTTATAGAATTTGAATTTTTTTAGTTTAATTAATAATAAAGGACTTGTTTTAATTTGTCCGCTAAACCCATTACTTATATTTATGTTGTATTTTTTCCGTTCTATTTTAAGTGTGTGATATGACACCATTAAAAAGATATAATAAATATAACATATAGTTTTATTAAAATATCCTCTCGTCTATTAATGCTTGTTTTGACCAACATGAATTGTGGTGCATTAGTGAGAGTGTTCACCCTTAATCAGAGGTTTCGGGTTTGAGCCCTGTGTATGGAGAAAATTATGTTGGGAGCGTCACCCCCGAATGGGCCCTGCAGAGTGCGAACCAAATTTAATCGGAGCTTCAATATGGGCTTCAGACACCGATGAAAAAACAAAAAAAAAAAAGCATTCCTCCTAAATCACTTCTGACCTCTTAATTAAGAGCAATAATAAGGTTGGAAAAAAACATAATTTATGATGTCTTGATATTTTAAAGTGACAACTCCTTCCATTTCAAGGAGAATTGTTCAACGTTTTTCATAGCTCAGATTAACTTAGTTATTCATTTAAATTTTTTTTTTTTTTTAACCTTTTTGGTCATATTTATCCTTCATTCTAATTTTCTATACCCTTCATTCAAATTTTCTATACGATGAACTCAAGAAACTTTAATTGATTAGTAAAGATGAGGAGTAGTTATCATGATCAATATTTAGTTATTCTAAAGAGTAATTTAAAAAGGATAAAAATAGAAAATAATGCATAATTAATATATTAATATTTATACTCGAAGGAGGTGCAATGCCATAACAATTAACTTATTTTAAAATGGAAGGTTACAATAATTAATGTGTTAATATTTTTTTTTCAAAAGTGTTCAATATCACTTATTTTAAAATGGAAGGAGTGCGACATTATTTAGAGTTCTTAAAATGGGTCGAACAGAACATATTGTGTGTGTTTTTTTCTCATGAAGTGTTTGAAGTCCCACATTAGCATAAAATCGAATGAATACTTATTATTTCGCAACAATCCTTTTTTTTTTTTGTTTTTCACACAGTTTTTGGAGTCTATATTGAAGTTTCGACTAAGTTCGGATCGCGCTCTATAGGACCCATTCGATGGTGGCACTCCCAACATGATTTTCTCTATATTCAAGATTCGAACCCAAAACCTCTAATTAAGAATAAAACACTCCCACCAGTACACCACAACTTTATGTTTGATATTCCTGTAGCAATCCTTATCAGTAACATTATGTTATGTGAAACTAAAACATTACTCTTATCTATTCTTTCTTGTTCTAAAACACTTGTTTATTTTCTGATTCTCAAAATTTAAACTACATAAACTTTAAATACTTCATATTAACAGGAGAAATATTATAAAGTTACCTAACATGTAACTTTTTTTTTTTTCATAAATTGAGAAAATATCTCACAATTTAAATATAAATAGTGTTAAAGAATTAATTTTATATTTTATCTTGAAATTATTATACGCGCCTGTACCCCAAAGGTGTAGCAGTGACCACCATCGAACTGACTGCTGACACTTCACTGTAGCATTGAACAAAAATCCCATTTTTAGGTTTCCTTCAAATCTCCATTAACGACCTTCAATCTTGTAAATCTCCATTAACGACTTTCCCTGTGCTAAAATCCCTCAATTGATCTCCATTTCCAGTTTCCTTTCCTTCATCCATGGCTGAAGAATCAGAATCTGCATCTGAACCCAACCCTAACACCCCCACCCTAACAAATCCCCCTTCTACCGACGCCATTAATGTTGTACCTCTTCAAGCTCATTCACCACCCACCAAGCTTCCTTCTCGACCCAGAAAAACCCGGAAGCTTTCCAATACTGTTGATCCCTCGCTACCCAAAACCCAGATTTCCACCATCGTACCAAGAATCGTTTCTCGTTCACTTTCATATGAAGGTGAGCTTGAATCCGCCATTAATTACCTCAAATCCTCCGACCCATTACTCTCTCCATTAATTGAAACATACCCACTTCCTACCCTCGAACTTTTTCAACCCCCTTTTCTTGCTCTAACAAAAAGCATTCTGTTTCAGCAGCTAGCGTATAAAGCTGGGTCATCGATTTACACTCGATTTATATCTCTTTGTGGTGGGGAATCGAATGTGATGCCAGATATGGTTTTGGGATTAACACCACAACAGCTTCGTCAAATTGGGGTTTCTGCTAGAAAAGCAAGCTATTTACATGACCTAGCAAGGAAGTATCAAAATGGGATTTTGTCGGATAAGTCGATTGTGGATATGGATGATAAATCCCTTTTTACAATGCTTACTATGGTGAATGGAATTGGGTCTTGGTCAGTTCATATGTTTATGATTTTTTCACTTCATAGGCCGGATGTGTTGCCGATACATGATCTTGGTATTAGGAAAGGGGTGAGAATGTTATATGGTCTTGAGGATCTTCCTAGGCCATCACAGATGGATCAGTTGTGTGAGAAATGGAAGCCTTATAGGTCGGTAGCTTCGTGGTATATTTGGAGGTTTGTAGAGGCAAAGGGGGCAAATTCGAAAGGCAATGTGGTGGGGAATTCTGATGTTAGTTTACAGCAGCAGATGTTGTCAATGCAGCAGCAGCAACAACAACAACATCAACCGAATCAGCAGTTCTTGGATCCTATTAATGGGATTCTTGATGTTGGGTATGTTTCTCTTTCGTGTCTAGTTTGCCATTAATCCTTCAGTAATTGTCATGTATCTTTTCCGGTGTTTTTCCATGTATGTTTATTGCATTTTCAATTGCTTGTAATGATGTTTATCAGTAGGGGGAAGTTGGTTGATTACTTTCAGGTAAAACTTGTCTTTGCAATAGTTTAGTGGCAGGTAAAACTTGTCTTTGCAATAGTTTTGTTACAGAGTGGTTAGTCATTTGATCCCCACCAAATTAAGAAAGAGCTGCCACAATGGATAAGTAAAAGAACAATGAAGAAACAAATGGCTATTAGTTTCTGTGTTAGACTTTCGCTTAGCGTATATAATAAAATAGAGTGAAAAGGTCCACCCTGAAACCAAGGGGGTCACAAAACAAACATATGGAACATAACTGGAATCCTCTTCTTCTTAACCTTTCTTGAGTCAAAGCTGCCAGGTGATACATAGAACTTTTGGAGGAGCATTATAGAATTCCATGGCCAATCAATATTCTGATAAGCATAGTTGCTGATTGCTAAATAGGCAGACTTGACTGTGAAAGTCCCATCTTTGCATGGATTATACTACAATTTGTCCTCTGCTTCTGATAGCCCCTAAAACTCTTCCAAAGTCTTAAAGAACTTTAATTTCCCAATCATTTAGGATCCTCCCCTAAGTAATGCTCCATGCTTGTAGTTCCTTAGCTGTGGATAAGTAAGCATTTGGAGAAGTTGAGATGTTGAACAGATCAGGGAAAAGATCTCACGCATTCATGCCCAAGCCAGTTGCCTGCCCAGAACAAAGTCGTTCTACCATTTCCAACTTGGATATTTGAATTCTTTAGCAGTGTGTGTCCCAATGAGATCTAATGGATCTCCACACCCCTACTCCATAAGGACTGTTAACAGGACCTGTTGCACCAAATCCCCTCCTGACTATATTTGTCAAGAATTACCCTTCTCCATTAACTGTCCTCTACCTTAGTATACCTCCATAGCCATTTCATCAGTTGACTTGTATTTTGAGCATTTAAGTCCGTAATTCCCAGACCCCCTTTTGATTTGTTGGTGATTAACCCCTTCCTCCAAACTAGTTCAGGGCAGAGCTTTATCAAGCCTTTTCTGGTTTAGTGTGCTGGTTTGTAATATTATATTACCATGTCAACCAAAAAAGAAGAAGAGGTGCTACTTACTCTAATCCCTCTTAACTAAACAACTTTGTCACGACTTTCAGTGACTCCAACATCATGCTTATACTTATGGAAGTATTAACTATGTACTTAATTCTACTGAGCAAGTAAGCATTTTTTTCCCAATGAAGTTCTAATGAGAAAGTAAACACCATTGATTGAATTTTTCATATTCAGGAGTTAAGTGATTTAAGGGTCTAAGGATGCGAACAACCAAGCTAAGTAATTTAAGGGGCTAAGGATGCGAAACCAAGCTAAAGTATGAATCTGGTGGAATTTAAAAGCTTGCTAATTGGAAAAGAGCGGGTCCAGTGAAGGCACAACTAAGTTATGCTTTTCATATTCTCGACATGTGCTTCACAAGTTTATTCCATCTACGTTTATATTAAAATTTTGTGTATACACATTCTTGAAATAAAGGTTGAAATATAAAACATAAAAGTATTGAAGTGAAATGTATACTCGCAATCTTTCTCATTTGGTTCATCAGTACTGACCTGTTGATTGCATAGTGATTCTTAACCTTTTTTGGCCTTTTGTCGGTTCTCTTTTTTTTCTTTTACTGATGAAATTATTCCTTGAGGAATAGTTTGTCATACTTTCTGGTTCAATAACCTTTTGAAGTGCCACACAGGGGCCTCTGGATTTCTCTTTTCCCTGAGGAGGTTTGAGGTGGTTGTATAAGGCACTGGAAATCCACTCGGGATCAAGTTAGAACTAGTCCTAATCAGCTTCCAGTAAAATGAGGCACTTAAAACGACTAACGAAAACTTACTGGCAAGTTTTGTGTGCCATAATCAGTACAAACACAAACTATTGGGAAGATGAGCGAGTAGTTATGTTTATCCGTCCAATCTCCGTACATGCAGATCATAATCTAGTAGCACATAAAGCATAGCACTCAAGGGTGTGGTCTAATGATCAATAAAGTGAGTTCATATAGAGACCAGGATTCAAATGTCAATTGAAACAAAAACATTAGGTGATTTCTTTCCATTTGTTAAGCCTTGAAGGGTAGAATTGCATGTACCTATGATGGTGGGAGATTGCAGGTACTCGTGGAATAGTTGAGGTGTTCCTAAACTAGCTCAGACTCCAGTTATAAGGGGGGGAAAAGAATATGCACATAGGACCTTCAGTTAGAGGACACAACTTTGAGTAATCTCCAAAAATTTAACAGAAGCAAGTTTTGAATTCATAATTGTAAAATGCAATGAATTCAAGATAAATATTGAATCCATCAAGTTTAAATCCTGAATCTGCCTCTGATATCGGTCATGTGGCAAGATCAGTTGCCCCTCCCCTCCTCCCCCCCC
>NW_006238958.1:356647-383212 GCF_000226075.1 Solanum tuberosum
TCTTTTTTCCTTGGTATAAGATTCATTTTAGTCTTTTCTTGTAGCTACAACCCTTTTATTTTTCTTGTTTTGCTAATCTTGAAGTGATCAAATACAGGGCATGTGCATGGGGACAGTAATTGAAGTTCACATGGTTGTCAGTGGCCGTGGAGGCTTATTTTTGGGATAGCAAATTGCTGAAATGTTAGCCACAGGTTGTCTACATTTACTGGAAAAATCAAGTTGAGAACATTGTAAATTCACTTAGTACGTTCAACAACTGGTGTTATAACTCCTGACATGTTTAATATTCTAAGATTAAAGAATATTTTGGTACACTGTGCATATTTGTAGTTTAAGATCACAAGATTCAATAATCTTCTTTACTTTCTTAAACTCCATACCAAATCAAGCTCAGACAAACAAATTAAAATGGAGGTAGTATTTACTTCTCAGATGCTATGACAAACAGAAACATACAAAGTATTTATTTCTCAGATACTCTGACAAATAGAAACATACAAATTCACCACACAATCATATGGTATCAAAAGATATTCCAAGGTAGCAATATATCACAAACTTGACTAAAATAATTTCTGCATGTATAAAAGAACTCGACTGCTCCTTCAATGTCCCAATCATTTAGGATCCTCCTCAAAGTAATGCTCCATGCTTGTAGTTCCTTAGCTGTGGATAAGTAAGCATTTGGAGAAGTTGAACAGATCAGGGAAAAGATCTTTCACGTCCAAGCCAGTTATATTTGAATTCTTTAGCAGTGTGTCCCAATGAGATCTGATGGATCTCCACACCCCTACTCCATAAGGACTATTAACATGACCTGTGCACCAAATCCCCTCCTGACTATATTTGTCAAGAATTACCCTTCTCCATTAACTGTCCTCTTCCTTAGTATACCTCCATAGCCATTTCATCAGTCGACTTGAACTAAACAACTTTGCCATGACTCCAACATCATGCCTATACTTATGGAAGTATTAATTCTAATGAGCAAGTAAACCTTTTTTTCCCAATGAAGTTCTAATGAGAAAGTAAACACCATTGATTGAATTTTTCATATTCAGGAGTCAAGTGATTTAAGGGTCTAAGGATGCGAACAACCCAGCTAAGTAATTTAAGGGGTTAAGGATGCGAGACCAACCTAAAGTATGAATCTGGTGGAATTTAAGAGCTTGCTAATTGGAAAAGAGCGGGTCCAGTGATATGTTTAAGACCACAAGATTAAAAAACTACTAAAATTTTGTGCTTCACAAGTTTATTCCTTTTAAAGTATTAAAACTAAGTTATGCCTTTTCATATTCTCGACATGTGCTTCACAAGTTTATTCCATCTACGTTTATATTAAAATTTTGTGTATACACATTCTTGAAATAAAGGTTGAAAATATAAAACTAGGGATGGCTCAATGCCTTAAAAATTGAGGCCCTTAGGCCCCCAAAATCGAAGTGCCTAACTTTTTAGTAATAATAAAATTATTATAAGCCTTTTTTAACAAAATAAAATATACTATATTTTTTAATTTATTTGTCATTTTTTAGTTTGTTTTGAAACATTAAAGAATGTTTCTTTTTTATGGATCAATATTTAAATTTAACTTCCACCTAATATGTTTAAGACCAGAAGATTAAAAATTATTTTATATATATATATATATATTCATTTCAATCTTTTCTTGTAGCTACAACCCTTTTATTTTCTTGTTTTGCTAATCTTGAAGTGATCAAAATACATTTAAAAAGTATTTTGGTACACCGTGTATATCTTTAGTTTAAGATCACAAGATTCAATAGTCTTCTTTACTTTCTTAAACTTCATACACAAATTAAAATCAAACAAATAAATTAAAACGGAGGGAGTATTTACTTCTCAAATGCTACGACAAACAGAAACATACAAATTCACCACACAATAATATGGTATCAAAAACACATGAATAACACATGAAAAAGAGACAAAAATGAGGCATATATAACCTATGGTCTTGTAGGAGCTACATGCCGTGTAAATTTGGGAAAATCAAAAGTACCCATTACACCCATATAACCAACTACTCCAACGGATATGAGGAGTAATATTATCGAGGGTATAACAAAATATAAACCCCTCTCTATAATGCAATAAATACACATAGGCTAAAACAATCGAAACCAAAAGAAAACACGACGCCAACAAGATTAAGAATTCCGCACATGGTTTCTTTTCTTCGTTAGCCTTACATGCACACCACTCAAGATCTTCTGCCCGTTGTCTTTCTTGTTCTCTGTGATGATGTTCTGATTCAAGACTTCTGTGATGAAATTTCTCAACTAGACTCATGTGGAATACCTACAATAATCATTATATGAGATATAAATGATTTAAGAAAATAATTAATACAATCATTATATGAGATATAAATGATTTAAGAAAATAATTATTGTATTAGTGAAGATTATAACTTTATTTATGAGTTTTATAAAGACTAACTAAGAATAAATTCTTCCTCTTATATAATTGTAGGCCTCACGTAAATCCGATTCATGTGATTGAAACACGAAAAAATGAAACTAACAACTGTTAGGGTTTTCCCCGAATATTCTTATCATATTTGAGTTTTAATTTTCACTTAAAGTTTGCAGGTCGACTACAAGTGATAAATACAGTCTTGTTCTCTATACAAAGTTTTTATCCTTCCACAGAGTGTATTGAAAGAAGTGGACAAAATCTGTAGAACATATCTATGGGGAGGGTCTGAGGATAATAGAAAGGTGGCATAAGTATCATGGGAACATGTATGCTTTCCAAAGAGTCTAGGAGGATTAAGCATTAAAGGTAGTAGTAACTGAAATGTTGCCTCTGTGGGACAACTTATTTGGCAATTAACAGTCAACAAGGAGTGGTAAAGTGGGTACATGGCATATATATAAAAAAGGATATCTCTATTTGGCAACACACAGCCCAGTGGACAGTAGTTGGTATTGGCGGAAACTAAATTGAAGAATGCAGAATTAATATGGACCTCAATGGCCTTGCCTAGGCATAGATTTTTTGTATGGCTGGTTGTACATGGCAGCGGCTGCTAACACAAGAGAGGAAAGTGAGGCTCCACATTCAAGATGATGAGACTAATTGTTGCCTCACAAGTGATGGAGACTAATTCTCACTTGTTTGAGCATTGTAAGAAGTATGGCTGGAGGTATCTTTTTACAGTTGTTACAAAAAAAATAAAAAATTCAAAGCATAAAGTTGAAATAAAGTTTTTGAATTTATCGAACTCACCCGAATGGATTGAATGCACCGTTTCGATTCGCACAGAGTCTTCGGATTCTTGATTTTAATGGTTTGAGCCACTGTTATTAAAAGCAGTTGAAGTTGAAACAGAGTTGTGGATTCAGGATGCCCGCTCCACCTTTACCCTCATGTTCTTTTACCTAAAAATGTATGAAGTGGTAATATCTTTTTGTTTATTTATTAAAAATACTAAAAAAAATTAAGATAATCACTTATAAATATTTAGATGGGAAAAAGTTTTGATATATCACTACTCAACTTTGTTAGTTAGAGCTGATATGTCCTCATTATAAAAGTAACTCATATATATATCTCTACCGTTATAAAATTGACACACATATTTCTGTCGTTACAAAAGTGATAAAATTAATTTTAAGTTAATTTTAAATTAACCTTCATCATGTATTACTACTTTGTTTAATTTTGTTTCAGTATCTATTACTACTTTATATAAGTTTGTGGGCCTATTCATTTTAAACATTTACATATTTGTTTTGGCCTACAAATCATGGCATGTTAATTGTTATGTATCTAAAAATTTTAAAACTTATATTAAAAATTATACTACTCCTCCGTCTCATTTTATGTGAGGTAATTTGACTCGGTATAGAGTTTAAGAAAGAAAGGAAGACTTTTAAAACTTGTGGTCCAAAATGAATGATAGAAATTTGTGTCTGTAAATCATTTCATTAAGGGTAAAATAAACATTTTATAGTTAAATTGTTACTGAATATAGAAATGTGTCATTATTTTTGGGACTGACTAAAAAGGAAAGTAATTACATAAATTGGGATAGAGGGAGTAATAATTAACAATTTATTATATTTAAAAAAAAATACACTAAAATTTAATCTAAATTCCAAAATTTTGTTTTAATTTTTTTTTAAACAATTAAAATTCTTGAATATTTTTGTGCTGACATGTGGCAATTTTTACCTCTCCTATTATATATAGATAGATTATCTACTTACTTAGTTGTTTGTTGATGTAAATTATATTGAACACTATACAATTTCGAAAAGAAAGAGCTTTGCCGTCGAGAGAAAAAAAAGCAATTACTTCACTTTACTCCATAAAAAATCATTTTAAGTTCATTTTCTTTTCAAGTGACTTTTAAAAATAGGCTTTCTTTTCTTAGTTAATTTTTCAAAGTTAGTCAAAATATTTTGGTCAAGTTATAGGATAATCGTGTGTTAGCAAACCCTTCAAATGCCGTAAAACCCTTTTTGAAGTGTAAATGAGAACCTCAAACCTTTTTTCTCTATTTTTTAAAAACTTTTTATGTTAAAGTCCCTAAAATCAAGTTTTCTTAATTTCTGTTAAAAAATAAATGGCAACTCTTTTAAATCAATTTTTCTTAAAAAGTTAAATTGATTTTTGAAAATCAGTCTTATATTTCACTTTAACATTGAAAACACGGTAAATAGACATAAATAAGAAATGAAGGGACTGCAACGTGGGCTGCAAGTTTTAATTAGGCTTTTAATGCATTTGTTTGCCATGTTTAATTGAGCTTTATAAGATCTTTAATTATCCTTTAATCAATTTGCTAAAATGGACCAAAAAATGCAATAAAAAATTCAGAAAAATGTCAAAAAATGAAAAAAAAAGATAAGTGTAAATGGAGAGGCGCGCTCCACATCTCCTTTTCTATATTTAGCTTTATATATGAAAAAAAGTTATTTTTCTATTTTTTTAAATCAAGTTCATTATGTACAAGTGAGTGTATAAATACCTCACCATGAAATATACTTTTCGTGTATTAGAAAAATCACAATACACTTTCTTCCAATCTCTCATGAATCACTTCACTATTCTCTTTTATCATTTCTCTGATTAAGAACAAATATCATTGATCAAAATATTATTCAACTTAGTTACACACAAATCATGGTTAATGTGGAAATATAATAAACATTCCACTACTAATAACAATGTAATCACTACTGCAAGGCAATATATCAAAATATACAATCCATAGTCATCATTTTGAGAGTAGATATATAATGAATGACTTATTATTTATTCTAAGTTGCAAGATCAACATGTTAATCTAACATGTAGACCAAGTTCTCCAACTCAGTTTCTCTCATATTAATTATATTAGTAAAGCATTACCAAAGCGTAGGATATATATGTGCAAGCGTTAAGAATATAAATAGTTATTAGAGACAGATGTGGAGGCTATAATGTTACCATTATAACTCAAGTTGTACCATAATACATACAAATAAAATGAGCAGTGATCTGTTTGGACTAAAGTCACATTGTCAAAGCTAAATCTGACTCTGATATCGATCAGTTGCCCCTCCCCTCCCCCTTCTCTGTCTTTTTCTTGGTATAAGATTCATTTTAGCCTTTTTATTGTAGCTACAACCCTTTTATTTTCTTGTTTTGCTAATCTTGAAGTGCAGGGCATGTGCATGGGGACAGTAATTGAAGTTCACATGATTGTCAGTGGCTGTGAATTGAAGGCTTATTTTTGGGATAGCAAATTGCTGTAATGTTAGCCACAGGTTGTCTAAATGTACTGAAAAATCAAACTCAGAACATTGTAAAAATTCATTTAGTACGTTTAACAACTGGTGTTATAACTCCTGACATGTTTAAGATTATCAGATTAAAGAATATTTTGGTACACTGCATATCTTTAGTTTAAGATCACAAGATTTAAAATGGAGGGAGTATTTACTTCTCAAATGCTATGACAAACAGAAACATACAAATTCACCACGCAATCATATGGTATCAAAAGATATTCCAAGGTACCAATACATAACAAACTTAACAAAAATAATTTCTGCATGTATAAAAAACATTATATTATAAATCTTAATGTATCAACACAGGATAAATACGCGGCAATTTGTCTGATCTCCTTTTAAATAATATCCTAGGTAATAACGTAGTAGTAATTTAACATAATAAGACATGTAATTGACGAGGCTATTGATGTATATACCAGAATATTCCTTCAGTATATCCTTAAAATATACAAAAAAAAAATAATCTCAATCAAATTTTTTAAATTCCTTTTTTCTTAGTCCCAGTATGTAGTATATATAACAAACATGCTTGAAAAGATTTACTTACTCATACAAAATTCAGTATATTTCTGCAAATAAACTTAAGATTATAGCCATGAACTATGAAAATTATGACCCTTTTTTCCCTGACCAACTTGTTGTGGATCTTTATCTTCCAATTTGGGCTAAACTTTCAAGTTTTAAGTCCAAACCAGCTTTCATTTGGGCTGAAGATGGCCCATTGGTTCAGTTTTCGTCGATCACTTACGAGGAGTTAAATAGTTCAGCCCAATGTATTTCTTCAGAATTGTTACTTAGTTTAAGAAAAAATGATACTGTTCTTGTTTTATGTTCACCAGGACTTGAATTTGTTGAAGTGATTTTTGGTTGTCAAAGGGCTGGAGTTTTAGCTGTTCCTATTAGCCCTCCTCACCCGTCTTTTTCGAGTGGTAATTGGCATCATTTACTTAGAGTTGTGTCTCAAACAAGGCCTAAAGTTGCTATAGCACAACGCGAATACATCAAACATGTTGAGAAGTATGTTGCAAGATCGAGTAATAAGAAGTTGTCCGAGGCCTTGAAGAAGGTTCGATGGATTTCAACTGAGGATTTAAATGGCAAGAAAATGGAAATGCAAGTGGAAAATGTGAATTTTGGTTACAATGGTTGCAATGTTGATGATGTCTACTTGATTCAGTACACTTCTGGTACAACTGCTATTCCTAAGCCTGTTTTAGTGACTGCAGGCTCTGCAGCTCATAACGTTAGAGTCGCGAGGAAAGCTTATGATTTACACCCGAACACTGTTGTTGTTTCGTGGTTACCTCAGTACCATGACTGTGGACTTATGTTTTTGTTGTTGACGATTGTTTCAGGGGCAACGTGTGTGTTGACATCCCCGAATACATTTGTCAATCGTCCTAGGATTTGGCTTGAATTGATTTCAGAGTTCAAGGGAACTTGCACTCCTGTTCCTTCATTTGCTTTACCACTCGTGTTGAAACGTGGTCATGCTGAGGCAACTGTTAACAATCCTATTAGTATGTTGAGCTTGATGAATTTGATCATCGTTAACGAGCCAATATACAACGATTGTGTTGAAGAATTTGTTGAAGTTTTTAGGCCTTTTGGGCTAAATCCTTTGGCAATTTCTCCTTCATATGGCTTAGCTGAGAATGGCACATTTGTTTCAACATCATGGAGAAGTAGTAGTTTTGACAAATTTTCGACGTATAAAAAGCTCTTGCCAAGTGCTAGGCTTGATGAAGATCATGTAGACATTGAAATTCTAGTTGTGAATGAAGATACAAATGAGATTGTGGAAGATGGAATTGAAGGTGAAATATGGATTTCATCTCCTAGCAATGCTATTGGATATTTAGGACATCCATCTCTAACTCAACAAGTGTTCAACGCCACGCTTAAAAATAAGGCGGGAAAATGCTATGTTCGAACAGGGGATAGAGGAGTTGTCGAAGGAGAACTGAGATTTTTATACGTGACAGGACGATGTTCAGACGTTTTTAAACTCTCAAATGGACAAGAAATACATCCACATTATTTGGAGACATTAACTTATAATAGTTGTCCAAATTTCCTGCGAGGTGGTTGTGTTGCAGCATTCGAGATGTCTGAATCTGAATACGCATCTGTAGTTGTTGTTGCGGAAGTACAAAGCAAGGGTGAAATAGAGAGTGATATGTTTTTTAAGCAAATATGTGAAGGAATAAGGAAAACAATAATGAAAGAAGAAGGTGTTGGAATTGGACTTGTGGTACTTGTTAAATTTGGAAATGTACCAAAGACTACTTCTGGGAAAATACAAAGATGGCTAGCTAAGTATAAATTTGAGAAGTCACAAATGAATATTATAATGCAAATGAAGTTTGATAATAATGGTAATATTCAAAGCACAATGCAAAAAATTATGCAAATTGGAAAAAAAGAGGCTAAAAAGGGAAAGAAAGTGCTAGTTGTTGAAGAAGAAGAAGGGTTATTTTTTGCTCCAACAAATAGGACTTTGAAATCTTCTCTTTAATAAATTTAATCAGAGGGTTAGTTCAGAAACTCTCTGAACTTTTATCCATCGTTTGGTATGCGGAATAAGGTGAGATATTTCAGGATTAAGTTTGAGATTAGATTATATTGTCAATCAGACACACTATAAATCTAATTTCAAACTTAATCCTGGATATCCACTTTATTATCCCATTGTATTTGGAATTATTTTATGTCATCTCCCAAATGAGATAAATTAATCCCAAAAATAATTTAGTCTATGTACCAAACGTTCCCGAAAAATTAGCTTGTATGTATATATGATCCTTAAGTTTTTTAATATTACTTTGGATAATGTGTTTTATGTATTATGTAGTGACCTACATGTTTAATGTATTTTTGTTTTTTTATATCAAATAAGTGAAGATATGGATAGAAGCGCAATCAAACGTCAAAGCACATGAAAAAGAGACAAAAATGAGGATAATTAAAATTTGATAGGAATTGAATGGACTTTGAACTGTCATCTATTATTTACTACATCTTAATCAAGTTCAAATAATCTTTCAATGAATTATTAATTAACTTATTTATCAATTTTGTCCATTATATTTCAACCTATTCAGATTTAAGTTCAAAATAACCTTTGAATGATTATTAATCCGCTTATTTATCAATTTTGTCCATTATATTTCAACATGTCCAAATTCATTCAATTGATATATGAGTCGATTTTAATCTATTAAATTCTTAATATTAAAAGCTCACAAAAATATCTTAAGATTTTAGAGATATTTCTTGTATTACGTTTTAAGAAAATAAAGAATGAGAAAAATAGTTTTTTTTTGCGTTTCATTTTATATGATATCGTTTGATTTGACATGGTGTTTAAAAAAAGGAAGATTTTTAAAATTTGTGGTTTAAATTGATCCCTAAATGTTTGTGTGACTATAAATTATTTCATCAGGATAAAGAGAGAATTTTAAAGTTAAATTGTTTTTAATATAATTATAAGGTGACATTTTTTCTAAAATGAACTAAAAAGAAAAAGAATGTCACATAAAATGAGACAGAGGGAATAATACAACTATTTTCATAATCAAGCCTATGCTTGGACAAGCAATTTCATTTTATGATTTCAAGTTAGCGTTTGACCGATATGTGATTTAAGATCATGGTTTTATAACTAAAATTCTCCAGTAAGTATGATTTGGAATTTCAAATCATGATTCATATAAAACAATGTTTTTGTTAGGACATGCAATTTGAATTTCTTAATTTGTATATATATCTTTTCATAAACACAAAAAGCTTACAAGTTATGAAAACTATTTAAATTTCTCGAATTCTTATACAATCTTACCAAATGAATAAGTCATAGTTCATAAACAAGATATTGGAATATCTTAAGGCACTGCATTGATGAATCACATATCTCCGTGACCCTTTTATAAATAAATATTTGTAACTACAAACTTTCAAATACATATTATTTTATAAAGATCCATTAATCAATAATAATAGCAATAACTATTTTTCAATATAATTCTTTTACATGGCATAAACAGTCAATTCACGCTAAGCATGAGTCTTTCTTTTACGATTTTTCAAATGATACGTTTTTAAAAAAAATATATAAACTTATGAATCAACTTAAAATACAACTTGAAATTTCAAATCTTACTTTTTGATGAATTTTAAAGTTCAGATCATAATCACAAATCACATATCCAAATATTAATTTAAAATCATAATCTCAAACCATATGTCGGAAATTTGTATTACTTAATGTCCATGACACTCAACATTGATTATCACATAGAAAAGATTGGGATGATATGCCTCTAGGCTATAAGTATAAGCCTCAAATAGTGAGAAAAAGAAGCAGCAAACCATTCCTAAAATAGGAAACAAACATTTAAATGGTGACAGAAACTCCAAGAAGCATCATAATTAATTGAAATGGACAACACACAAAATAATAAATAAATTTAAATAGAAACAGCTTTTATATTCGACAAAAATAAGGATCAAAACTACTACTACTCTTTCAAATAATTCAAATTAGACGACTAAGATTCGTTGTTTCTTTTCATCCAACTGCTCTCTATTCATTATATATCCTTCCGTTCCGCTTTTACTTGTCATTTTTTATATTTCAAAAAGTAAATAAATCATGTTCATGAACTTTGCACATATCAAACTTGAAATAACTCACCAAATTTTTACTAGACAAGTCAAAATAGAAGATCTTGCAAGATCAAAATACCCCTCCAATTTAAACAAATCTAACTTTATTGATTACTTCAAGACTCAAAATAAGCTCAAACATGTAATCTAGAGTAACAAGTCTATAAGGGCTTCACATTTTTTCAAAATTTGAAGCATATTAATTAAGAAAATAATTTACGAAAAATACATTAGTGTTTTTCATATTAATTTTTTTTTTACAAAAGCAAAAAGTAAATGAGGAATAAAAGTTACCTCATGTTAGAGATAATAGATCAACAACAACGTATCAAACATTATAATTTTATAAATTGAATCAAACTTTACCCCTACCTTGAAAGCTAGAAAAGCGGGCTCATGAGTGGTCTAAATTTCAGTGTCAAGAGAAGTGTAAGAAATAGCTGAAAATTTTCAGATGAATAAAGGTTCCAAAGTACAACACTTGATAAAAATAAAAATCTAATTAAGAGGTTCCATATAGTTACAATAATGCTACATAGACCAAAAAAAAAAAAAACTAGCTACGTACGATTCCTAGTAAGATTACATAAGCAGAAACCAAATCCCAAGAAATTTCATTTCATTTTTTTCCCCCAAAACCTTAATTAAATAAAATTAATTAAGGTTGATCTTCTTGTATTATGTTTTTTTTAGCAGAAGAAGGATTCTTATTATTATGCATCCAAACCTTAAAAACCTGTCTCTTGACTCCAACTTGTGAGCAGAATCTTTGTACTTCAGTATCATCTTCTCTTGGAATTCTCCAACCTAATTTTTCAGCAAATTCCAACATTTTTTCCTTTTGTTCTTGACTAAATTTTGTCCTAAATCTTTTCTTAGCCAACATAAATGGTTGTTGTGGATGTACCGATGTTGCTTGTTGATGATGATATGTATTGAAATTAAGTTCTTCACTTGATGAGTCTGTTGCCCCACTTCCTCCCCCGCTACCTATTAAAGACATAATTAAGTTAATAAAAAATAAAATGTAGGTATATAGTTCTCTTTAATGATTTTAGCTTCTAGATGAGATTATCATACGATTCATCATGATATCAAGAGTCTTAGGTTCGAGTTGACATGTTTTGTTCATTAAAAAAGGTACTACAAGTTAGTAAAGGAACGTGTTGAAGACATAATTAAGTATACTCATCCATTTTAATTTTTTTCCTTGGAGAAATGTTTAAAGGCTATTTCCATAGATATTTTAATTGATTCAGTAAGAAAAGATGAGAACATTTTCACGCGGAAAAATTAGGAAGTTTTTCACTATTTCAGTGACGATGTGTTTCTTGCCGTGCATTTTCCTAGTGAGCTAGTTAGGTGAGAATGGAGTGAAAAAATTAATTCTATAACACAATTTTCCCACGAATTCATGGTGGAAAAACTTTTATTTCTAGGAATGTATGTTTATATCTTTTCATATGAGTATTTCAGTAAGCTTTTAAATCTAACATTCTCATGATTCTTAGTGATGCTACTTTTAGAAATGCTAAGTAAGGTTTAAAATCACAATATTCAAATTAGATATTCACCTTTTTATGCTTCTAAATTTAGTGTCATGTGAAACAAAGACACATAAAATGAAATAATTAGTACAAGTAAATCGAATGTTAAAATCCGAACTCCGAAGGCTATTTTGATAGGCTGAGGTGGCATGGCAATCCAAATTGAGCAAATGAAATAAAATGAGATTTGATCTAAAACTTTTAGACGAGATAATCACATTACCTCCAAAGGCCATTTTGACAGGCTGAGGTGGCATAGTAGTCCAAATTGATCTTCCTCCTCCGTGTTGATGGTGATGGTGGTGGTGGTGATTCAACGATGGTATCGGAGAAGGCAGTGATTGTGGTAGCTGTAATGGATGCACAACCATAATCCCGGCATTATTATTAGGCTGTTCTTTTCTATGAAAATTCCGATGACAATTACAAGCAGCACATTTCAAAGCTTCAAGTGTACCTTCTCCACCACTAGGCATAAACTCACCACATCCATCAGTAACATTTCCACCAATATTAGCAGCATGATTTTTCAGACACTCACGGTACCTTGCTCTTGCTGTAGTAGTTCCCTTGTTAAATTTATTAGATCCAGCGGTGGAATTAGTGTGTGGTGCAGCGCCATCACCTGGCGCTGCACCACCACCTCCACCTCCACCGCCGGTGGGTGAGAGAAGATCTATATTTTGATCAAGTGAATGATAACCTGACATTCTCATCTCCTTTTCCTCACCACCAGCTAATTCCATTATTATTACTTAATTAATAACCCTAATTAAGATTTGAGAAACCCTAACCCTATCTTTTACACATGAACTTGAATAATGTTATGTGGGGTGATAAAGAGAGAAAGAGAAAAAGGGTGAAATTGAAGAAATGAAGTGAGGATGGGGCCCTAGAAGAAGAACAACCTTAGAAAGAAGCAAAACCACAACGTTAGATTAAGAAAGAGTGGAATTTTTAAGGAAAAAAAAGTGGTGTGTTGGGGAGGAAGAAACATGGAATGTAAGAAACAAGAGACAACATGGTTGCTTGAAACGGAGCTAAAGAAGAAAGAGAGAGAGAGAGAGAGAGTTAGTGCGGAACAGCAAAGAGATTATGGAGTGTTAAGAAACAATAGGACTGAGCATAAGAAAACAACCGACAATGTCATGTTCAGTCCTCTCCCACGCCCTGCCAACATTGGCCCCATTCCCACCACCCGACTTATTCATTATTGCCCTACCACCACCCCTTACCCCCCTTTATCTCCATGGGGGGTGAGGGGTGAGGGGTAGAATGAACAACTTTATTTTCATAATTAATCCTTTTTGTTTTAAAATATATAATTACTCTTGTATTCCTTTCAAACTAGTTTGAAAAAAATGAGATTTGAGCCTCAATCGATCTCGACCCAACATTCGGGATCCGAACCTGAGATCTAATCTTACTTGAGATCCGGCTTTGATTAGGACTTTGAGACTCGACCCCTTGATTCGAGATCTCAGACTCAAGACTTGATTTTGAATTGAGTTTCAAAATTTGGGATTTTGAGTCCTAATTATGACCCGAGATTTGATCTTTACATGAAATATGACCTGACCAGGAGTCTAGACTCAACCTCGATCCGCCCTTGACTCGAGATTTGAGACTCGACCATGATTTGAGATTCGAGACTCAGGATTCAACCTTCGACTCTGACTTGAGACTCAATACCCGATCGTAATTCGGGACATGAAATTCTACCCTTGACTTTGTCGTGAGTCTTGAATCCTAAACCGATCTCGACCTGAGATCCAACCTTAACCAGCAACCCAACTTTCAACTATAACTCAAGACTTGAGCTCCAAACCATATGAAAGTTAAAGTAAATATTAAAAATATAGTACTAGACTTGGGCCAAATTTTGAATACCACTTCAAATGAATGTTGGATTTGGCTAAAATTAGCTTAATATAAAATTATCTCGTATTCCACCGATAAATTAAAATTATGGACAAATTACACAAGTCATCACTTCTTAGGTCATATTTGTCATCCCTAGTCTAGTCTACTAAAGATTCACTATATCTTATAACACTTGATTTAATTTTACACATACTCACTTGTGATTGGTAATTCAAATTGGTAGGTAGAAAATTTTAGTCTAGGTGTAAAACGGTTTGTATAGTAAGTTATTTGGTTGTAATTTGTAAGTTGTAATGTTTTGGGGAGTTGGTGAATCTTTTAGTTTACCGTGTTACATACACATAGAGTCGAAAATGACGCAAAAATAGTGCGATTCTGCAATCTGATTTGACTCTGCTCAGCTTTTATTATATATTCACGTTCTTCTACCGAATGAATTGATGCAAATTATGAGTGTAATTGTATTTTATTCTATGTCACCTTCTACCTGCAAAACCCTGCAAACTCCATGCTTTCTCCCAAGCAACCCTTTCTCTCGTTTCAATTTATTTGTCACAATTCAAGTTTCAACGAGAAAGATTTGCTCGAATGGTAAACGTTCCTCGTTTTTAAATGGCATAATATATAAATCTATATCGTTTCATATTTATGCATTTCAATTTTGGGTGTACACAAGTAGACACTTAAATTTACATAAAGTTGAACAAGTAGACATATGAGTTCTATGTGGTATAATACATGTAGGATACCACATATGATGCAAATTACTGTGTAAGATTTCATGTAAGACGTGTGTGTCTATTTGTTTAATTTTAAACAAAAATATGTATTTGCCTTTTAAATCTAAGATTATGAGTTCGACTAATCAAGAAAGCAAAAAGATGAGAGCTAGCTATGAGTCTTAGTTTTGGACATAGAATTTTTATGTTTTACCAAAGAATAAAATAGACATATTTGTCCTTTGATCATTCATGAGATTCCTTCCCAATGCCTTGTGAATAGAGTCTGTTGCATATGGTTTGTCTAGTGCGATTTACATTTCATGTGTAGTTTGAAGACTATTATACAACAAAAGTACTAGCTATAAGTCATAATAATTGAGGAATCTTGATTAACTATCTAAATTTTCACCTTATTTATGGAGATTTGATTCACCCACCTTGTAATTTCCTCTTTTATTTTTCCTTTTACTACCTCAATCTTTTCTCAAAAATTCCATAATAAATAATAACTCAAAATATTTAATAGACTTATGTTAAGATTGGGATAAAAGTAATTGTTGTTAAACGCTATAATCACTTCAATTATGATTAAAAACTTATATTTTAATACATGAAATTAAGAGTGAAATAATTTTAAAAATCAATTAATTTTCTTAAATGACATATAAAAAAAAAATATGTTAGTACAAAACTACATCTGGGTGAGGTCTCTTCCTATGTCTAATTTCTGTTATTTGCTTTGGTACTTGCTTTATCTTTTTACAGATTAATCAACATTCAAGGCATTTGCGTTACCAGTAATATTGCAGGGGCTCGACAATTGAGACAACATAATTGCGTCACCTTAATTTATTGTCACTTTAAAAAAAAATAAAAAAAAATGACTAGGTATTCATATTATTTATCTCATTTAAAATTAATTGCTAAATACAATGCATATACATCTTTTCCTTGCAATGATTGAATGTTTTTATCCCATTATTAAGATTTAATATACATCATTTATTTTAAAATTGAATAAGTAAAGATACATTTATCTTACATGATAATTTATTTATATTATATCATGTAGAACACGTGTATTTACTTGTTTAAGTATAAATTTAAATTTCTATTTGTAGATATTCAAAGTTGAGAAACATAACCAAATTAAAGAATATATTTATCTATTATGTATTTAATGTATCAATTCGTTGTATATTAGTAGTTCTCATGTTTTTCTTTTTGTGCCCTTATTTTTAAGAAATATGACTGAACAGAAATTATATTAAATTATTATTTTTTATATTTGAAAATTCATAATATCAACCAATAATTATTTGTTCAAGTTTATATTAATTATTTACTATGTAATTAATATATTGATTGCTTCCGTAAAAACTTAATATTAAAGGCAAAATGAAATAATATTATTTAGTTTCATTTTAACTTTGTAAAATGACAATCATTTTGGGATACATATTTTTAATAATTTTGACTTTTAATATGGGAAAAAGGAAGTAATTGATAATTATATTTCACCGTCAAATTAAAACACAAATTAAAATAGAGGAAAATAAATAAATTAATAAATAAGCTTGGAAGCGAACAATGGTGAATCTTCTTTGGATCATGTTCAATAATATAACAAATAAATCGCCAAAAATAAACAATATAATAAGCAAGTGAAACTCAAAGGTGTACATGTACCAAGATATATTGTTTTATTAAAAGAAGTGATTATTTTGAATATTTCCAGTTGAATTAATTTAATTTTGTATACAGACATAAATATATTAGCATTCTTGCAAGTCGATAACAAGTGGTAATTATTTATAACAAATGTGGTTAGTCTAATTTAATTTAAATTAGTGCATAGGTCAGACTTTATAAGACGAGTTCAATCTTTTTAAAGGTTTTTGAAGGTTACTTTATTTTAAATTTTAACTCACGTCTATATAAAATGATAACATATTCTCTTAAAAAGATATCTCGAATATTTAATAAATATTGTCTTTCATAAAAAGCTCACATCTCACACATCAAATATTGTCTTTTTTTTCAAGAATGTGACATATTATTTCTTTTTTTCAAATCATCCCACATAATAAATATTAAAATCATCAAATCGTGAAGGAGATTCAAAAAGAAGAACAAGGAAAGAATATGATTGTACTCACTCATATTCATCATATTTTATTTGTGATTGTGGTTAATTTCCATTCACTTTTAAAATTATTGGAAACAAATGGTAAATATTAAATTGGGTCTATGAAAGTTTGTTTCACTCTTTCTATATTATTATATTAAAATATAAAAAAATTGAATAATATTTGTAATTTTGTTTAGATAAGCTAGCCAGAAGCAGATGCTATAAATGTTGAAACATGAAGATAATGGACCATAGGAGGAATCAGAAGGCTACTTGTGGTCATTATCAATTTATATGATAACTTGGGAAATGCATCCATTAAAAGTTTTTGTATGTTTTTGATGAAATATCAAAGCAACGGTAAAATTATTATTTTTTATAAAAAAATTTATATGCTATAATAATAATTTTTTATTAAAAGTTTTATGATAGTCGAAGGTGATGGTGGTTATTTACTGTGTTGTAGTTTTCGTGCCATTAATGATGATTATGGTAATTCCGGGTAATAGCTAGTCGTGATGATAACTGACAATAATAATTTACAATGGTTATTAATAGTTGAAGCTAGAGGTGATAACTAATAATTATGATGAACGATTGTTAGGGATCGTTTGGTTAGAAACAAGTTATCCCATGATAAGTTATCCTGAGGTTAGCTATCCTGGGATAACTTATCCCACCATGTATATGGGATAAGTTATTCCAAGCATGGCAACCAAACAACATAATTTTTTTTATCCCATCACTATTATTTTTAATCCCTCACACCAAACGAGCCCTTATAATTAATGATGGTTGTGAATGATGACAGTCATTGACAATATAAAATAGAAGCAACTGATTTGTGATGACTATTTGTAATAATGGATGATTGATAATGATAATTGTGAATGGTGACTAATGATAGTAATAACTAACTTTGATGATTAGCGGCGATGATAACTGTAACTAAAGATATCAGTCGCATGTGATTGTAATTGCTAATGGTGGATGACGATAATATCATCCGTTAACGATAAAAGTAGATTCATATATTTTAATTATTCAATCTATTTAAAATCGTTAAGTGGTTATAAAATTAATATATATAACGAATACACACTTATAATTAAGATTTGAATCACTAAAATTTATAACATAAAACAAACAAAAAGTTAACGAGGGAGAATTGTCTTATCATGATTAGGTAGATTTAGAATATAAAAGTACATATTAGTCAACTATAATTAAATAGAAAAAGTTGATGTGCAAATAATATATGCATTTATTAATTTAAGGTAAGCACCGACTAATAAACATACAATTTGAGTCTTGCAAACATGTAATAAAAAAACACACATGCAATTATACTATTCTTGCTTCTTATGGCATAAATAAATATTCTATTAACATCCTTAATTGGGGATGCTTTTCTTAATCTGTGACAAAATTATGTTCACTTATTATTATCATGAGATCCAATTTTAATATTTTTCATACTTCTTTTACCTACTTTCTAATAATAACAGGACCACATATGGGCACACATGTTACTTCAACAAATATGACAATTTTATTTATTTTTTCTATTTTTGTGAAAGGTCAAAATTATGACATCTAATTTAATTGAGAGCAACATTATATCAATTTTTTTCTTTACTTTGAATTGTTTTATTTGTGTCAGAGTCTATTAAAAATAACTTCTCTATGCTTATAAAGTTGGAATAAGATTTACATACACAGCATCCTTCTCATATTTTACTTGTGAAATTAGAAGTTGTTTGATAGCAGATAAGAAATAAGCAATTTTTGTATTACTTTTTGTATTAGTATTCATATAACTTAGACGATATTGACGTTTGGTAGGTGTAGAGGAAATACGTTATTCATATATAAGATTAATAAGACGTTTGATTGACAATTTAAAAATTCGCATAACTATTGCATGTGAAAGTTACGAAAAAATTTGTATTATTTTATGCAGGATATAAAAGATAGAACAACTAATAGGAGTACATAAACAACCAAACTTTATATAACTAATACATGCATAAAATAATATCTCTCATAAATAATCACACTATTACTAGTAGCTTAAAATCAAATACTCACCTTTTATTAGTTTTGGACTAAATTTCATTATTAATTTGTTGCACACAATTTATTTTTATACCGTAATATACATATTTTATGCATTTTTTAACCAAATTTGCTTTCCGAATTACAAGTAATATATAATAATAGTTTTTCGTATACAAATCAATGGCATTTTTCTTTGTTTACTTTCTCTTTTTTAAAATTCATATTAATTATGTTCTTGTAATGACTTTTCACGGAACATTTTCCTTATAAAATGATAATACAAACGTACGAGTATTTCAAATAGTTTTTAGAATTTATCTGTATAAATCAAATTTTTTTAAAGTCACATATTTTTTTATTTTTTTTTACAACCGAGAAATCCGTCTGTGACCCGCCCTTTGGACCAATCACAGCCTTCTAAACTCGGTGGATAATGGGCCCGCCCCTCTACCCTTCTCCACTTAAATACCGGGCTTCGCTTTGCATGGTGTGGGGCTTGAACCTGCGACCTAAGTCACATATTTCTCCAAAACTCTATTGTCAAACACGTGGTAAAACTTTATCAAAAAATAAACTGTCAAAAATATTTGAAAATAAATAGCCAAAAAAAAAAAACTCGTTTAACTATAGAAATTTAATGCTTGGTCATCAAGCATTTTATTGCTTAGATTCTTGCACACAAAGTATAATTAATTACCAGACACAAAAAATCAACTGTAACTGATAATTAACCGCCATAACTAGTATATTAGGGTTTCTATAAATACCTTTTAAGTATAATTAATTACATATGAAATTTAACAACAAAAAACAGAGGAGATTAGCAATGGCGATTGCCATGGAAACAGAGCAAGAAGAAGAAGAAGAGATGATAGAGCTTGGGAATTTATCAAATCATATAGTTGAATCAATTTTCACTAAAATTCCCTTAAAATCTCTCATCCAATTGAAGACTGTTTCGAAAACATGGCGAAATTCGATTACCAATATCCGCCATTGTTACCCTCACACAACTTCAACTGGTTTCGTCCTCTTCCTAAAACACAAAACTTATCAAGAATCAGTTTTTATGAAGTTACACGATCAAACCCAGAAAAATTTCCCCAAATTTTGTACTTTCCATTCATCTTCCACTCATAAATTCCCTTATTTGATCGATTCTTGTAATGGGGTTCTTCTTTACGCTTCAGAAAACAACAACAACAATGGGTTCTGGACATACTCTGTTTCATCCCCTGTTCTTGACCAGTTAATTTCTCTACCAATTTCTCATCATATTTCAAGACCCACTTGTTCAAGTCTTGTTTTTGAATCGAATTTGTTTCAAGTTATCTCTTTCTTCTGGGAAGAAGTTGATTTCGATACCCATATGATGAATTGTATGATCTTCGAATCGAATTCATGGAAGTGGCGGGAAACCCAAATTCAAATTTTGAATTCCCAGCTCCTTCAATCAGATGGATTTATTCGAGGGCAATGCTTTAATTCGAGTGTTTTTTCTCGCGAGAAAAGAAAATTGTACTGGATATGGAGTTTATGTTTGTTAGTATACGACATAGATTTCGAAGTATTTACACTTTTTTCACTGCCGAAAAACAATTCCATAAGATCAAGAAAAGATGTTTACTACTCTCAGTTTTTATACGAATCATCGGAAGGCGGAGTAATACAATTTTGTGATCCAGTTAACAGTGGAGTTTTCATATGGAGTTTCAGAGGAAGTGAATTCAAGTTTGATCATTTTGTAAGATTGGTGAGTATAAATGATGATGAAGATTTGAGGTTTAAAACAGGGTATTCAGTGAAGCCATGTGCATTCAATAAGGATTTGCAGGTATTATATCTACATGTTTTGCCACATACAATTGTTGCTTATAGTTTTGAGACTCAAGAATTGGTACAAATTTGGTCATACGAAGAAGACGAAGAGGAAGAGGAGGTGTGTTGGGTGTTCAAGATTTTTCCTTTTTTATTTTCGTCTGTTGATTTGTTTGCCTGTAAGAAAGGTATCGGCCTTTCATAGATTCTCGAACCTTTGACAGACAGTTTCATATATGCATTCTTTCTCTCCTCCCCTTGAAAAAAAGTTGAGGGGAATTTGATTTTAGTTAGTTACCTAACAATGTATTATAAGAGAAAATAGCATTTTTTTTGCCCTTCGATATTCAATGGCAATAATATTTTCCTACATGTATAGGTGTTTCTTGTAAACTTATGGATTGTATGTGTTTTTTTGTGTGTGTGAGAGAGAAAGGAATTTATTTTTAGCACAATATGATGTATGCATGTCTAGCAAAATTAAATTTATGATTAATCCTATGATATAAAAATATGTATACAGTTTTTTAAAGCGAAATATGATGCATACCTGTTTGAATTGATTTAGTTTTAAGTGTTTTTAAACCAAAACAACCTTTAAGCATTTTTGGTGGGTTTGATTCATTAAAATAAATTGCTAAATTTTCCTTCTTTATACAACACCACGTTCATGTATTTCTGTTTTGCTAGATATTTATTAATCAAATTTAAGGTGAACAGCATATCAAAGGGGATGTAGCTCAGATGGTAGAGCGCTCGCTTAGCATGCGAGAGGTACGGGGATCGATACCCCGCATCTCCATTTTTATGTTCCTACTTTTATATTTTATATTTTATATTAGATGTGGATTCCCATAGCTCGAACTCGTAATCTCTGATAGTAAGTTTAAGGAATCACCGGATGAAATCCTCTTGATAGTAACTTTAAGGAAATTATATTTTATATTAGATGTGGATTCCCATAGCTCGAACTCGTAATCTCTGATAGTAATTTAAGGAATCACGGATGAAATCTCTGATAGTAACTTAAGGAATCACGGATGAACTCGTGTATAGTAACTTAAAAATCTCTGATAGTAACTTAAGGCGTAATAATCACAGATGAAATCTCTGATAGTAACTTAAGGAATCACGAATGAACTCGTGTACGGTGTGAGATTTGATTAAGGACCTCTACATGTTGTGATACTGAACAGTGTGACAATCTCATCTAAAAGTTTAAATTGAATTCTGCAAGTTATCCACAACTTGCAAGAATTGTATCTAAAAAAGAACAAATGAATTGAGAATTGTGATCCGTTGAATTCAGACTATAAAGCGTGTAATTTTGGTTTTATTTTATCAAACATGTTACACTAACATGGAAGTGAAGTAGATATATTACGCGTTTGATAAACATTACACAGTAAGACAGAAGTTAAGTGGATACAGATGAACAATAGTATAGTCATACATTTTGCTTACTTCAAAAACTTAGACATGAATTCACAATTTATGCTTTTGCATTTGCAATATAGCAGAGAATTTGTGATGTTATTCAGCATGGCCGCGAAATTTGTTCTCACTGTAACTTCAGGTTCTTCAGAAGCCTGTTCAACAAAATATAGACATGTAAAGAACTGATATAAGATGAGGAGATCGATAAGCATTATTTATTTGTTTGAGTAACTAATACATTTTCTTTCATCGAGGAACAAGAAACAATTGTTAAACAATCGTGGATTCGTGGTGGTAGGGGATGAAGGTGCAGGATTTCCGCGTATTATCTAAAACAAGTAGGACTAGATTCATTATTCAGAAGCTTAAAGAGATAAATAGACAGACATTTCTAATATTATCCTCTTGCAGAAAGTTGAAACTTTAAGCATTGATTCTTTAGAATATAAGTGTCAACAAGGAGTGTGACTAGTCTTTGGCGTAAAGTTACTAAAAATGGATAGATGGTATAATAAACATAAACAGTACCAAGAATAGGAAAATGACATGAACATATGGGAATCGATACAAAACGTATCATTGACTTGTATATGGATTAATTAATAAAGATTAGTTTTGATTTGTGATACCTATGTTCATTGGCATAACCTGATCTGCTATTGGTTTCAGCCGCGGCTTTGTAATTTGGTAAAGGTACTTGACCATTTTCTATTTGCATGATATCCTTCACAAGCACTCCATAATGCCTCTTCACTTCTGCTGCTGATTTTCCACCTACACACCTTGCAATGTTATGCCAACGATCAGGTGTGTCTCTGTCATATAAAGCCAAAGCCTCTTCGAACTTCTTGTTTTGCCTTGAAGTCCACGAGGCCATTGAAGAATTACAAGTTAAACGAGAAGTAGCTCTGGGGAGAAGTGCAGAGCTACTTCACCTAAAGCCGAGTGCTAGCTCAAGTGAATTGTATGGGGAACATAATGCTAAGTTAGCTCCTTATAAGTTGGAGAAGAAGGCGTTGAGTTGTAGCAAGTTGGCGAATATTTTTCTTTTAGGAGAGGTACAATACATGATTCTTCAAGTAATGCTAATGGGAATAGGTGGAGGGAGAATAAGAAAATAGTATTTTTGTGACCAGACTTTTTGTTGAAAAGTATTATCATCAGCAAGTGGATATATCAGATAGGAAATTCACCCTGCTGGAAGAGATTAGATCCCCTAATTCCAATTTTATGGCTTGTTGTCGATCTGTGTTTAAAACAGTAGCACTGTTTACCAAAAACTTTGCAGAAACACGAAGTTACCAAAGTTTCCAATGAACCTGTGATGAAACAGAAGAACAACAATTAATTCACAAAAAAACTAAAATCTGTAAAACATACAAGAATCTGGAAAAATAGAACGGAAAAAGATCAAACCCACTGAATGCACAGTGTCCCCTTAAGGAAATTATTCCCCTCTAGTATCCGAGATTTGATTTGGAATATGTCCTCCCAAGATAGAATGATCTCAATCACCAGTATATTGATACACAAAACGTTGGTGTCAGCGAGCCACTCAACGGCAGTAAAGTACACGAAGAAACTTTGTGCAGAAGAAGAAGAAATCAGAAAAATTCGTTAGGAAAAAGTCTGAAGAATCAGTGGTATTTATAGCCAAGAAGAACTGGTTACGAAAGGTTGCAACCTTTCAGAATCCACACGACCATTCTTGAAAGTTTGCAACCTTTCAAACGGTCATGGTTGTTCCTGAAAGTTGCAACCTTTCAGGACAGTCAACGGCGGAAAATTCAAATAAAACGGGAAAGTTTAAATAAAACGGGTCGCGCGGATCCGAGTCGGGTCGGAACGTTTCAGTTAATTAACTAATTAATTGAAATGTTTTGGCCATTTAATTTATTTTAATTAATTAACTAAATAATTAAAACAAACTTTGTCCAAAAATAATCTCTCGATCAATTTCCAAAGCCGAAGCCGAATGAGCGACGACGGCGCGAGGGGTCCCTCTTTGCAACCCTTTTAACAATTAATAGAAGTGTTTCTCTATTTAAACTCTTCTATTTTTTTCTTTTCATCACCGATGAGGGAGAAATGCCTTTTTAATAAAGCATAAGAGGACTTTTCAAGTTCCTCTCTTTTCATCTTCCCTGTATTTCCCATTAACTCTTGCTATATACCTAACATGGCTAATATAGACGCGCCAACGCTATAGTATTTTAGGCCAAAAAACAATTATCAAGATATGTGCAATCTTATTGACAATCTGTGCATTGATCTCAGCATTGCTGATCTGTATGTTTTGATGATAACGAATTATGAACAAAGTGAAAAGACCAAGTACTTAATATTATTCATTAGCTCAATTTTGATTGTTCTTTTAAGTTTTATCGACTTACATTTGGATGGTTATAACTATTAGGTTGCCTATAGCTGTATCGAAACAATTCTCTACAAATGGAGTCACCCTGTGCTTACTTCTATTACCACGTCTTTCAGAATTTCCCCTGCTTTTGTTTTTTAAGATAAAGTGTAGGTACCATGAGGTTTATCATGGTGTAAAACATATATAGGTACCCTCTTCACTAGCTAACTTATATGTTTTTTTATCTACTTATTTTCTCTTGTACTCCTATACTATAATTGCAGTGTTGTTATTTGTTGTAACTAATGAAATCAACTAGCATGAAAGTGACTTCTCTTTGACTCTAAAGCTCTTTTCGAAACTAGTATCAACCATCTATTTGTCTAGACTCCAGATGGACGAGTTATAGTTTATTCAGCATGAAGAGTTGTCCTAGACTTGGTCGATAGAGTTACCTGGTACCTATTGCTGATGGGAGGTGATAGGTATCCCGTGGAACTAGTTGAGCAAAAGTTAACTTGAACACCACGGTCATTAAAAAAGGAGTTCTAGTTAGGAAAGCCTCTGAAAGTTACCATAAGAGGGAAACCTTTTAGACCACTTGCTTTGACACCTTTTTTCATTTCAGATACTACCTGACCACTTGGATGAGGTGGAGCCTGGAGGGACACCATTTGTCGAAAATCTCGCAGTTTATATTCTAGTAAAAGAACTACAATAGGAATCTATGCTGTTATACAACAAAGTATCTGATGTTTAAGAATCCTGCCTTTTATTTAGAATACCTTCTACATGGGTGTATCCAGGGGAAGAGCCACATAGCTTCCCATCTGCGAAAAATTACACTGTATATCTAAGGTTAAAGTTATCTGGTAGGAAGTATGTTTAATAGTCAAGATGAAACAAATATGACACGTCTCTCTCGTCAAAGAGAAAATCATAGGAGCTGAGTGTTGAACGTATGCTAGTAAAAGCTTGAGAAATACACTAAGGATGGAATATTTGTATATGCCACAAATTAAAAGAGAATTTAGACAAGTATATGTTGTTGAAAAGGTCTATAGTAGTTGAATCAACAGAGAAATTTTTGCCACAAATGTAATAATCAGATGATTTCCTTCTTTTTATCTCTTTTCTTTTGATGATAATGAAATGTTCCAAATGATAAAAAGATAAGAGTACCTTATCTTAGCTAAATTGCAAGATCAGTGGTCACTTTTCTATTCTGGATATGTTTGTTGTTTATTCTTGAGTCAAATGTGGGCGATCGCGTGTGATCTTGCTGAGAATTAGAACATTTTTGTCTTTCGAATGAGAGTGTTTATAACAGTAATATAATATGCTGTATACTTTTGATCAGAATGGAATTCTCTTGCATATCTTGTAAAAGGCAAATTTCGAAGAGGAAATTGAGATATGCAGAATCAAGATGTCTTGCTTGAGGAATGTTTAATAGCTTTTGTATTTGTATATTGGATTCTGGGATTCAGTGGTCAGAAATAAAAGACTACTTTCTAAGAGATATCCTCCATTGTATAATTGTTGAAATTCTTACTCTATTTTATCACCTTATCTTGGTTTGTGATATTCATATTGCATTTTGCTTAGATTGGTGGTCATGGTTGTTTGATTCATGTATTAGTTATGCAATGATTATAATGTAATACGGTGAATAAATTTGTAAGAATTATTATACGGTGAATGATATTGGAGAAAACGACCAAAATGGTCCTTGATATACGAGGGTTGGAGATTTTTGGTCTTTTATATATATCATCTTATTGAAATAGTCCTTGATTTATAGAAAAAGATGACTATTTTGGTCCTTAACCTAAAACTAACCATAGAAGTGGAAATTTCTATTAAACTTAACAGATGACTATTTTGGTCTTCCTTCTTTCACCACCATTAGAGGTGATGCTCCATTTTCAGTTCATCCACTTATCATATTCTTGTAATATATACTAGATATAGGACCCCGTGCCAGCACGGGGCCCAATATATATATATTTTTTATTTTAATTTATGTTATATTATGAAATTTGAAAAGTTATTAAATTTTTTATATGATTTTAAAAATATTTTAAATTGTTAGCTATTGTGATTTGTAGTACTTTTTTTT
>NW_006238958.1:386039-386196 GCF_000226075.1 Solanum tuberosum
GATGACTCTCCAAATTTCATTTGTGTCACATAAATTGAGACAACAAAAATAACATATATTGGATTCATTTTAATTTATTTGTCTTATTTTTTATATTTGAAAATTGCGTAAAAATACTATAAATCATGATAATTGACAATATAAAATATGTTTTGAA
>NW_006238958.1:386516-418614 GCF_000226075.1 Solanum tuberosum
TATATATATATACACTACACTCATTTGTTAGTTCTCCTTTGAAATAATAATTTCCACCAATTCCCATTTTTAGACAGACAAAAAAAGCGATCCATTAAAATAAAATAGTATGAACTAAGTAAATTAGATAAAACACTCCATTTCTCATTTACGAGATCTCCATAAGTAAATTCTTTTCAAGTTTTAAACAACTATTCTCTCTTGTTGAAGGGATCTATGAGAAGAATATAGCTTTTTCTTATTTTGTCATTTTTTAAGATTAATAACTTTTTTATGTATTATTTTTTTATTCCGTTGTTGACATTAAAGAGTGAAAATGGAATGGATAAAGGTGGAAAATAGAATCTTAAAATTTTCTTTGAGATTTGAAGAGATTTTTGTGTGCCAGTTTTTTTTTCCTGGTAAAATTTGGTTTAAAAAAGAAAAAGGAAGAGGTAATGGAGAGAGAATAAATCAATTGAAAATTGCAGCAGAAGAAAGAAGATTGAGGGAGAAGGGTTTGCCATGTAGCAATTTTGTGGGATCCACAGTTAAGTTTAACAAAAAGTATCACTTGTATAGTTAGTTTTAGGGTTAAAGATCAAAATGGTCATATTTTTATATACATTAAGGACTATTTTAGTAAGATAATATATATAAAGGACCAAGAATGTTCAAGCCCCATACATCAAGGACCATTTTGGTCGTTTTCTCAATGATATTGTATGGTAATGTTATATAGAGACAAGCAAATGCAGGATTTGAACTTTATGGGAACGAGTTCAAGATTCTATCACATTTCATTTGATTTACTAGGTTCGACATCAATTATTTGTAGTGCCTTTTTTGGTGAATGTTTTACACATGTACAAAGTTCGAACCAAAAATTCTAGTCTAATTTTTGTTTTTTCTATTTTTTAGAGAAAAAAAACTTGGAAGATTACTATTTCTTTTTAGTATTAATATTATTCCTTTGTAATGCAATAAATATGTCTTTAAGGTTTATTTAACTTCATTTACGGTTAATGACGGAACTTAAATACTCCATAAGTGTAATTAGAGTGCAAGAAGAGAGACACAAAGAATAAGCTTATTATATTCTCCAAGATAGAAAAATTGATCACCATGGAGAATAATTAGCAAGGCAACTTGAGGAATCCAATGAAGACATAAATTAGTGATGAAATATTTTTTTTAAAATACTATAGAATATAACCTCCTTTTATTTGTTTGCAAAGAACATTTAATGGAACGTGATAACACTAATCCTCATATGTTGAAAGTATTCGTACTATGCTGAATGTTTACATTAAATCAATGAATGCATGACATGTATATAAATATATTAATCACTTAACCATATGATTAATTAACGCATATATTAACTCCATTAGATCACTTAACTACGATAAGTTACATCAATTTGGTATGCACATAAGTATCTATCATTCCAATATTCGTGTATAATTCACATTACTTTACTACCTATAAGAAATAATACGTAGCATAAAACATAATTTTGTACATTCCCAAATTTTAATTGCTTTAATAACTGTTAGTTGTTTTTTATCCACTCTTTTTTTTTTAGTTCAGATATGAAAATAAATTGTTCATAAACTGTAGTTGATTAGACATAGTGTTCTGCTCCTTCAGTTTTGCAGGCGTTTATTCACCTACACTGATTCCCACATCGAAAGAAACAAATGAGTAGACAGTAGACAGGTGCTATAAGTGGATAGACCCATTAACATTTTAAAGCATACCTTTCTCGGCCTTTTGGCTAAGATCAAGTGTAGTATCTGTTCTTATCAGTTTAATATCTGATATGTGGACCATCGGTCCACACGATATTAACTCAATTTTTTAAGGGGGAGAGTCCATCAAGGTAGCTTGCTACCTGGGCTCTCGCGCGTCGCCTATGCGTTGCACTACTGCATGGGCCTGGCGCACCCCACCAAATCAAGTCCAAGTTTTCCAATCTTCTAATTGTTGGCTTCATGTTGTTTGAGGCCCAATACTTAAAAGACAATTTTGCATTTTGTTGTTCCATACTAATATTTGGTGTAGTACTTAAATAATAGGGAGGTGATTAATTTTTGTGAATTATAATGACATAATGTGGCATTTTTTGTGACGAATTATGAGTGTCATAAAAAATAGAGTAAATTTTAGGTTTAGCAAACATAAAAATTATATTTGTATGATAAGTTTGTATAATTGCGCTCAATAATAAACTTTATGACTATTAATCTGTATATTTCGATATACATATACATAAAAAAATATGTATTTGAGTCTATTTGTATATTTCGGTATACAAATTGGTCCTGCATTTGTATATTTCGGTGTACAAATGGGTCCTGCATTTGTATATTTCGGTATACAAATGGGTCCTATATTTGTATATTTCGGTATACAAATGGGATGGCAAAAAACATGAAATATTTGTTGCGAATTACAAATAAAAGAATCTATAGCTATAACATTTAATTTGAATTAATAGTTTGTTATTTCATACAATTCCCCCTATAAAATAGCACGGGAAAGGGTCCATCTACAATGGGACGAGGGAGTAAATGTATTATGGGCCTACTCAAGTAGGCACGACAATCTTTTGGGACATATTAAAAAGGAAAGGATGTCACATAAAGGGTATAAATAAGTCGACATTCTGTTAGGACGAATTAAAAAGGAATGAGTGTCATATAAAATGCGATGGGAAAAGGTCCCATATAAAATGAGAGGGGGGAAGTAAATGTATTTTTGGCTTACTCATGTAGGCAGGATAATCTTTTGGCACATATTAAAAAGGAGAGGGTGTCACAAAAGGTATAAAATTGAAAAATAAATACATCTGTTATAGATGAAATTGTGTTTTATGTGGTCCTACGTATGCATGTGTCTACTTGTTCAATTTTATATACAAGTTTAAGTGTCCTACGTATATTGTGCCACGTAGGACGCGTATGTTTACTTGTTCAATTTTATACAAGTTTAAATGTCTTTACGTTTGTGTCTACTTATTCAATTCTATATACAAGTTTAAGTGTCCTACGTATATTGTGCTACTTGTTCAATTTTATACAAGTTTAAATGTCTATAAGTTTAGGTGTCCTATGTGTATTGGCCACGTAGGACGCGTTTCAATTTTATACAAATTTAAGTGTCTATTTGTGCACGGGAATAGATACAGCTAAAGCCAAGTTAAAGGACATACTTATGTATAATGCCAAATATAATTGGTTAAAATTGAACACTATGTTTATAGATCTTGTTGTTGACAATTTGAACGTTGGAATGAATATTGTTGTGGCTTTGCTAATATTGTTTTCAGTAGTAATCTCCTCGGATGAATTGATTGAGTTGCTTCACTTCTCCAGTTTGTTGATCCACCACTGCTTTGACAATATCCGCCACAGAAATCATGCCTACTACCTTTCCATCGATCACTGGAACATGTCGTATGTGGTGCTCTGTGATCATAAAACATTCCATCACATTTCCTTAGAGCATCAAAGCATAACTAACTTTGCGAGTTGAGCTAATACTTACCACTCATGAGCTGCATTGCTTGGAGAATGTTTGTGTCCGATGTGACGGTAATCAGCTTGCTCTGTTGCAAAGGTAGTACTAATATTGAGCATAAAACAGAAGAGAGATGAAAAAAGTTAAAGCCAGAAAGACGATATATAGAGTACCTGCTCGGTCATAATATCTCCAACTCTTGTGTATTTAGATGATCTATCCTGTACAATTACCTTCCGCAGATAGTCTGTACTTCTCTTGTACAATGTGCATAGATGAATAAGTTCAACATTATATCTAATCGAGCAAAATGTCTATTGCTTCAAAAATTGTGTAGTAGAAACTAGAAAGTTTTGGTTAAAAAGCTGTTTGGTGCTTAGATCAATAAGTTCAACATTTGTATGTGAATTGGAAGGCATACCTCTTTCTGTTATAATTCCAGCTATCAGTTGATTCTCTCCTGGCTTTAGAACGACCAAAGACCCGATATTGTTTGCTGCCATCTACAAATTTGTCACCATCATCATATCAACATTGTTATTTGTATGTCTATAACTAAATAAAACATTCTATGGTGATGTTGAAGTTTTAAGCAACTTACTTGTTTGATGGCATCATACGCTGTGTCATTTGTTCGACAACAAAGCCATGAGTTACCTTTTTCTTCATCTTTTATCATTAGTACATCAGCAACTGTTGTATTCTCCAACCCCTTTTGCTGCATTGTGGAAGATTCTGAGACAACTATGTCATTGGCTTCCTTGCTCTGCACTGTGGGGAAGGAGATAACACGTCCAAATCTTGCGAATACTTTGTTCATCTCACTTGTGGTTTTGAATTGTGGGTGCTGTAGAATTGTAACCTTGAGCTTTTCATGGCATGATCTCACCACGCGCATAACACCTTGCATTGTGTTCCTGTCATTAAGGTACAAAACTTATATCATATTATCAAACACTTAAACATCATTTGCTTTCCAATGTTATGTTCATCAAAATGAATGTCAGTCTTATAAGGAAAGGATCCCAAAGGCCTGTTTAAGGATTCACGTGAACCTGATAACTTTTGCTCAAGTTCTGTATATATAACAAGAAACCTACTAAATTTAAACAAATATTTCTAAATCCTGGCTCCGCCTATGACTAGGTCTAACTCAAAAGTAGTACAGAAATCGAAGAACTTACCTTGAGGAAAGAATATCTTCAATTGGCAATTTTGTATCAGCTAGTGATGATTATATGCTCAAGCAAGAAAGTCACAAGAGAAGTATGAGTACTCTCCTTTAGTGATTTATATGAATTCCATTTTTGTGTTCTTTGCTTGAACTACTAAATCTGGAAAATATTTAACGCGAATTTTGCTTCTAATGCTTTGCTTCTTGTAAAAGTCATCAACTATTTAATAGGAAAATTTAACTTAGTTTCTTCCCTTAACCTTTTCCTTTGCCTCATGCCAAGATATTCTTTGACAAGGCAATTAAAATATGTTCATATTTTTAAGTAGATTATGCTAAATGCACATAGAATAAACAAAATTTGAGATGCTAACCTTAATCATAAGGCAATTGAACATTATTATTGATTGCCTGTAGTGAGGGGAAAGAGCTAAAGGTAAAGGTGAGAAGGCAAGTTAAGACATTACATGTTCTAAGGTATCAAAAACAAACCTTTTATATATTGATGCATTTTGGTAGTTGGATATCATCATTCACCAGATAATTGAACAGTAAAGTTTTTATTTGCTTCATAAGATTTGTTCTTTGTAAAATGGATAGAAGATCAACATTTCGATTACGCTTTCCTTGGTCTTCTGCATCTGAACCTGAACCTGCAACCAAACCAGCCACTCAGCCTAATACCAAATCTACTGGTTCTAGTCGAACAACTCGTCAGGGGACGAGATCACAGCCTTCCAGCAGCACTAGATCCAAAAATAGCCCTTCCTCTAGTCCTGCAAATGAAAACTCAACTCCAAAGCAGCCACCAAGTTCCACAACAACCGCGATATCTGGAAAGCCTTCTTCACCACCAAAAGCGCCTAGCCAGCCCACCACCACGAGCACAAGCGCTTTACCTGAAACTCTAACAACTCCCCCTCAACCTTCAGCTGAAAACAAAGCTTCTATCCAGTCCACCACAAATACAAGCCCTTTACCTGAAACTAGCCCAGTTCTTCCTCAATCTTCATCTGAAAACAAAGCTCCTATTGAGTCCTCTACCACAAACACTAAACCAACAAATGGTCCAGCTAGCCTGAAATCTGAAACTCAAACCCCTACATCCATAATATCTCAGACACCACAATCGAGTCCTCCAGGAGTTGCTCCCTCCATAACTGAGTCTCAACCCTTAATACCGTCTCAAGAAGATCAAAGCATCACTTTTAAACCAACTTCACCATCTCCATCCCCGTCTCGTCCAGCTCCTCAATCACAAGAAATGAGTCAAAAATCCTCCCCAACAAGCAACGGTCCTCAGGTCCTTTCAACTGACCAACTTACCCCAAAGGCAGTTAGCACTGCGAGCGGCCAGACTTCTTCAAATCCATCTGATATAACCTCTCAAATGCAACCGAACAATCAGACAATTTCCCAGCCAACATCTCCACCAAAACAATCACAAGACAGCTCAGAGATTTCTCCCAAATCCACCGAAACACTACCATCAAACTCTGAAAAAGAACCAATGCCCGCAACAGTTAAGCCTCAATCAGAACAAATGGAGCTTCCCAAGAAAGAAGCCATATCTGACACATTAACTGAAGCAAAAGATAAGTCACCTGAAAATGTAAAACCTTCAGATTCTTCAAGAATCACTAGTGAACCTAAGACAGCCAGGCCGTTGGAGACAAACATCCCGGAAACTAAAGAAGTGAAGGAAGTAGTGCAACAGACCACGGATCCAGACATTGTGTTTCAATCAAAGCAAGCATATACAGAGAAGCAAGCCAATTCTGATAATGATCAAATTCGGGTGAACCGTGTCTCTAATGGAAAACAGACAAGAACAATTTCAGCTGAACCAGATATACCCCTTAACAAAGAGGTAAAAGATAACATCTCAAAGTTTATTAATAGGATGACAGTTGGAGATGGCAAGCAAAAATTGGAAGAGGGGCCGGTGAGCGTAATCACCCTTGCAGGGGATAACAGAGGAGCATCTATGCAACTTAGTTCAAACTCATCAAGAAAAGGAAAGGCAGTTCACATTCACAGAGGCTACAAACTGAATGCAGATGAAAGTGCCGATGCAACCACAGATGCAGAGGGAACTTCAAAGGGAAAACAGACAAACGATGCAAGGACGATGAAAGATCAAGAACTAGAGGCATACATGAACTGCAATGTGCAGGGGCTCAACAACTCAATTACATTTGACAGTACTATTGAGGGGAAAAATCCAGGTATACATATGACATTCCCTCGTATGCCTTCCGAACCACCAAAAACAAGTGAGAAAACTGGACTGTTTGAGGCACACAAGACCGAATATAATGTTACCCGTGCTCAGAAACATACATACAAGCCAACAATCAAAAGAAGATGTCTCGAAGGGCTTTTCGTTGAACCAAGTGATTCTGATTCAGCCAACCCTGAAAAACCTCGGAAACATGGCTGCCATGTTGGCGGTAAGAAGAAGAGAGACAACGATATTGACATTCTTTGAAACTAATGCATGTAATTAATGAAAGTTAACATATCATTCTATACATTTTCAATAAGATCTGCTGAAAGCAATTGTAACAGAGATGTAAATGATCAATAAAACATGATATCCATGACATGTGAAGGACCTTAATCTCATGGATAGTTGTTTTCAGTGTCATTGCCTTCCCTCGATAACTCATTTACTGACTAATAATCATGGAATCAAATTCATGACGAAGAACAGATTAAACAAGTTATGTTGAACTAACAAAAGGAACATCAAAGCATACATTTCACGCTTTTGAATGTGCAAAAGATCGCACCCAAGGGTGTGTCCTGGTGATCAATGAAGCGAGATAAGAACTATGAGGTCTCAAGTTCAAATTCCAGTGTAGACAAAAATACTAGGTGATTTCTTTCCATCTGTCCTACATTTCATGGACAGAGTTACCTGGTATGTGTTGCTCGTAAGTAGTCTCCAATTTTGCACCATTTTACCTATAGCTTTGATCTCAATATTCGAATTCTCAGGACAACTCAAAAAGGTTAACATCATCATTGGAAATCAACAAGTTTAGATAAAACGTGGAATTAAAGCGTTAACAATGAATTTCAGCATTTTGATTTCGAATTATAGTACCAAAAAAATGCCAAATTTAACATTCTCAACCTTCAATTTTTGTTCTAATGTAATGTTGGAGTTTAATAGTTTGTCTTTCATAACGAGAGATCAAGCCAAGTGTATTGGATGAACATGTTCTTGTGCAATAGCTCGCAAATTACAGAAGATATGAATCTAATTGTGTAAATCAGATGTGACGAGTTCAAGTGAAAGGAAGAGATGCAAACCACATAGAAAATGACTAATTATGAAATATTCATGCTACATCAACTCATTCACCCTTGCCAAACGCGATTCACATCTATATAGATTACGTATGGCAAATGCAATTCATAAGTCACGTATGACAATGCAATTAATAAGTCAATGTTGGATATGATGTTGCTATCTCTATACATTTTTTAGTAAATTACTGTCTTTTTAGAGTCAAATATAGTTTTTTGTTAGTTGAAAAATTAAGAAATGTCTTGACTTGTGATCGTGACTAATCAAATATAATAATAACATTTAATGATATATATAGTTAAACCGTTGAAGTTAGATGACCTATTGTCTAATGTTTTGTAGATAAATTTTATGTCATTTTCTTTAATTTTCCATTATAGAATTAAATGTTTTTGAGTTTTAATAGTGCGTATCCAATGGCGCGCCACATATACTTGAGGGTGTCCGTGACATAGTTAAGTAAAAATATATTCATATGTATATATATTACATATTGACACTCCTTGATTTTTACGTGATTTTACTTTTTATATTTTCATGTGTCCTTCTTCTTTTTTCCTTTTCTTTTTACTATGATTTATAGAAATGTTATGTTTGTAGAGCTTTGAGCAGGTAACGAAGGTTACGTTTATCCACTTATTTAATAAAATGATGTTGACCAAATAAAATTTAGAAAAATATATATGAATTTTATTTAACATCCACAGAATTGAAAATACGTTTTAGCCTTTAGGTCGAGAGTCATTGGTTACCAAACGCAGAACAAAAATATTTTATTAATATTTCGTTAATTACAACTTTTAAATAATATATAGAATATGATACTTACCTACCATAATATAACTAAACTACCTCATGCCGAATGTGTATATTGACAACTTTAATTTAACTAGTTTTTCGACACGTGTGTTGCACGTGATTACCAATTCAAAAAATATATATTATAGTAAATATATTGCTTATTTAAGTGAAGATTTGAATAATAAGTTTTGCACAAAATAATATTAAAGATTTTTTTGTGAATGTTAAATGTGGATCGGCATATCTCTTATTCACGCGAATCTATAAAGATAGTCATGAATGGAAAGTTTTATTAGTTAAATGCAATAACTCATATATTTATTTTAATTTGATGAGCTAGGTTTAATCATTTATTTAGTCGTATCTCATTAATATTACGTTATAGACAATATTTGTTGTGTATTTTTCTTGTCATCTAACCAGATATGTTTTGCACGTGTATTCCACGTTAAACTATTTAGATGTCATGTGAACATGTGAAGAGAACAACTACATATTATTTTTTAGAATTAATCTTTGTATATTAATTTTTTTTTATATAAGTTATAACATAATAGATGATGTTCTTGTTGTTGGCTCTCATATTTGACTTCTCGATTGACTGTATACATAAATTAAAGATAGTTATTTAATTGTCCATAGTTAACAGAGAAAGGTTTCCTTTTTTACCGGAAAAACTAAAAATTAAAATTAAAGAAAATATTCTATTTGTTAATTTTTTTTTTTTTTTTTATTTTTTTTTTGCTGTTCTTGTTGTTGGCTCTCATATTTGACTTCTCGATTGACTGTATACATAAATTAAAGATAGTTATTTAATTGTCCATAGTTAACAGAGAAAGGTTTCCTTTTTTACCGGAAAAACTAAAAATTAAAATTAAAGAATATATTCTATTTGTGAATTTTTTTTTTTTTTTTTACTTAAATGAAATGCTTATTTTGGAAAGTTGAAGTGTTTGATCAAAGTTTTTTAGAAAATAATTAAGTGTTGTTACATAAGCAAAAGTCGTTTTGCAGAAGTTAAAAAGCATAACCCCACCCACCCATCCTTCCAAATACTTTTGTTATCTTTGTCAAATATAAATTATTATTTCATATAATTTGCCAAATGTATTTTCAAATCTTTTTTCAAAAAATACTTCTGATAAATAATGTACTTTTTTCGTCAATGCCTTATTTTCAAAATAAGCAAATTGAAAGTCAAACAAGCTTAAATCGATTACTAATACAGTAATATAAACAAAATAAAAATGTAGCCCGCGTTTAATTTATTTAAAAGGCAACCCCAAAGATTTGTACCAAAAGCAATTAGTGGTAATTAACCATCGAATAACTTTTAATACATTCAAAAGTTGACTTTTTTTACAAGTCGTTCAACCCTTGACCAGTCAAACATTTTATTTATTTTTTCATTCTAAAATTGAATGCCTAAAGAATTAAGGTAATTTTCCACTATACATAATATATAAGTTGTGCAGCACGTACTTATACAGTTATACTTCAAATTAAATTAGGCAATTCAAATCGTTATAAACTTTATAATATAAAGTATAAACGGCGCCAAATTTTAGATGTGCAAATTAACTGATATAATATAAACAACCTTTTTTTTCCCGCCTACTTCTCCTAATTGCTAACTTCCCTAGTCCCCACTTTAATCAAACTGCCATATAATTTTATTTTATTTTTTCAAAAATAAAGTTTTAGTATCTACTACAAATTTATGACAGAACAGAGTTGTTCGGATGGTAAGCATCTGTAAGAATCACTGACGAAGCAAAAAGGTGAGAGCTCCTACGAGGATTTTTAAAAAAAACATGTAATTTATTTTATTTTATTTGTGCCATGTGTTTTTATTTATCAAGTTTGGCATGGAGAAAAACATGGTCATATTCAAGTTAATGGAGAAATATCAGAATTTTGAACTACTTTATTTTCAAGAAAACCTGTTGAAAATTGACCTTGCCTATGTGGTCATTGTCCACTATGTCTATATATATATATACACACATATAGAAGGTTATTATTCAATTGTCTTAAAGTTACATTTCTCAAAGTTCTAAAATTCTTTTTCCTAAGTTTGAGTTTCTAGGTGGACTCAAAAGTTTCGATCAGAAAATTATATCGTGCATATAGAGAAAAATCAAAAATTCTTTTTGTGCACATATATATTGTTGAATTTTCTAGCGTAGCGGATAAAGGTAATTCAAAAAGTATTTCGGAATAAAAATTACCTCTTCTCTTCTTCTAATTTTAAATTGTATCATGCTTGTTTCTACTTATGCGACAAGGAATTTCATTTTATTTTTGTCTATTAATACTTCATATTCAATTCCACGAAAAATGCAAGAAGTTTATAACTTTCTTAATTCATTTTCACTTTTGTATCGCAGGTATATCAAAATTTTTGACTTTGTCACTATTATTCAAGATATGGCTTTATTTCACGGGTACACTTCAATAATTACAACTGTTCTATTAGCTACGAGTTATTTAGTGATTTTTTCCGAAGCTACGACGACATCATCAAGTCAATTGTCAAGTGCAATTTTGATAATAGTAGATCAATCTGGTAATGGTGATTACAAGAAAATACAAGATGCAATTGATGCAGTGCCTTCAAAGAATACACAACATGTATTTATTTTGGTAAAGCCTGGTGTTTATACAGAAAAAGTTGTTGTTCCAAGTGACAAGCCATTTATAACAATTAGTGGGAGAAAAACAACAGTCAAAAATACTATAATTACTGGAAGTGATTATGGAGATATATTCAAATCTCCTACTTTCACTGTTTTTGCTTCTGACTTTGTGGCTAGATACCTTACAATTCAGGTATGTTGCATAATTTATTTATTTTTATGGTCGCGATCATTATTTCTTTTTTCTTGAGTCAAAAATCTATCAGAAACAGTCTCTTTACCTTGAAGTAGGGGTAAGGTCTGTGTACGTTTTACCCTGTGTAGACCCCACTATGTGAATTTGTTGTTGATCATTTAATGGTAGTTTAATTTATCCATTATAAGCTAACATGTTTATAAGGTTACTTTGTTTAGGTAATAAAATTAGTACTGAAAACATGCTCAATTTTCTCATGTTTCATTGGATGAATAATCCGTTCATTTTGTTTTCAACCTATTTTGACCCGCTAATGCAATTTATCCAAAATAGCCAACCTATTTTGACCAACCTAACTAAGGCAAGTAGCTTTTGAGCTGACGATTCTTAAATCAATCTATTTTGATCTGCTCAAATTCAATCTAGCCCGCTTATTTGACACTCAAATTAAAGTGTAGCAATTGGCTTCTTGACTAATTAAATTTTTTTTATGTTAATTAATAGAACACATATGGAAGTGGAGAAAAAGCAGTAGCATTGAGGGTGGAAGGAGATAAAGCAACCTTTCTGGGTTGTAGAATTATGTCTCATCAAGACACATTACTTGATGATGTTGGTAGACATTATTATAAAAATTGTTATATTGAAGGGGACACTGATTTCATATGTGGAAATGCTGCTTCTCTATTTGAGGTAACATAAACATACATTATATACTCGATATTTACATCAAATCAATTATCTGTCATATATGTTATTTATCACTTAACCATAATTGACCCGTTGTTTTTTTTATTGGGGGTAGAAATGTCATTTGCATTCGCTTTCGCAATCGAATGGGGCTATAACAGCACACCATAGGCAATCACCTCAAGAGAATACAGGTTTCACTTTCTATGGATGTAAGATTACTGGAGTAAAGAGTGCAATTCTTGGGAGGCCATGGGGTGCTTATGCTAGGGTTGTATTTGCTCAAACTTACATGTCAAGTGTTATACTTCCCAATGGTTGGGAAGATTGGAATGACTCCTCTAGACAAAGGTACATATATCGATTTAACTTATAAGCATCGACAATCTATAGAATCTGTATACTATTACTGTATTTTAACTTGTTGTAGCATGTACAACTATAAACAATAACTAAACCTAAGTTCCAAGAAAGTTAGTGGCGTCTACAAGACTAAAACCTACTCGATGTCACCTATATGAATCTTTTTCCTCCATTATCCCTTTTTATTTTACTAATTCCGTATTTATTCCAAGAAAATGTAAGTCTTTCGAGACAATTTCCTTTCATGTTATTTTAGGTTCGCCTCCTTCCTTTTTTCTTTTCTTTTTTTTAGGGGAAGGGGAAATAGGGAGGGGATTATTATGAACCCTCACCAACAAAGTGAGAGTTCAGGTAGCCAACCAAATGAACTATTAAGATTTCCCGTCTCATTCCCTTTTACACCATTGGTCGTTCAAACTTATGCATCCTAGGTCTATGCAAGATATGACTAGACTATCACCAGCGATAGACCTTTTCTCATTTTATCCTCAACGTATGCTAGCTACTAACTTATGCATCCCTAGGTGATCTATGCAAGATATGATTAGACTATTGCAAGCGATCGGCCTTTTCTCATTTTATCCTCAATGTATGCTAGTTACTACTTGCACCTTCTAGCGAATATAATCATTTTTAATTTTTGACATTGGTATGTTAATATTTTGGTAACAGGACATCATATTTTGCTGAGTACAAGTGTTATGGGCCAGGTGCAAGTTCTAATAATAGGGTAGATTGGTTAAGGACTTTGTCTAGTGAAGAAGATGTGCCCTACTTGAAGGAAAGTATTATGGGCCCAAAAAGTTGGACTAGGTCCAAGCCCACACATTTGACACCTTTATCTAAAGTCAACTCCAACAGATTCAACAAAAAGAGAAGCAGCCCATGAAACTTAAAAATATTACTGTAGTATTTTATACTATGTATTTGTTTTATTAAAAAAATGGGTAGTTTAGTTATTATTTGAACCCTCTACAAATATGACCAATGTTTTAGTGAAGACACAAAAGATCTTGGATTTATTATGTAGAGAGAGTGATCTATCTATTAAAAGATTAATGTAATCAAATTCTTGTTCTTAAACAAAGTATACTTGTCAACTTTTATCTTATTTTTAGACGGATGATAAAATTAGCCCATAAAAATATGATTCGTTCTGATTAATCGTTCAGGGCAGGTATTTTCATAGCAAATTAATTTAGGCGTCATTCAAAGCTGAAGATGGATGGTACTTATCATTCGAACAACCTTCTTTTATCGTGAACGCTATATCAGCTAACAAAAAGATATAATCCTAAATTTTAATTATTTTTACATATACAAATGGGAATTGGATGCCAGGCATGCTGGGGGATAAAAAATGACATTTAAAAGTAACAAAGCAAACTTTGATGTTGATAATGTTTTCTTTTTTTCTATTAGATAATAATATCCAAGTTTCATGTTGTCCAATTCCAAGTTTAATCCAAATTCCACAGAAACTAATTAATCTTCGAGAACATTTAATCAAACACCTTTGGCCCATAATTTAATTTGTTAAGAGTTCAAACCTCAAATTCCTAATACGAAAGTTTAACTTATTTTTCAAAACTTTCTATATATTAAACTTAGAAAAATCGTCTTAGCATTTCTTTCTAAGTAAAAGATACGTTTGCTACTTTTATCATACGTAGATTCTAAATTTGGGGTTAGTTTAATTTGTTAAAGAGTACATAGTACATACATTTAAAAGTATGTTTGCTCAAATTTTTAAATTAAAAATACTTTCTTAATAATAATTTATATCGAATTAATTAATTTAAAACTAACATTCGTAAATATAATAATTAATGTTTGGCTAAAGTAAAAGTACTTAGCCTAAAAGGAATTATTTTAATTTTTGAAAAATATTTTTAAACTGCTTTTCAAAAGCAATTTAATTGTTATTTTATTTTTAAAAAAAATAAAAAAATCTAACTTGACTAGGATAAGAATAGAGATAAATTATCTGACGTGACAACTTAGTGGACATACTAATCCATCATGTATATAAGATATTTTCATTTTCTCTATATTTTTTATTATCTTGTATGCATATCCTGTGGGCGGCTAAAAGAAATCCAGGCACTATTAATAGTTATTTCTAACGCTCCACGGCAGCGGTGAGACTATTTTATCCTTAATAATCTTTAATAAGAGGTTTCACTTTTTGTGGGAGTGTCATTCCCGACTGAGCTTATGGTGCGCAATTCAAATCTAATTAAAATTCTAATACCAGCTCTAAACACTGAGTTGAAAATCAAAAAACTAATAGTTATTTCTACTGTCCCAATTTATATACTATAGTTTGAATTTCAACGTTCAAATTATTTTATTTTGATTAAGCATTTAAATATATAATTTCTAATATTATTAAAAAATAATTTATTTATTTATAAACTATATAAAACTATTATGATTATAAGTAAAAAAAAAAAAAATTTAAATATTTTTTAAATATATAAATAAATCACGATCAAAGTATTTCTTTTTTAATTTTCGAAATCCGATATATATCAAGGCACTATAAACTATAAAGAAACCATATAACGGGCACGTTGGTGGATCAGCCAAAACCAGAATCAAGACATGTGCCGCCTGCTATTAAAGTAGCTCCCCGGGGAACCTTCTTTCATTTGAATTTCCTGTTTAACTAGTCAGCCTCTAACTTAACTCTTGAATCTGCGGGCTTGGAAACCGGTTTAGTATAAATTAATTAATCCTAATTTAATAATAAAATAGTGTTTTGTTTTTTGTTAGAGATAAGAGCAGCAATTTAAGGTAGGCCCCACCATAAACCAATTGTCTGTTTTCTCCTATCTCTATAAAATAGACTCAATTTTTCCACTAAATTTTCTTATAACAACTTGAGTGAAATTAATTGAAGTGTGTTAAGTTTAATTAAGAAGTTAATTAGCAAGAAAATAGATAATTATGGGTTCTCTTATGGCAGGTTGGGACTCTCCTGTTTCTGATCCTCAAGCTAGTAAGTTCATTTTAATTTTCATTTCTTTAATTAATGACAAATTATATTAGTCCTTTTATAATTTGTTTAATTTTTAACTTTTTTGGATTTAATTTATAGTGAAATTCCGAAAAAATAAGTCATTAACGAAGGGAGAGATAGATGCATATTGGAGATCCAAAAAACTAATAGAAGAAGAGCATCAAAAATATATCTCTACCTTATCCCCTCGAAGCCAAAATCAGGTACAGATTCAGAATTTTAAATTATAATTATTGAGTTCTGTCGAACTCGTAATATTATGGTGATTAATTTTTGGCTGTTTTAATTGGAGACAGGCAAATATTGTATTTGAGGAGGCAACTAAAACAGCGGAAGAAAGTCTTTCTAATTTGGAAAATCAGGAGAGTTTAGATCAACTAATCAAGAAAAATGGATGGTAATTAAACGTAATTGATTTATAGCTTTTTGATAATGATCTTTATTAGTAATTAACAAGATCGACTCATTAAGTTATTGCTATTAATTTAATTATCGATAAAGATTTTTTTTTATAGTAATATTAATGAAATGCTAATTATATATTGAGTGACACTTATATTATTACGACTAGATGATTGAAATTATTTTTAGTTGATTGATTACAAATAATAATATTTATTTACTTATATATAAAAAAAATTAATTTTTAATTGCAGGTGGATAAGTAGCAATTGGGCACATTTAAATGAGCCACCAGTGAAAGAACCAGAAGGTGCAGCTTACAAATACGTGTCACAATTTCACGTAGCCAACATGGCTACTGGATCCAACACTAATCCCGGTCCGACCGGAATCAACGCTTGAACTGTCGTTTGCCTTTTGACCGGTTGCTACTAAGTTTTTTTTTTTTTTTGGGTTAATTTCATTTTTTTATGACAGGCTACTTTTAATTTAATTTGTGAAAGTATTGCGTCTATGTATTTAAGTTAATATTTAGAGTTTGTAATAAGGCGTTGATGCTTGTAAAGTTGGGACATACATGTCGTTGTAACATATTTTTTTGTACTACCTACGACAAAGGTTAAAAGTATATTAGTATGATATATTTATTTGTTCGCGGGATTGTATGAAATCTAATTTTTTTTAATGTAAAATATAAATTTATGCATAGAATTTTATTAAAATTATGACAAGTAGTATATCTGGATTCATAATTTTATAAACACAAAGATTTAATACTAATTAATAACAATTGTAGTTAATACTCAAATAACTTTTTTAATGAGGGTACAAAACTTCAAATGACAAAATATAAGTATATTATGCATAGAAGTATTTTTTATTTTTTTTAGCCTACGAAACACTTTTTTCGGTTTTCATCAATTTCTCTTTCTATTTTAATTTTAATTGATTAGCTTCTTTTTTACATAAATTATAATCAATTTTTTTTTTTTCACGTAAGTTATGATCTAACGATCTTTTTATCACAATATTGATTCTTGACATAAATGTCAATTATGAGTTTGGAGCAATCTATCTCATCAGTTCAACTATTATTAGCTACCAAAAGAATTATGAGTTTGGAGCAATCTATCTCATCAATTCAACTATTACTAGCTACCAAAAGTTCATTATTAAGTTTTCATCTATTTCCTATTTTAGTTCTAATTAGTTGTCTTTTTTTAAAATGTGATTATGCGAACTACAATGTAACAATCTTTTCCACGCAAGTTACGATCTAGCGATCTTTATTACGTCACAATATTGATTCTCCACATAAATGTCAATTTTAAGTTTGGAGCAATCCATCTCATCAGTTCAACTATTACTAGCTACCAAAAGTTCATTATTCGATTTTCATTAATGTCTCTTTTGTCTCTTTCTAATTTTAATTTTAATTTTAATTAATTAGCTTCTTTTTTCACGCAAAGCTACGATCTAACGATCTTTTCTATGCAAGTTATGAACTAATCATCTTTTTGTCACGATATTGATTCTCGACATAAATATCAATTCTAAATTTAGCACAACTCATCTGTTCAGATCAACTATTACTAATTAACTACCAAAAATTCATTATTCGAATATATCCTCATCATCCACTTATCTCACACTTTCAAAGCAAATTTGAATTTCTTGCTTCATTTTCCTTCTTTCTATCTCAAGCCACTCATAATTTCAACCAAAAATAAAAAATAAAAAAGGTCGAGATCATGGTTTGGTGGGCTTTGTACCTAGCGCTCTACATGTGGATCATATTAACATATATTTCCATTTCCCATAACATCACTCAATTCCAATAACCTGCCTTAAATCTCACAATATTTATTTGTCCACTATATTATAAATAATTGTCTAATAATATTTGTTTAATTTAAAAAATCAAGAGATAATTACCTTTTTTGTATGGTTTACCTCTTTATTAAATATTATTCAACATCTAATACATTTTTAAAACATTAAATTTAATATATTCAAAAGGTAATGAAGTAATATTACTCCTATTATTTATTATTTCTTAAAGTATGTGTCAAGTCAATAATGAACCACTGTTGTTAGACAGAATTGTATCATTCTTATTTAAGGCTTCATTCATTTCTAAGTTACACCCCTATATCATTCACTATTTGGTCATGCATTACAAAATTGGCAAATTCCATATATGACCTTTTACCTAACCTATAGTTTCATATATGTTGAACAAGAAGTGAATTACCAACTACTAATTACCAACTCCATATATGACCTTTTACCTAACCTATAGTTTCATATATGTTGAACAAGAAGTGAATTACCAACTACTAATGAAAGTGAAATATGATAAATTGTATTTATGAAATGAAGTAAACACAGTACATTGTATTATTGTAATAATTAGAGAAATTAATTATTATAATCATCATGTGACGGGAAACATATACTCCCTCTGTTCCTAATTACTTGTCCACTTTTGAATTGACACACCTATTAAGAAAACAATAATTGACATAGCGAGTTTACCATTTTACCCCCATTAATTATGAAGTGGATGAATTAAAAACTTGAGATTTTCAAGAAGTTCTACCTTTTTCAAAGTAAAATTGAGGGTATAATAGGTAAAAAAAATTGTTCTTAATTTGTCAAAATGGACAAGTAATTAAGGATAACTAAAAAAGGAAACATGAACAAGTAATTAAGGACGGAGGGAGTAATAATTATTATATTCATATCCATGAAAACAATTATTGTAATCCTACTAAGACAGAGAATCAATTAGTATTATTTTAGTTCTATTCGAACAAGGAAGCCAAGTGTGTCGGAAAATAAGGGTAAAATATAATATAATTATCAAAATAATAATATGGAATTTTAAATAAATATTATTATAATAATATTTTATGTTAATACATAAATAATACTCAAGATATGTTGAGCACTGCACTAAAAAAACTATTTCAACAACGTGAAATATTTCAGAAAAGTCAAACAAGTCAAAAATTTAGCAAAAGTAATAGAGATTAGATTAGTGGCTAACTTTCGCATCAAGTAAATGTGATACTTGGTCACCAAGTTGGATGACTAGAAAAGTTACATGTAAAATATCTTACGCAAAGTAACTTTGATATAAATTTTTTTTTAAAATTATTATATTTAATTGTTTTAGGAAATAAATCAAGAGTAGGATTCTTAAGTAGTTTAAGATTCCTTACTAGTTTAGGATTTGTTATTTATGGTATTTACTCATTTATGTTTAATTAGGATTTGTCAATTCTAGTCCTAGTTTACTTTGGTGGTTAGTATTAGTATTATAAATAGAGATGCCTTATTACATGTACAAAAATACCAGAGTTGTACTCCTACCTACTGTTCCATTGTGAATATTGAATAACAAAAATACTACGTCTCTTGTTTTCAACAATGATTTACACGGCAATAGACACATTCTATGTAACAGAGGAGGAGCTTATAAACTCGCCTTCTCGAAAAGATGGAATCGATGAACTTACAGAAACAGCCTTACGAATTCATGGTTGTAATCTGATTCAAGAAAGCGGGATTTTGCTCAGATTACCTCAATCTGTAATGGCCACTGGACAAGTATTATTTCATCGATTTTATTGCAAGAAATCATTCGCAAATTTTAACAATGTGAAGATAGTTTCTGCTACTTGTATTTGGCTTGCATCAAAACTCGAAGAAATTCCAAGAAAAACTATACATGTATGTAACGTTTTCCGCAGAATGGAATGCAAGAGAGAAAACTCAGTTGAATGGAACTATATTGATTTGAAAACAGAGCTAATAATCGAAACAGAGATACATGTTTTGAGAGAGATTGGATTTATTTGTCATGTTGAACATCCACATAAATTTGTATCGATTTATATTGCGATTCTTGAAATTACATGTCCAGAATTGAAACAAGAAGCATGGAATCTTGCAAATGATAGTTTACGCACAACATTGTGTGTAAGATTTAAGAGTGAAATTGTAGCTTGTGGAGTTATATATGCTGCAGCTCGTAGATTTCAAGTGCCATTACCAGAGAATCCTCCTTGGTGGATAGCATTTGATGCAGTTAAGGATGGTATAGATGAAGTTTGTAGAGTTCTTGCTCATCTTTACCACAAATTTAGAATTTAAAATTTATGTGTTTCCGCGTTATTATATATTTGATAATTTTTTAAATATAAATAACTGTTCCTTGGAAACCCACTTGAACTTGAATTTTTATGAGCAATTTTCACATATAACAAACATAAAAATCATATTTGTATGTTATAACTATAGTTTGCATAATTGCGCTCTATAACAAATTTTATGTTTGTTATGGGACTTTTGATTTGTATAATTCGCTACAAACATCCAATTTTATACAAATTGTCCAGTTTTGTATAAATTCATTTATACATTGTAATTTGTATAGTAAGATTTGTATTTGTATAATTATAAGTGTATAGGACGAAAATATATGTATTTGTATTTGTATATACACTTTTCTCTCGCTTTATACAAACACAAACACATTTTATACCGAAATGTATAAAATGACTAATTGTATACTGAAAATGACTAATTGTATACCGAATCAGATGGCAAAAAAAGGGGATGTTTGCTGCGAATAGGGGTGTTCACGGTTTGGTTTGGGTCGGTTATTGGTCAAAACCAAAACCAAACCAACTTAATCGATTTTAAAATTATCAAAACCAAACCAAACCAAATATAATATACATTTATTGGTTTGGTTGTTTTCGGTTTTTGTTTGGTTTGGTTCGGTTATTTGGTTATTAACCATACATAAAAATAAAATAAACAATTCATTCAAAACGTGAAAAAGTGACAACAATCCACTCAAATAAAAAAATAGTTAGAATGACTGGCATTACAGAACTTTCGATCAGTGAATTTACTGAATAAAACTTCAAAATTCACTATTTTGGCATAGAAGGAAGAGACAATGACATTTTTAGTCCCACAAAGAATTTTCATAGACACTCATATACATGAAACCAATAAGAAAAATGTTCTCACCTTGGACATTTTTTCTTTCATAAGTAAATTATAAAAATAATTTTTGATGAAACATATATAAAATCTTTAAAATTGTTTATGAATATAATATATTATGTATGTATAATAATAAAATTTATGTATATAACTTGTTGGTTCGGTTCGGTTATTTCTTCGATTTTTTTCGAACAAAATAATAATAAAATTTATGTATATAACTTGTTGGTTCGGTTCGGTTATTTCTTCGATTTTTTCCGAACAAAGCCATAACCAAACCAAATACTATCGGTTCTTAACAATCTAAAACCAAACCAAACCAAAACACAAATTAAATTGGTTCATTTAATCGGTTTGATTTGGTTTTTCGGTTTGGATCGGTTTTTATTCAAACCATGAACACCCTTAGTTGCGAATTACAATTAAAATAAACTATGGCTATAACATTTAATTTGAATTAATATTTTGCTATTTCATACAATTTTCCCAATTTGTTAGGGATAAGGCATAAGTACCCCTTCAACTATGGACGAAATCTCAGCGACATACCTTAACTATGCATGAGTCCTATTACCCCCTGAATTATTTTAAAGTGTAATAAACACACCCTAAAACTTCTATAATCACTCACATGAAGGGAGGTGTCTTACACTCGCCTCCACATCATCCTTACGTCAGCGCCACGTCATCAAATTGTCAGATTTTAAAAAAAATAAAAAATCCATGTTATTTAATTCATTATTCTTCATTACCGCCAATGTTTTCTCACTCAAATACTATTTGGGCAAGATGAAGTAAAGGACAATTGAAGTTGAAAGAAATAAGAAGAAGATGATGTATTATCTGTACTAAGTAATTGTGAAAATGTGCAATTGAAACTGGACACATGTTCATATTAGTCAGATTTTAATATTTTTTTTGTCTCTCACATGCCTCCAAGAGAGTGAGCACACTCTCTGTGCCACCTCAGCGTTGAAGGGCATATTTATTGCATTTAAAACAATTCAAGGGGGTAATAGGACCCATATATAGTTAAGATGTGTTGCTGGATTTCGTCCCTAGTTGAAGGGGGTACTTATGTCTTATCCCCAATTTTATTTGGAGTAATGCTAAATGGCCAGAATTTGGCCAGAAATTTTAAAAGTCTATAATATCTTTTTTATTTTAAAATAAACTGATCTTCTTTCCATTTTTTAATTAAAAGGTATTAAAGTTAAAAAGGTAAAATTATTCATAAAGATAAAATGACATAGCGTGAAATATGTTATTTTACCATTCTGACCAACTTCTGGCTAAATTTTCTGAAAAAAAGATTTTTCCTTTTAAATATGTGTTTATGTATTTAAGTTAATATTTGGAGTTGGTATTAAGGTGTTGGTGCTTGTATTGTTGGGACATTTTTTAAATATTTTTTTTGGTAAACAGAAAAGGAAAAGGGGATTACAGTACGGAAAATCGAACCCTCACCGAGAAGCTCAATAATGTTAGAATATACATGTCATTGTAACATATATTTTCCTGCTACCTAATGACAAAAGGTTAAAAATATACTCCCTCTGTCCACTTTTATTTGTCATGTTGCGCTTTTCGAAAGTCAATTTGACTTATTTTCAAAGTTAAATTAGATTATATTAATTCGATTTTTAAACAAAAAATTTAGATATTCAAAAACTATATGAAAAGTACTATACATTGCAATTTTTTACATATCAATATGAAGATTAAATATATCCTAAAATGTTAGTCAAAGTTTTTAAAGTTTGACTCTAAAAATGGAAAGTATGACAATTAATAGTGGACGGAGGGAGTAGTATTTGGATGATATAATTTTATTAGATCTAATTCCTTTAATGTAGAATATAATTTTATCCATAGAATTTTATTAAAATTATGACAAGTAGTATATCTGGATTCATAATGTCATACGCACAAAGATTTAATACTAATAACAATTGTAATTAATACTCAAATAATCTTTTAATGAGGGTACAAAACTTTTAAATGACAAAATATTAACACTCTGTTTGGATCATTGTTATCCATTGTTTCATAATGTATTTGTATTGTATTGTACTCTATTGTACTCTATTGTATGGTAGATACAATGTTTGGCTAGACTGTATTGTTTGTTGCTGTTTAATAGCATTTTTATTATTTGGTTTGACTGAATCATATTGTATTGTAATTTATAAATTTACTAAAATATCCTTAATTATTCTAGGGTAGGAAGTTTGATTAGAATTAAATAATATAAGGTAAAGGCTAAAATAGTATTATGAAATATTATGTAAAGATATAATTGGAAAAAGAAATTAAGTAACAATGGAAACACACCAAATTGGTTGTTCCATAAAATGGGGATTTTCATTGTTACGTAGCAACGGAATTTAACAATATAATACAATACATTTTAAGTAACAATCAAAACAAACATTGTAGGTATAGTAACGATACAATACAATACAATGGGTAACAATGATCCAAACATAGTGTAAAGGTTGGGTCGAGTGTTTTTTTTGTTTGCCTATGAAACACATTTTTCAGTCTCTAATTTTAATTGCTTAGCTTGTTTTTTCACGTAAGTTATACTCAATTAATCTTTTTCACATAATAACGATCTTTTTAACACGATAATGATTCTTGACATAAATGTCAATTATGAATTTGGAGCAACCCATCTCACCAGTTCAACTATTATTAGCTACCAAAAGTTCATTATTCAGTTTTCATAAAAAAAAAGTCATCTGTTTCCTATTTTAGTTCTAGTTAATTCGCTTTTTTTTTTTAATGCGAACTACAATCTAACGATCTTTATTACGTCATGATATTTGATTCTCAACATAAATGTCAATTTTAAGTTTGGTGCAATCTGTCTCATGAGTTCAACTATTACTAGCTACCAAAAGTTCATTATTCAATTTTCACTAATGTCTCTTTTGCCTCTTTCCAATTTTAATTCTAATTAATTAGCTTCTTTTATTTCCATCTCAAGTCACTCACATTTTCAACCAAAAACAAAAATAAAAAAGGTCGAGATCATGGTTTTGTGGGGTTTGTACCTAGGGCTCTACATATGAAACATATTCACCTATATTTCCATTTCTCATAACACCACTCAATTCAATTATTATCATAAAAAAAAGGTGGAGATCATGGTTTTGTAGGGTCTGTACCTAGTGCTCTACAGATCATATTCAACTATATTTCCATTTCTCACAACATCACTCAATTCAATTATTATCATCCTTTATTCATTTCTAAGTTACACCCTATATTCATGATCACTATTTGGTCATGCATTACAAAATTGGCAAATTTCATATATGACCTTTTACCTAACCTATAGTTTCATATATGTTGAACAATAAGTGAATAACCAATTATGAAAGTGAAATATGATAAATTGTATATATGAAATGAAGTATAGTAATTTGTATTTACAATAGCTATGTAATTGTTATAATTAGGAAATAAATTATTACAATCATGATGTGGTTGAGAAAATATATTTTACTTCAAAAGAATTGAACAATTCTTTTTGCAAATTCCTGATCAAACTTAAATTATTTTTCTAGAAAAACGAAATGTTTTGTAATCTGATCCAAGAGAGCGGGATTTTACTCAAACTACCTCAATCTGTAATGGCCACTGGTCACGTTTGTAGAGTTCTTGTTCATCTTTACGCTCTACCAAAAGCACAAACCTTGTTACATACACTCAGAGACGAATCTACTATTTAAAATTTATAAATACAAAATACCACTAAATTTTATTGACTATAAATAGTAGACAAATAAAAATAGACGAAGAGTATCAGTCTAGTAGGTTGATGCACCTCAAAGGAAGCAAATACAATATTCATAAAGAGTGTTAGTTGGAACAGCAAGGTCATTTTGGTAATTACAGCTCCCTACCTCATTGTATAAAATGATGTTGCCTTAGCATACTTTATACCCAAAACAACACAACTAAATTCTTGAGAAAGTTCTTTAATTTCAACTCAAAATCTTTAACTTTTATTTTTATCAAATGGCTGATAAAAGCAAAATTCTGATCATTGGAGGAACAGGGTATATTGGTAAATTTGTAGTTGAGGCTAGTACAAAATCTGGACACCCAACTTTTGCTTTAGTTAGAGAGACCACAGTTTCTGATCCTGTTAAGGGCAAAATTGTTGAGAATTTCAAGAATTTGGGTGTCACTATTATTAATGTATGTATATTATATGGTGCATTTGTTAATAAATTGTATATGCAAGTATATTTTAGTTTCTTGTTTTTTTGAACAGGGTGATTTGTATGATCATGAGAGTTTGTTGAAGGCTATAAAACAAGTGGATGTGGTGATATCAACTGTTGGTGCAATGCAATTGGCTGATCAAATTAAGATCATTGATGCTATCAAAGAAGCTGGCAATATTAAGGTTAGTTGCTTCTTGTTTTTCATAAGGGGCTTTGAACTCGAGACCTTTGGTTAAGGGTGTAACATGAGACAGAGGGGATAATGGAAATACTAGATTCTAACTTATACCATTCTCAAAGGAGTAGTATGTGGATCTTGATTATAGTAATTTTTGATAAAATTCTTGAATTTATAGATCACATTTGAATTAGAGAATTTGGACTATCAAAGGGATGTTGAATCTGTGTTGCTCAGATTCTTCAATGATGTTGATTGATGGTTGACTAGTGTATTTTTGGAGGATCCAACATAGGTGTAGCAACATATTTGGAGAGTCCGAGCAACATAGTGTCTCATTGATTAAAGGCATAAAATGAGTTAGATTGCTAACTGTTAACATGGACAAGTGGTCTAGTGGAACATCTTGATCTGCATTGCCAAGTGTATGACAGAAGTATGCATCAACTTCGCGTAAATGTTTCAATTTTAGAAGAACATTTCACTAGAGAAACTGAACATGATTAAGAAAATGTGTTCACAAAGCTAAATTATCTTGTGCTAAGTTTTTTTTAGAGATTCTTCCCTTCGGAGTTTGGTATGGATGTCGATAAGATCAATGCTGTGGAGCCAGCAAAGTCTACATTTGCTGTGAAAGTCCAAATCCGAAGAGCTATTGAGGCTGCAGAAATTCCCTATACTTATGTCTCATGTAACTGTTTTGCTGGTTATTTCTTACCAACTTTGGTCCAGCCAGGAGCCACTACTCCTCCTCGAGACAAAGTCATCATTCCGGGAGATGGAAATGTTAAGGGTAAGTTGAAAAATATTCCTAATGTGGCGAATCCATTGATTTGAATGTGGTACGCGTGCCAACAGAACAAGTTCATGACAAAATGTCTCATTTTTGTATACTTTTTTTCTGCTTTGTTCTGTTTGTCTGCAGCTGTATTCAACGAAGAACATGACATTGGCACCTACTCCATTAAGGCTGTTGATGACCCGAGAACGTTGAACAAGACCCTTTACATCAGGCCTCCCAAGAACACCTTATCGTTCAACGAGCTTGTGGCTATATGGGAGAAACTGATTGGTAAAAGAAAATCTACGTTCCAGAGGAGCAAATTCTCAAAGACATCCAGAGTCAGTAATCTTTATATCATTTCATTTTTAGTCAAGACTCTTTCTTTCAATTTAACATAGGTAATCCTGACATTGTATATTGCATACTGCTGCAGCATCTCCAATGCCAATTAATATCATACTCGCAATCAACCACTCAACATTCGTGAAAGGTGATCAAACCAATTTTGAGATAGAGCCATCGTTTGGGGTTGAGGCCTCGGAACTTTATCCAGATGTTAAGTACACCACCGTGGAGGAGTACCTAGGTCACTTTGTCTAAACCACACATTTGATGTCTTCGATCACTCGAATAAACTGTTAGATGATGAGTGTTGTTAGACATTTTCTGGAAGTATGAGTGCCTGTTAACTATGTCATCGGAGACACATTGAATGGTATGTTTTAAGTCTGTTTTTCCTGTCCATACTGAGTAGTACTATAATGAAACGACAGAAAATGGAAGATATTCGTGTCTTTTTGCTTTTTGCATTGTTGCTCTACCATCTTGTACCAGATTTTAAGGTGTGATGTAATATGAAAGAGTCTTGTTGTCAATAAAGATCAATCAAAGAGGACTCTCTACTGTTTATACATGAGGCTCACTCATTTCAGTTTTCTCGAGCTCTCTTATGAGTTCAAGTATCGTATGGAACATAATCAACGGATCGTTTGCCTTGAAATCTAAAGAATTCCGTTAGGAACCTATGTAATAGTATCCCGATAAAATAGCTGATGAGCGGATACATAGTGATTGGAAAATATTGTCAATTTGGTATGATGATTTTAAATTACGAGTTACTACCCTACCAATCTAACATTATCATTCATGCTTTAGTCATACTCCAAGAAATCCCTCTGCTTTTTCTCTACTAGTTAGGTAAACTTTCCAACTTCACCTAACTTTTGTTAGGAAGAATATGCTTCTTTATTCTAGAATGGATCATGATGCTTTCTTAAGTAAAGTGGGGATCTTTACACGAATAGCTGAGCAGATTTACTGTTTATTTTCTTTAGTCAATATACATAAATTATACACGATCATACACATATTATACATAAATTACACATCCACCATTATTGTTTGTTATATGAGAAAGGTAAGTACAAATGAAAAAAAAAGTTGAATAGAATAAAAAGAATTGACTAATTGCTTATGTACTATAATAAATGGAATTGTTGTTGTACCTTCTGTAGATATATAAATATATACACAAATCATATTTTGTCCATCCATCCCTTGCCAAAATAATGCAAGAAGGACCACCATGTCTCAAATGCCCAAGTGGGGTTACCTTTTAACAATTTGGGAAAATAATGGTACTCAATTTCTTGAACCAAAATGAAGTTTTTCACTCTTCATTATTGACCCTATGTACACCTTATAAACTATGTTGCTCGGATCCTCCATAAATGTCACTCGTATCTGTATCAGATCCCCCAAACATACACTACTTTTAAAGGAACTGACAAAGGTACGACCATATTTTTGAAGTATCCGAGCAAAATAGCTTAACAACATTTTCATCTCCCATAGCCTTGTCGTCCATGTGTAGCTCCCTCCTTGGCAACAACCCCATCATTTTCCCTGCCTTTAGCTCACCTGCAAAAACAGACTAATTGTAACGCCTAGTTATTCGAAAGAACTAGAATTAGAAAGAAACCGTTTTTGGAAATAATCAAATTTGGAAAGTTTGACAAATTAAACTAAGTATGAGTTTGGGTCAACTTCAAACGACCATAACACATAGCACAAAATAATTTAGGTGGGCTACAAGATATCAAATTAAAGGTCTTCGAATTATCTTTCCAACGCCACCGAGTTTGCTAGTTTTTGAGTTCGCATGAGGGAGATATGCCCGTTTGAAGTCAGGCTGTCAGAATAAGGAAAGTCACCCGGATTTTAGAAGGGTATTTTGGTCTTTTCATTACCCAATTAATTAAATTCTTTTTTAGTAGTTTAATTGGGGTCTAAACTGATTTGGTTCAGTTTACGCTTCATAAAAATTACGCTAGGGTTTTGAGAGAAGAGAAAAGAGGAGAAGAAGCCAATGATTTGTCGCGTTCTTGAAGTTTAGCTTGTGGATTTCACCAAGGGTTAATCCCTACAAGGTATGTGAGATCACATAGCGTTGGGTTCGTTCACCTAATCACCAATCATGATTCAATTTAGCGTAATTATGTTATTGAAAGAATAGTTTATGAGTTATTGAGGAGTTTCATTAAAAGTTTCGTTTGAATCTTGATTGTTGAAGTTTTGAGGAGTTCTTGAGTTAATTGTATGAGATCTAAGGTTGTTTTTGAGTAGATTCTTGTATACTTTGGTTGTGTATTCGAATCTAAGTATTTAGGAAAGAAACCAATCTAATCTGGGAGGCTTAGAGTTGAAAAATAAGCAAGAAAAGTTAGGGATTTTTTGGGCTGGGCATAGGGCGTTATGCTACTCAGAGCGCCCCAAGACAGAGTCTGTGGGTTGGGCACTGGGGCGCCGCGCCACTTAGTGCACCATAACCCAGACTCTGTAGTTCAGGGTCTGGCGCCCGACGCCACTCAGTATGCCAGGTCGCCAGATCCTCTACCCTTTCCCACTTCTTTCAGTTTGAGTTCCCTTGAATCGTACCTATGTTTTCTAGTTGATTTCTACACTTTAAGGTACGTCTAAACATCATGAGATCAGAAACCTTGAATCCATAATTCAAATTCAAGGAAAGTTAAGAGTCGAGTCAAAAGAGTTCTTAGAGTCTTTCAAAAGTCTTTTACATTTGTTCTAAAACATGTTTTAAAGACTTGAGCAGTGAGTTGAGTAAGAGTAAGAGTGAAGTTCATTTCTTCAAAAGATTATAAGGGAACTAAGTATTCCCAAGAGTTAAAATGTTTTCACATTTAAACAAGAGAGGAAACACCGATTTCCAAGAGAGGAAACATTGAATTCCAAGAGAGCCTTTGAGCTAGTTTTTAAGCAATAATCTCAAACCACAGAAAAAGTTATGTTTTTAAATAAACGAGCTAGTATATTTTGGGAGTCGTATTGAGCACCGATTTGGGGACAACTATGAATTTAGATAATTCAAATGTCTCCAAAAACGTGTAGCCAACATGGGTAGACAAGGGTCATACTTTTTAGATGATTCATTGATGCTTTTAGCATACACTAGTGGATCTACTTAGTGAATAAGATTATATACCCCCGGCAAGGTATAAGACGACACTGGCATCGTGAGGCAAAACGATGTACCATCGGTTAAGCTCATAAAGATGGTTGTCGATTAGACAAACTCCCACAAAGATATTTTGTATTCTTATATAAAATGATGCAGACCAAATGACATCAGTACATCAAATGTACGAGCATGCAAGGGAAATTCTAAAACAAAACATAAGCTTGAACTGGAACTGAATGAAACACTTACCTCGTCTCAACTTTACTCAACTCATTTCAATATAAAGTAGTAAATAGATGTAGTATAAAGAAAAAACTTTAAACAATAAACAACAACTCAATGTATTAGAAAATACAATATAAATTTTATGTGTATATATAAAGATACAAAATAACTCGGTAGGAGATTCTCTATCGACAACCATCACTATGAGTTATGTGATGATACGTCTTGCCGTACACTGCTAGGACCGTCATATACCTTGTCGGGGGTATAGAACCTACTACTAAGTGGATCCACTAGTCTATACTAAAAGCATTAAGGAATCATCTAAAAAGTATGACCCTTTTCTACCCATGTTGGCTACACGATTTATGGAGACTTTGAATTATCTGAATTCAAACTCGTCCCTAAATTGGTGCTCAATACTACTCCCAAAATGTAACTAGCTCATATGTTTATAAACATAACTCTTTCTGTGGTTTGAGATTATTACTCAAAAACTGCCTCAAAAGCTCTCTTGGAAATCGGTATTTCCTCTCTTGTTTAAATGTGAAAACATTTACTCCTTGGGAATACTTAGTTCCCATATAATCTTTTGAAGAAAAGAACTTCACTCTTACTCTTACTCAACTCAATGTTCAAGTCTTAAAACAAGTTTAAAACAATTGTAAAAGACTTTTGAAATGACTCGAAGAACTCACAAGACTTGACTCTTAACTCTACCTTGAATTTGAATTATGAATTCAAGATTATGATTTGTGATAAGAAGGATATCGTGATGATTAAAGGTGTTTTTAGATAGTTAATAATGAGAAACGGTAAAAAAAACACTGTCTGGGGCGTCGCGCCTGCCAGAGCACCACAAAAACTTCTCTGAAGTTTGGCCTCTGGCATGTCGCGCCAGTCAAACTTCTCTGAAGTTTGAGGGCTGGAGCCCCGCGCCTCTCAGAGCGCCAGGGATGCCAGTTCTCCCCATTCGTTCCCCACCTTTTAGTACTTGTTCCTAAGTGATGTACCTATGTTTCCTAGTCGATTCTAACACTCTAAAGTACATCTAAACATCATGAAATCATCCATAAACATGAGATCATGACCTTGAATCCATAATCCAATTCAAGGAAAGCTATGATTAAAGTCAAAGAAGTTAAGAAGCAAGTCAAAGCAAAGTTTTCTTAAAGTTTTTCAAGAGTCTTTATTAAACGTTTAAACTTCGTTTTAAGGCTCAAGTTTCAAGTTAAGCAAAGAGTAAGGAGTTGAATTCATTTCTCAAAAGTTATTAGGGAACTAAGTATTCCTAAGGAAGTTTATAAATGTTTTCACATTTGAGCAAGTAAGGAACTATGATTTCTAAAAGAGCCTTTGGGCTAGTTTTCAGTAAAGGGAACATCGATTCCAAGAGAGCCTTTGGGCTAAACTTTGAGCAATTATCTCAAACTAAAGAAAGAGGTGTTTAATACACATATGAACTAAAGTATATTTTTGGAGTAGTATTGAGCACCGAATTGGGGACGCGAGTTCATATTAACTAAACTCTCCATAAGAACCATGTAGCCATCATGGGATTTAATAGGTCATACTTTTTAGATGATCACGTAAGTTAAGCTAGTGGATCCACTAAGCTAAGTAAGGTCCTATACCATGGCAAGGTATAGGATGGTCCTTGGCAACATGAGGTAAAACGTTGTATCATCACTAGGGCTCATAGTGGTGGTTGTCGGTTAAAGAATCTCTCACTAAAGTTATATTACTTTTATATATAAGTAAAGTTGAATTTTTTATTGCTCTATCTTTAACGAACTAAGTTGTTTACACTGTTTTACAAGCTTTATATATATATTGCATGTGTCTTATTGCTTTATATTGAGTTCAGTTGTTCATGAGTTGTACAGAGCCAAGGTAAGTGTTCCACTTCACTCTTTTCAAGCTTAAGTTGTTGTTTATCTTTTCAACTCGCATACTCGTACATTCAATGTACTGATGCCAGTTGGCCTGCATGTGCACTCTAGAGACAGTGGTGATCCTCTTTGCATTTCGGAGGACTCGGTTATTTTGTTTTT
>NW_006238958.1:418743-421019 GCF_000226075.1 Solanum tuberosum
GGGGTCTGTCCCAACATCCATCTCAGTATTATAGAGGCTTCATAGACAATCATACAGTAGTTGAGACTCTCATCTTTGTATTTACAGATATTCTATTTGAGACATAAGTTGCCATTTTGGCCAGACTTTATCATTTAAGTTGTTTTATGAACCTATATTGTGTTGAGTTAAGTCTTCCGCTGAGTTAAGTAGCCGGGCCAAGGGTTCGCTTGGGGCCAGCAATGGTCTCCGAGTGCCGGTCACATCCAGGGTGTAGGCTCGGGGCGTGACACTTAGTTTGTAATTATATAAGTATATTGATATTTTGTTAATAGACAGACGTCTTAAGTAGTACACTTTTGTAATTTTCACTATTTATATTTTAGTTATTACTTATTTTATTTATGAATTATTTTATTAGTTGTCTTGTTGATATATGAGTCTTTAATTTATTTCCTTTCAAAAAATGAAAAAATGAGTTGTCTTTATTTAATTAGTATTTTAAAATTAGTCAAATGTTTAGTCAAGTCGTTGGTCAACCGCATGTTAGCAGATATTTCAAATGCTTAAACCCTTTTCAAAATGTAAATTGAACCCCGAACCCTATTTGGATTTCAAATGATTTTTAATCTGTTTAAATCTTTGAAAATCTTAAGTTTTCTTAATTTCTTTCAAAAAATTAAGTGGCAACTCTCTTTGAAAATCAATTTTTCTTTTAAAACTTAAGTTGATTTTCGAAAAAAAGTCTTTTATTTCTTTTTTCGAGTAGAACAGTGGGAATGTGACTCCATTAGAAAGACAAGAGATATCTGATAGAAATTAAACAACAATAAGGAGCAAATTAAAGTAGTTTCAGGAAGAAAAAAAATTAGGCTCTTGATACAATGATAAGAATTGATAAATCAGAGACCGAAAAGAGTTGAAAACTATTTTGTATTTCTATGCTTTACAATTGCTAAACTATTTATATACAAAGTTACAAACATGATTCTAGCACTATATCATATCTTGCGCAATATCAATGGTGTGATTACAAAAGTGTACTACCTAAGACTTTTATTAACAAAATATCAATATACTTGTAGTTAATGTGGTACATCAGGACATAACGAAAAGACATGCCCTAAGTTTGCTTATCAAACTTAACAATGATGTATTATTTTGTAATTTTCTTAATTGGTTTTTCTTTCTTCTTCCAGAACCTCTGGAATTTTTTAAGACTGATAACTGCAGATTATTACAACTTTGGTTAGTCTTCAATAGTTTATTCCCATTGATGATTTTTTAATGTACATGTAGTTGGTATTGTCGTGTTTAGTTGAAATGCATTTATTAAATACCAACTTAAAACTTGGAAAAAAAAACAAACAACTACTTTGTCACGACCCGAGCCTACACCCTGGACGTGGCCAGCACTCGAGAATCATTTCTGGTCCCCAAGCGAACCCTTATCCTGGCTGACTACAAGCGGAAGACTAACTCAAACATACAAAGCTAAAAAAAGAATAAAATTCATGAAAAACTTAAATAGAAGCTTTAACACAAAAGAGAATTCTGAATAAAATAAATTATTCAACTCACCATAAAATAGGCAACTTAAGTCTTTAAAACATTTAAAGAAATAAATGATACATACTTCTTAACTATACTGACTATCTATGAAGCCTCTAACTGTTAAAGATGAAAGTCGGGACAAGACCCACGACATCTTGACTAAACTGAAAAGTAAATGAAATCCTCCGGAAACAAGAAGGCTCACTATAGCAAACTCGAACTTTCGAATGTATCAACAAAGCTCCAGTAGATGATCCAGAATACCTGTGTCTGCATTATAAGAAGATGTAGGCCAAATGGCTCAGTACGTGGAATGTACGAGCATGTAAGAGGAATTCTAAAGCATAAACATAAGCTTGAGCTTTGATAAGAAGGAAACATACTTACCTGGATCAACTCAACTCAACATAATTAAACTCATTTCAATATAAAGAGGTTTAAAACAAGCGCAATATAAAGAAAAGTTGTTTAAAACATGATGTAAACTCTGTGTGTATGCAAAGATACATAAAACTCTGAGATGTATGTAAAAATACAAATAATCTGATGTATATAAAAAAAATATATACAAAGTACTGTTGTGGGAGTTTTTCTAACCGACAACCATCACATAAGAGCTATTGTGATGATACAACGATCTTCATCACGCTGCCAGCGCATCCAATGCCGAGCCAGAGGTATAGGACCTAAATTACTAAGTGGATCCACTAGTCTATGCGAAAAGGATTCATCTAAAAAGTATG
>NW_006238958.1:421024-446245 GCF_000226075.1 Solanum tuberosum
CCTATACCTTGTCGAGGGTATAGAACTTGAACTACTAAGTGGATCCACTAGTCTATGCGAAAAAGATTCATCTAAAATGTATGACCCTTTTCTACCCATGATTGCTACATGGTTTATAAGGGTTGTGGGTTCTCTGAACGCTCCCCCATATCGGTGCTCAATACTACTCCCAAAATATGATACTATCTCTTTATGTTTAAAAACATACTTCTTTCTGTGATTTGAGATAATTGCTCAAAAACTTAGCTTAAAAGCTCTTTTGGAAATCTCAGTTTCCTTTTTTGCTCAAATGTGAAAACATTTACTCTTTAACTAAAAACTACCAGAAAGGCTCTTTTGGAAATCAAGGTTTCCTTTCTTTCTTAAATGTGAAAACATTTTAAACTCTTGGGAATACATAGTCCCGATATAATCTTTTGAATAAATGAAATTTACTCTTTACTCTTTACTCAAAACTTAAGTCTTAAAACAAAGTTAAAACGTTTGTAAAAGACTTCTTAAAATATGGATCATGCCGAATTATGGACGTGAACGACTCAATGCAAGGTTTTCAACAACCATAGATAGAACTCAATACTCGAAACTCAAGATCATCAATGATAATAATCGTTTAAAGAATGCTCGACTCAGAGGATTCATGCGGAATTATGAGCATGAACTACTCAACTCAAGGACTCAAAGATAGTTCTCATCTCAAGACTACTCGACTTATAGGGTTCATGCGGAATTATGGGCATGAACTACTCAACTTAAGGACTTCATGGGTAACATGTAATAGTCTCATGATTAGGAATATAATCTCAAAAAGGGATTAGGAACTCAATACTCAAGACTTAGATCTTGAAGATACTACTCCTCTCAAAGATACTCAACTTATGGAGTTTATGCAGAATTTATGGGCATGAACGACTCGACTCGAGGGTCTACATAACAACATGGAACTCTTGTAAATGACTCTTTTCATTCTCTTACTTACTTCCTCAAAACTTAGTTCAAATTGATAGTTGATATCAAATGATTCACAATTGAACTCAAATACTTTCTTGAACTCTACTCTTAACTCTCTCTTGAATTTAAATTATGGATTCAAGAGTTATGATTTATGCTATGACGGATCTCGTGATGAAAAGTAGACTCATTAATACATTCTCCTCACTCTCATACTCACTTGCTCGAGTCTTGACACAAGTTACTTGAAGTTGTAGAAGACTCCACAAAAAGACTCAAATGGACTTTCTTAGAATGTTCGAAAGAATTCTCAAAACTTAACTCTCAACTCTACTTTGAGTTTGAATTATGAATTCAAGGATATGATCATGTTAGGAATGATTTTAGGTGTTTAGAAGTAGCTTAGAGTAGTTAGAATCGAAAAAGAGTGAAGGTACCCTTCGAAAGAACTCAAACGGAGCAACCAATTGCAAACTGGACGGAGAAGGCGACCCTGGTGCTATGGGTGGTGCGGGGCGCCAGCCCCTAAAGTTCAGAGCATACTTTGGGGCGCTCTGGCTGGCGCGACGCGCCAGGCCCCAACACAGAAGACTCGACGAAATTCTTTACTCGTTTTCTCACCTTATCTTGCCTAGAATCGAACGGTTTCTTCTCCAATCACTTAGAATCGATTACTTAACATAAGTACACTCTAATCTACTCAATACATCCCTTAAAACACTCACTTTGATCTCAAGAAATCATCCAAAACCCAACACAACAAGATTTAGAATGAACTTCAAGAACACCTATCAAGAACTCATCAAGAACTATAATCTTTCAACTTTAAGAATAAAATTGCGCTGAAAATAACATGATTGGAGTGTGGGTGAACAAACCCAACACTATGGAAGCTTACATACATCTTAGGGATTAAACCTATGGCGAAATTCCGCAACAAGACGCAAGAATATCGACGAACGCTTGATCCTCTCCTTTTTTCTCTTCTTGAACTCTCAACTAAAACCCTAGGTGTATATTAGAATTATAAAATTGAACCTAATAGGATTAGACCCTTAAAAGCTTACTAAAATCGAATTAAATTTGATTGGGTAAGGAAAAGACCAAAATACCCCTCACTATTTCCGGCTAGCTTTCCTTAACTGGACAACTTAACTTCAAAAGGACATATCTCACTCATTCGACCTCGAAACTTAGCAAACTCGGAGGTGTTGGAAAGATAATTCAAATATATTTCATAATGTATCTTGTAGCACACCTAACTAATCCTGTGCTAGGATTTATGATCGTTTGAAGTTGATCCAAAACTCATACTTAGCTTAACTTGCAAATTTTTAGATTTTGTTATTTCCAATTTAGTTCTTTTTGGAACTCAAGGTGCTACATCTAGTGACCTTAACACTCAAGAAACTTAATTTTCTCGGTAAAATCCTACTCACAATGAAGGATGGTTCAAGTCTTAAATCGAAAAAAATTCTGGAGTGTTACATACTAAGAGTAATACAACAAAGTAATTGGTATACTGTTGGAGTAAATATAACATAATTCTGTCATATTATTAGTTATATATAGAGAGTAAAATGATGGTATTATGTACCAACAACATACATTGAAATTCAAACGTTTTGATTATATACCAACATCACACATTGTTCTATTACAAAACCAAACGTATACCATTAAGTTAACACAATATATTCACCAAAAATAATGAACCTTAAAAACAGTGATTAAACTCCGAAATGGACAGCACAACCAATAATAATTTCAACAACACCAAGAAAAAATAAACACATAGTATATTATACAGAGGAAAGTAATTTGATTGGATAATTTGATGAAAGTAGTCAAAAGTATTGGACCAACAATTATTGTGTTGGCGAAGCTGAAGCAAATCATAATTCAACATCATTTTAAAACCGCTTTATCAAACACAATGCATTTTTTTATAACAACACACTCGTTAATTCTATCAGAGAATTCGTTGGCATCTCTAATACGAACTTTGTCTGGCGATTGAGTGAATGCATTCAACTCAAAAGATGGTCTTAAACAAATTTTGGGTGTGCTGTCAACGACAACTACAAATTTGTTAAGCCTAGGACTTTTACGCGGCGTCTTCACCATCGGATTGGAATGAGAGGCGATTAAGTGGAGAAGATGCAAGGTTAATGAGATATGGATGAAGAAAATTGAAGGGTTAATCGATATATTGCTAAAAAAAGTAGTTAGGAAATATAAAAAATTACTGAAACATGTGAAAAAAGAATTTCTAATATTTATTTGAACTATAACTCAATTATTGATAACTGTACCAACTTTATTGGTACAATAAAAATCTTTATATAAAAGGGAATACATTAATATGATAACAATAAATGACTACAAAAACGTAAAAAAGGAAAAAATAAGAATAAACAAACGTGTGAATGTGGGTGTTTAAGGAGAGAGAATATTTGATAAATTTAATACCTAATAACACTCCACAAAATATGGCACGAATTACTAAGCGTCAGAGATAGAGAAAAATCGGATAAAAAATTAAATTAAATGTTTTGTTATGTATGTGATTTAAAAACTATGTTTGTAATTAAATATAAGTATATTGATATTTTGTTAATAGAAGTCTTAAATAGTACACTTTTGTAATTTTCACTATTTATATTTTAGTTATTACTTATTTTATTTATGAATTATTTTATTAGTTGTCTTTTTTATACATGAGTTATTTTCTTTAAAATTCCTTTAATTTATTTCCTTAAAAAAAATGAAAAAATGAGTTGTTTTTATTTAATTAGTATTTTAAAATTAGTCAAATGTTTAGTCAAGTCGTTGACCAACTGCACGTTAGCGAATATTTTGAATGCTTAAACCCCTCTCAAAATGTAAATTGAACCCCGAACCCTATTTGGATTTCAAATGATTTTTAATATGTTTAAATCTTTTGAAAATCTTAAGTTTTCTTAATTTCTTTCAAAAAATTAAGTGGCAACTCTCTTTGAAAATTGAATTTTCTTTTAAAACTTAAGTTGATTTTCGAAAACAAGTCTTTTATTTCTTTTTTCGAGTAGAACAGTGGGAATGTGACTCCATTAGAAAGACAAGAGATATCCGATAGAAATTAAACAACAATAAGGAGCAAATCAAAGTAGTTTTAGGAAGAAAAAAATTTAGGCTCTTGATACCATGATAAGAATTGATAAATCAGAGACTGAAAAGAGTTGAAAACTATTTTGTATTTCTATGTTTTACAATTGATAAACTATCCACTATTTATATACAAAGTTACAAACATGATTCTAGCACAATATCATATCTTGCGCAGTATCAATGGTGTGATTACAAAAGTGTACTACTTAAGACTTCTATTAACTAAATATCAATATACTTGTAGTAAATGTGGTACATCAGGACATAACAAAAAGACATGCCCTAAGTTTGCTTATCAAACTTAACAATGATGTATTATTTTGCAATTTTCTTGATTGGTTTTTCTTTCTTCTTCCAGAACTTTTGGATTTTTTTAAGAATGATAACTGCAGATTATTACAACTTTGGTTATTCTTCAATAGTTTATTCCCATTGATGATTATTTAATGTACATGTACTAGTTGGTATTGTCGTGTTTGGTTGAAATGCATTTATTAAATACCAACTTAAAACTTGCAAAAAAAACAAACTTAGAGTAATACAACAAAGTTATTGGTATACTGTTGGAGTAAATATAACATAATTTTGTCATATTATTAGTTATACATAGAGAGTAAAATGATGGTACCAACAACATATATTGAAATTCAAACGTTTGGATGATATACTAACATCATACATTGTTCTATTACAAAACCAAACGTACACCATTAAGGTTACACGATATATTCACCAAAAATAATGAACCAAAAAAACAGTGATTAAACTCCGAAATGAACAGAACAACCAATAATAATTTCAACAACACCAAGAAAAAATAAACACATAGTATATTATCCAGAGGAAAGTAATTTGATTGGATAATTTGATGAAAGTAGTCAAAAGTATTGGACCAACAATTATTGTTGCTGGCGAAGTTGAAGCAAATCATAATTCAACATCATTTTTAAACCGCTTTATCAAACACACAGTTCATTTTTTTTATAACAATACTCATTAATTCTATCAGAGAATTCGTTGGCATCTTTAATACGAACTTTGTCAGGCAATTGAGTGAATGCATTCAACTCAAAAGATGGTCTTAAACAAATTTTGGGTGTGCTATCAACGACAACCACAAATTTGTTAAGCCTAGGACTTTTACGCTGCGTCTTCACCATCGAATTGGAATGAGAGACGATTAAGTGGAGAAGATGTAAGGTTAGTGAGATATGGATGAAGAAAATTGAAGGGTTAATCGATATACTGCTTGTTGACACACCCAATTTTGACCCTCCCCGATAGAAGTTAATTTTTGAGCTTCTTAATTTTCAAATGATTTAGAATAATTAGCTTTACAAAATTCAAATAGTTTCAAGGTTATTTTAAGTATCTCCGTAGATTTTATAGTATTTTAAATAATAAACATATTTCGTATAATTATATATGTGCGTAATTAGTATATTTCATAAATATTTGAAAATCATATCAAAAGATTTCTACATTATTAAAATAAGTATTTTGATAATTTAGTTTTGGCTTGAATTGTAATCTTAAATTTTGAAGTAATTAGCTTGTATTCAAATTGAATATTTTATAACTAAGTTAATCATTTTGTTTCGTTACGATTGAGAAGTTCCTAAATTAATTATATTAATTAGATTTTAGCCGAATTTACAAATTAAATTCGATTTGGCTAAATTATTAATTCACTTGGCTATATCTTATTTTAAACTCACCAAAAGACTATTTTTGGGCCCTTCATTCAATAATTTCCAGCAGCCCATATTCCTATTTACAGAAACCCAACTTCCCTTTTTATTCTTCAACCCATTCCAATTTCCAAATTTCCAGCAACCCAACCCACTTTTCTCCCCCCGACCCGGCCCAATCTTGCTCAAAAGTAACCCAGGAACAGCTGTACACAGCAAAACACTTCCAACGTTAACACCATCTTACAACATCAATAGCAGCAACGTGCAATACAACACTGACCCCTGCGTCTTCTTCACGCAAGAAAACCCATTCACCGACCCAGCGACAGCGAGTCCAGTCTAATCCAGTTGCAGCGTCGTCTGCTCCCATCCCTCTCGAACAGTACTACGTAGCAGCAGCACGCGACTGTCCCATTTCCTCTTCCGGAATGGGACGAAATTTCAGAAAAAAAGGGTGTTTAGCTTGACTGGTGAAAGATTTTTTATTTTTGAATTTGGAATTGGGCCTTGGTTTGCCCGATTTTTGGTCCGTTTTCCCCATTTCCAAACCCTATTCCCTTATATATATATTGCCTGTTGTTCACTGTGAAAGGGGAGATATTTTTTAGTTGGGAAAAAATTTACTAAGGAAAAGAGAATAGCACAGTAGGAAATAGCTAGAGAAATATATACAAAACACGCTTCGAGTGTCATTCTCCTTTCTAGTTTACTCTCACTTCACAGCGTCTATTTGAGTCCGAATTTCTGCCTGGACTTCTGGTTCATTACGCATATTTGAGTGTGGTGGTGGAATAGTCGTCTCCAAGATCATCACCGTCCCTGTTTCGCTGCACACAAGAAGGTAATGCCTCCTCCATTATAGTATCTTCCTTGCCTTTTCTTCTGTTTAGAAGTGATAATTTTTTATGTCAGAGAGCCTCATTAAATGACTGGTTCGCTGTTAGTGATTGATTTAGTGATTTATTAATGCGATATTCTGTTCTTTATAGATTATATTGATTCGGTTTTGATGTCAAATCAGTGTCTTGTACCGTATTGGCATCGTTGCTCTTATATATGCTCCTTAGTTTGAACTCGTTTTTTTTTGCTAGTTTACTTCTTGTATGTTTGCCCTTATATCTTCTGGCTATATCTTCTTTTTCTTACAGCATGTTAGTTTCATTCATTTTCCTACTGTAATGTTGTCTTTCTTTTCTTTTATTTCAAAACATAAGGCAGAATCTAAAATAAAATAAAATAGTTGATATAGAGGTTGTATGTCGTATTATTTATCGTTTGTTGGACATAGTAGTCACTTAGCTTCTATTCATTTTTTTGAGTTTATTTTCATGCTTGTCTTCTATGTTTTAAGCTTAGTTAACAATCATTTGGTCAAGTCCCGTTTCAGTCTTCTCTATCTAAAATATGGCGTGATTCTTTGGTTTGTTTAAACCTTGTTTTTTTCTCATTTTCCTCCCATGAGGGCATGAACATGTTTGAAGCTTATTTTTCTACCTGTAATGGGTTTGGTATTGATCGTTAATTATTTAAGCTCATCTTGGTTTCTCAATAGCATCCAGATTTAGGTCGTGTTGAAATATTTTTTAGAACATATCGAATTTTTATCTCCTGCTAGTGTGTTATGGTGCGCATTTGTTAAATAAGTGCTAAGTTGATTTTAACATCAAGATTAGCCGTTGTCCAGATTCATTGTGTATTTTGATAAGAGATCTTCATTATTTTAACCCAAAAGCTCCCTGGAGAATCCGTGCTTTGATGCCTGGTCCCGTTGGTCCTAAGTTCATATTGTTTTATAGTTGTTTGCTATATGACTACTACTGCCTATTGACATTTAGTCCGTAATTGCACTCTATGAGTTGGTTACTCAATATTAATTGCTATTGAGATTGTGTTACTTGATTTGACCATGAAGATTAATTCTAGTCTTATAGGCCTGTAATGTATATGCATGTATTTGTTGGATGGCACCTCGCTGATACTCTTTTCTTTTTATCTTTAGTTTTTGAAAGTATATGTAAAATTGGTTATGTCTTCATGTTTGTCTCCTATGAATTAATTTCGAGGGCTAATAAATTTCTTAACTATCATAGATTTATTCTTCTTTTGCTAACTAGTTTTATTTTATCTTGTTTGTTGTGAGCAACCGTGGATGATTCTGTTGGGATCCAAATCCCTTTCTTGCATCATCGATCGGGCCACTCAGGCCCAAAGCCATTCTTGAGTCAACCCTTTTTCGAGTCAAAGACTTCAAAAGTGCAGCTGTTCGAAAACAAGAAAAATACTGGAAATTGGAGTCGGGATACGCAAATATACAACAGTATACACTCAATGTATATGTTGTTTATATGACAAAATTGGGCTCGGAAGCCCATCTTTTTTTTTCTTGATTTTATTTTGTTACCTTTGGGACTAAGCCCACTTATTACCATATTGTTAGAACATAGGACAGGTGAAAATTGGGCCTAAGGCCCAAATAATATATTTCTTTTTATGTTAGTTTTAGTACAGGTACAAAATGGGTCAAGGGCCCAAACTTGAATATAGACCCAAGTACTGGCTTAGGCGGACAGAAAATCAGACTTAGGCCTAAACCTTCTCTCCCTCTTTATCTTATTTGTTTTCGTATTTGTCTAACTGTTTATTGTTAGTTAATTCTAAGGTTTTTTCGTAATTCAATTCCCCAAAAGACGAAACAACCATATCTTTAAAATCAAATAAGTATTTTATTTGACTTTAAATATCTAGTACTTAACTAATATTTTTATTTCATCACCCTTTCCCTTTTAAAAACAAGTTCAGGTCTTAAGTTGTTATTTCTTCAAACAAAAATGTTTTATTTTAAATCTTTTAGCCAAATAATTAATTGTCGGATAACCGCGTATTAGCGGACATTTAGGTGCTTTCAAACCCTTCCCGAAATGCTAATATGAACCCCGAACCCCCCTTAAATATTTTCAATCGATTCCTGTTTTAATCTATTGAAAAATCAGTTTTCTTAATTTTACCTTAAAAATTAAGTGGCGACTCTTAAAACTAGTCTAAATTATATTTTCCAAATAAAACACTGCTGAAAAATGTAGTTCTAATATTTCTTAGAACTATAACTCAGTTATTGATAAATGTACCAACTTTATTAGTACCATAAAAATCTTTATATAAAAGGAATACATTAATATTATCCCAATAAAAGACTAGAAAACGTAAAAGAGGAAATATTAAAAAAATATTGAAACGTGTGAAAAAAGGATTTCTAATATTTATTGGAACTATAACTCAATTATTGATAAATGTACCAACTTTATTAGTACCATACAAATCTTTATATAAAAGGGAATACATTAATATGATAACAATAAATGACTACAAAAACGTAAAAAAGGAAAAAATAATACTTCCTCTGTCCCATTTTATGTGACACTTTTTGGATTTTGAGATTCAACCAAATCTATCTTTGATCGTAAGTTTTTTATAGATCTTTTAAACATCTTGATTTATCAATTATTGTGACTTATAGTACTTTTTATATAGTTTACAAATATATAAATTTCATTGCAAAATATTTAAAGATTTCATGTGCAAATTCGTTGTCAAACTTAAATTGTTTGACTCTCGAAAAATGAAAAGTGTCATACAGAGGGAGTAATAAACAAACGTGTGAATGTGAGTGTTTAAGGAGAGAGAATATTTGATAAATTTAATACTACCTAATAGCACTCCACAAAATATGGCACGAATTACTAAGCGTCAGAGAGAGAAAGAAAAATCGGATAAAAAAATTAAATTAAATACAAAAATTAAATGTTTTGGAATCATATCTGACATGATTTGGACATGATTTGGAATCATATGTAACATGATTTGGACATGCTTTGGAATCATATTTAATATGGTCAGCACTAGCACTACATTTTATACATGTTATTTTTGCATAGAAACTATTAATTTTATTTGTATCATTTTGATTTCATTGGATGTTTTGAAGGTATATAATTTATATCTACGGCACTAAAAATACTAAATTTTGTATATTTAAAGAATAATATAATAAAATAAAGTATTTATTGGCCATACCATGTAAATGGTGAACAAATAAAAATAGACCAGTGTAGTAGGTTGATGCACCTCAAAGGAAGCAAAGACAATATTCATAAAGACAGTTAGTTGGAACAGCAAGGTCATTTTGGTAATTACAGCTCCCCACCTCATTGCATAAAATGATGTTGCCTTAGCATGTTTTATACACAAAACAACACAACTAATAAATTCTTGAGAAAGTTCTTTAATTTCAACTCAAAATCTTTAAGTTTTATTTTATCAAATGGCTGATAAAAGCAAAGTTTTGATCATTGGAGGAACAGGGTATATTGGAAAATTTGTAGTGGAAGCAAGTGCAAAATCTGGACACCCAACTTGTGCTTTAGTTAGAGAGACCACAATTTCTGATCCTGTTAAGGGCAAAATTGTTGAAAATTTCAAGAATTTGGGTGTCACTATTATTAATGTATGTATATTTATATGATGCATTTGTTAATAAATTGTATATGCAAGTATATTTTAGTTTCTTGTTTTTTGAACAGGGTGATTTGTATGATCATGAGAGTTTGTTGAAGGCTATAAAACAAGTGGATGTGGTGATATCAACTGTTGGTGATGCGCAATTGGCTGATCAATTTAAAATCGTTGATGCTATCAAAGAAGCTGGCAATATTAAGGTTAGTTACTTCTGGTTTTCACAACTGGCTTTGACTCGAGACCTCTGGTTAAGGGTGTAAACTTGGGGCAGAGGGGATGATGGTGATCTTGAATATAGTAATTGTTGATAAAGTTCTTGAATTTATAGATCACATTTGAATTAGAGAATTTGGAGTATCAAAGGGACCTTAAATCTATGTTGCTCAGATAAGTCAATAATGTTGGTGGTTGCGTGTTGAATCGTCCAAAAGTAGTGTATTTTTGAAGGATCCAACATGGGTTCAGCAACATATTTGGAGAGTCCGAGCAACATACCCTCTAACTAAGGGAGAATTCGTCTCGTTGATTTAAGGTAATAAAATGAGTTAGATTACTACTTGTTAACATGGCCTAGTGGAAAGATCTTGATCTGCATAACCAAGTGTATGACAGAAATATGCAGCAAGTTCGCGTAAATGCCTCAAATTTGGAAGAATAATTCACTAGAGAATCTGAAAATCGTTTGAATTAATTATCTTGTTCTTAAAAATGACTTCCTTTCAAAAATTAAGAAAAACATTTTCCAAAACTTTCCTCCAATTTCAAATTACTAATTTTTTGTTGAAAAATAAATTTAAAGCTTATTTTTAAAAAAATATTTTCAACTTCAAATTTTTAATTTTTCAACCCTTGCCAGTTCCCAACCCCCACCCCCCTCACCAAAAAAAATTATAATTTGTTTTAAAAAATATTTTCAATTTCAAATTTTTATTTTTTCACCCCACCCCGTCCCTACCCATGACCCCCCATCAGCCTCCACCTCCCTCCAAAAAAATTAAGTTTGTTTTTAAAAAATATTTTCAATTTCAAATTTTTATTTTTCACCCCACCCCGTCCCTACCCATGACCCCCATCAGCCTCCACCTCCCTCCAAAAAAATTAAGTTTGTTTTTAAAAAATATTTTCAACTTCAAATTAATTTTTTCACCCCTACCCTCGACCCCCTCCCCCCACCCCACCCAAAAAAAATTTAAGTTTGTTTTTTAAAAATATTTTCAACTTCAAAATTTAATTTTTTCACCCCTACCCTCGAGCCCCCCTCCCCCAACCCACCCAAACATTAGAAAATAATTTAAAAATCTACTTGTTTTCCAGGAAAACATTTTCCTTCATACCAAACACACCCAATGTGTTCACAGAGCTAAATTATCTTGTGCTAAAAAAAATTCAGAGGTTCTTCCCTTCGGAGTTTGCTATGGATGTCGATAGAATTATCAATGCTGTGGAGCCAGTAAAGTCTACATTTGCTGCGCAAGCCAAAACCCGAAGAGCTATTGAGGCTGCAGAAATTCCCTATACTTACGTCTCATGTAACTATTTTGCTGGTTGTTTCTTACCAAATTTGGTCCAGACAGGAGCCACTGCTCCTCCTCGAGACAAAGTCATCATTCCTGGAGATGGGAATGTTAAGGGTAAGTCGAAAAAAATTACTCCATTGATTTGAATTTGGTACGCTTGCCAACAGAACAAGTTCATGATAAAATGTCTCATATTTGTGTGCTTTGTTCTGTTTGTCTGCAGCTGTATTCAATGAAGAACATGACATTGGCACCTACACCATTAAGGCTGTTGATGACCCGAGAACGTTGAACAAGTCCCTTTACATCAGGCCTCCCAAGAACACCTTATCGTTCAACGAGCTTGTGGCTATATGGGAGAAACTGATTGGTAAAACTCTCGAGAAAATCTACGTTCCAGGGGAGCAAATTCTCAAAGACATCCAGCGTCAGTAATCTTTATATCATTCATATTTACTACTATTTCTTTCAATTTAACATAGGTAATCCTGACAATGTATATTGCATACTGTTGCAGCATCTGTAACGCTAATCAATTACATGCTATCAGTCAACCACTCAACATTCGTGAACGGTGATCATACCAATTTTGAGATTGAGCCATCGTTTGGGGTTGAGGCATCTGAAGTTTATCCAGATGTTAAGTACACCACCGTGGAGGAGTACCTTAGTCACGTTGTCTAAACTACACGTTTGATGTCTTCGATAACTCGAATAAACTGTTAGATGATGAGTGTTGTCAGACATTTTGTCTGGAAGTATGAGTACTTGTTAACTATGTCATCAGAGACGGGTTGAATGGTATGTTTTAAGTCTGTTTTTTGCTAATGATTATTTTTGATGTAGTGATCTCAAATATGGTCATTTGACTACTGTCCATTTAGAAGATGCGTTTGATTAGAATACGGAAAAAATTTATGAACAAAATTTGGAAAGGTAAGTAACACAATTATGTTCTACAAAAAAAATTATGTTCACTTTATAGCCTATGCTTTTCATTGGATCTTGTAAAATTAGTTACTTAATATTGTTCTATGATTAAAATTGATTTATAAATTTCTATGAGCTCACTCCTATCTGCAAAAATCAAAGAAACTCTTCCAACATAACTTTCAATAGGTTAGCTCGTTGTTGACACTTTCTATTACAAAACACATTTCTTTCCTTTGATAGTACTTTAATCACAAGGTTTACAACACTTTTGTAAATGTCAAAAGTCCTTATACTACACCTTTGTTGACAGATAGCTCTAGGTCTAAAATTGGATAGACAGCTCCCATTCTAACAAGACATGAAGCAATGTGGACACCAAGGAAATCAAAGAGCAATACAAAAGTTTGAACACATGTAAAATCAAAGTTGCATCACTCCTTACAATTACTAGATGAAAAAAATACTTAGGCTACAAATGATATGTATATGCTAGATGTATTTAATTTTACGGTGGTTTGATTTTATTATAATGGAGTCCGGAAAACTCCGGATTTGATAAAATTATGAATAGAAATCATAGATTTCTCAGTAGTGCAATAACTAAAGCAATCTACTGAAAGGGTCGTGATATTATAGAGTTAATATCTCAAAAGGTCACCCAACTTTGAGAATTTATCTAGCAAAGTCATTGAACTTTGTTTTGTATCAATAAAATCATTAAACTTAGACATTTCTATCAATAAAATCACTCAATTAAAATTATTATTAAATAAAATATTGGCATAGCAAAATAAATTACTTGTATATTTTTATATCAGGTAAACACGAACCCACAAATAAATAAAATTAAAGAAAACTTATTAAAAAAATTCGAATAGACTTAATCACGAAAACAAATATTTTATGATACTGTTGTATAGTTTATGTCTTGATTTAATAAATAAATGAAAAAATATTCTTAGTGAAACATACTTTGGTATTACTATAATACCATAATATTTAGTTTGCCTCCTTAATAAAAAAAATGAGTACAAGTACTTCAGCAAAACAACAAATTAAATCCAAAATAGGAGAAAAACAATAAACAAATGTCAAAATAGAACATGTAAGTGTTATTACTAATTAAGTTCTTCAGCGTGTAATTTATTTAGATGTTTCTTGCTATATATAATAGGTAAAGATCTTACTTTTCCTTTGTAATTCCACTGTTTGCTAAAGTTAGATTTGTTTAAGCTTGAATAAATTAATTTTCAAAATTGTTGATAAATAAGTTTTGAAATTTAAAATTGTGTTTGGACATACATTTTAGTTTTTTTTTTTTTTTTTTAAGTTTTGTGAGAGGAAGTGAAGAGTTCTTAATGACATTTCTTTAATTTTAGTTATTGTGGGATTCATATTTATATGATATACAAATAATAATTATTTTGCTATGCCAATACTTTTTTTAGTGATAAATTTGATTGAGTGATTTTATTGATAGAAATGTCTAAGTTTAGTGATTTTAATGATACAAAACAAAGTTTAATGACTTTACTAGATAAATTCTGAAAGTTGAGTGACCTTTTGAGATATTAACTCGAAACTATATTTACAGATTCTGTCAATCTTTTAAAAATTATTTCTCATGTATTGCGATTATTATGAGATAAGACGTGTTGTGAGAGTTGTTTAACAATGTGAATTTTTGTATGCTTTACATGATTTATCTATTTGAGTAGCCTTTATGTATTAACTTTTTTTTCTTGTCAATTACTACTACCACCTTCCTTTATCACAAAAGGTTATACATTAAATAAAATTTAAGATATCACAATACATAAATTGTTGTACCAAAAGCTCTGTGGATGGTACCTTATACATAGGCCTTCATCTTTTCCCTGTTGACACGTGTATGGCTATTTAATTTGTAAGCAAACCACGTGCACTCCTGAACACAGCCACAAAAATTGTAGTATGTGCTGGGGTATTTTAGTCATTGAATAAAAGTTATAATATTCCAGCCAAGTAGTATGTGGCCCTGTTTTCTCTACTCTTTAATTTATTTACTCATATGCAAATGGTAGAAATCAAAATCAACCAAAACTCTTCATCGGGTATTTATCTTTTTTTTCCTCCTTTTTGGCTTGGGCTTTGATTTTTCTATTTTTTTTGTCTCACTTTTGGAGGTTTCAATTTTGGTTCGAATTTTTCTCGGGTGATATTACATTTCTGATCACTAACATTGCTTTGGCGATTTTGCCTTTTCTCTCCCAAAACAATTCCATGGCTGAAATTGTTGAGAAGTTAGTTCCAGATACAACTGTCAGCTAATAAGCAAATGTTTTAGTTAAATTAAATGCACGTGATTCTGTTAGATGTGTCAGTGAGTTGGTTAGTGAAAGTCTTCATTTTCTATATATGTACAGAAGTTCATTCATAGAAGAAGTAATCATTTTCTCTGTATCTGTAAGTCATTGATTGTATAAGATGGAAGTTTATCTATCAGTTTATTGAGTTTTTTACATGGTATCAGAGCAAGGAGGACGAATCTAGGGATTCATCTCAGCTGGAATTGACGATAGATCGAGAGATTTCGCAGCTCAAACATGGCAATTGAGGAAGTATTGACGGGAGGATCTGTTGACAGAGTTCAAGGAGAGTCTGTCAATGGTGGATTGATGGCACTTGATCACAATCATCCACTCTATCTGAGCTCTTCTGATGTGCCAGGAGCTCTCTCTGTTGGTATTCAACTAACATGCATGGAGAATTAAACGTTATAGAGTCGAGCTATGGAGATGGCCCTACTCGGACGAAACAAATTGGGTTTTATTGATGGCTCTGTTCTACGCTGTGATTTTGATGGTGCTTTGAAGAAAATTTGGGATCGATGCAATGCAATAGTGATCTCTTGGCTCACCTGCAATGTGAGTAAGGAATTATTGAGTGGAATTCTCTATTCATCCAGTGCACATCAGGTATGGCTTGATCTGAAGGAACGTTTTGATAAAATAAATGGATCTAGGATTTATCAATTACATAGGAGTATTTTCACCCTTACACAGGGCACATCATCTGTTTCTTCTTATTATACAAAATTGAGAAACCTATGAGATGAGTATGACTCTATTTTGCCTCCTCCTAGTTGTGATTGTCACAAGGCTAAGGACTATGTTGAACAGATGCAGTATCAGCGATTGTTACAGTTTTTGATGGGTTTGAGTGATAGTTATTCACAGGCAAGAGGTCAGATTTTAATAATGCCTAGTCTTCCTAATGTGAATCAAGCATATGCTTTAGTTATACAAGATGAAAGTCAGAAGGGAATCACTGGATCTATACATGAAGGGATGGAATCCTTAGCAATGTATACTACAAGGAATCACAGGCCACCTCAGTTTTACTTTCAACCTCAGTTTGATTCTAGACAAACTCCTAGGAAGAACCATCTGTATTGCGATTTTTGTGACATGAAAGGACACACTAGGAAAAATTGCAACAAGCTGAAGAAGTGTGATCATTGTCATACGACTGGGCATGTGAAGGATAATTGTTACTTACTCATCGGATATCCAGAAAATTTCAAAGGGAAGAAAAAGGCAAATGCAGTTATAGGGGATGGTAATATGTACTCACAGATGCAGGACTTGCAGGATCACAAGGAGAAGAAGGCTCACATAGCTATAGGAGAACATCAGATGGGAGATCAAGTTACACAGGAACAGTTATTTCAGTTGTTGAACAACACTTCACCAGAACAATTGAACCAAATTTTCAATATGCTGAAAAGGGACAACAACAACATGGATCCTCAAAAGAGTGTCAATATGGCAGGTAATCGTTGTTCTCAATTAAAGTGGATTATAGATACTGGGGCTACAAATCACATGATACATAATCACATTTACTTGCAAGATGAAAACATGATGAATAGGCTAAGTAAAGTGCAGCTGCCTACAGGAGACTTTGCTACTGTTTCACATGTTGGAAATTTTCAACTGAATGATAATGATATAATCACAGATGTATTGTGCATACCAGAATTTAGGTTTAATCTTTTATATGTAAACAAACTGACAAAAGAGTTAAACTGTTCTGTTTCTTTTTTCCCTACATACTGTGTGTTTCAGGATCTCTTATCTGGGAAGGTAAAGGGGATTGGTAGAGTAGAGGAAGGATTATATGTGATGGACTCGAAAACAAGACCACACAAGGACAGGATTAAGATAATGTCTGCAGTCAAGAGAGGAGATGCAGGTGCAGAACTTTGGCACAAGAGACTAGGGCATGTTCCCATGGAAGTTCTTAGAAGAATAAAAGACTTTAGTACTTGTAATAGTTTTACCATTGATAAGTGTGTCATTTGTCCACAAGCAAGACAGACTAGAAGTCAGTTCCCTGTTAGTCATACTATAGTTGCTGATATATTTGATTTAGTACATATGGATGTTTGGGGTCCATATAAGGTCACCACTCATAGTGGAAAAAGGTTCTTTCTCACTTTAGTGGATGACAAATCTAGATGGACATGGACTTTCTTAATTGCTTTGAAGTCTGATGTAATTGTTGTGCTGAAACATTTTCTGGCAATGCTAAAGAATCAGTTTGGGAATTGTGTTAAGGTTTTCAGGTCTGATAATGGAGGAGAATTTCTAAACTCTAACTGTCATGATCTCTTTATGTTGCATGGGATTATTCATCAAAGATCTTGTCCACACACTCCACAACAAAATGGAGTTGTGGAAAGGAAACACAGACACTTATTAGAGACAGCAAGAGCTGTAAAGTTTCAAGGGCATCTACCGAATAGGTTTTGGGGAGAATGTATAGAAGCTGCAACCTATATCATTAATAGAATTCCTTTATCTAGTATTGGGGAATAGGTCTCTTTATGAGGTATTGTACAAAAGGTCAACCTTCTCTGGCTCACATCAGAGTGATAGGTTGTCTTGCATTTCCCACAGACCTGAGAAGAGATGACAAGTTTGCACCAAAGGCTAAGAAAGCAGTATTTCTTGGCTATGCTGTCAGTCAAAAATGATATAAACTATTAGATGTTGAATCTAAGGTTGTTTTTGTTAGCAGAGATGTAATTTTTCATGAGACTGAGTTTCCATTTCAGTCTCTAGGATTTAGAGAAGATGCAGATCATGAACCCTCAATATCATATTCACATGTAGAAGACAGTGAGCTCACACCATGTGTTGTTATCAGAAGTGCAACACCTATTATTGCAACTGAGGACACAACAATATCTGCATCATCTAGTGGTCATTCTCACAGGGATCCTAATGATACTCAACTATCAGACAATGCTGCTTCTGTTACTTCTCAGGACCCTGAATTATCAGTGCAGACTCCTACTGTTGTTACCAGAAGGTCAAGTAGATCAGCTAAACCTCCAATTTGGCATACAGATTATGTTTTGACAAAGAAGAATACAACTGCTGGCAGTTGTTCCTATTTTATTTCAGATGTAGTGGACTACCAGAGCATCTCACCTACATATAAAAGCTTTGTCACTAAGTTTTCTCAAAAGAGGGAACCTACTACATATCAAGAAGCCATTCTAGATCCTAGATGGGTAGAGGCTATGGAGAGTGAGATACAGGCATTGGAAGAAAATCAAACATGGAAGATCACTCAACTGCCTAAGGATAAGAGGGCAATAGGATGCAAATGGGTGTACAAGATAAAGTATAAAGCTGATGAGGAGGTTGATAGGTTCAAGGCTAGGTTGGTAGCCAAGGGCTATAACTAAAAGGAAGGGCTGGACTATCAAGAAACTTTCTCTCCAGTTGTAAAAATGGGGACTATTAGAGCAGTCATAGCATTAGTTGTTGCACATCACTGGACTGTCCACCAGATGGATGTTTTTAATGCATTCCTTCAAGGAGATTTAAATGAAGACGTGTACATGGAAATACCTTTGGGTTTTGTCCATAAAGGTGACAAGGGGGTAGTGTGTAAGCTTATCAAGTCACTTTATGGCCTCAAGCAAGCAAGCAGGCAATGGAACATTAAACTGACAACAACCCTGGTTGATTCTGGTTTTCAACAGAGCAGTTATGATCACTCTTTGTTCACAAAGAGTCAGAAAGGAAGTTTGGTGATGGTTTTGATCTATGTTGATGATTTGTTAATCACAGGGAATGACCACAACTTGATCTTGAACACAAAGAAAATCCTCAAGGATAATTTTAAGATCAAAGATTTAGGGGATTTAAGATATTTTTTAGGAATCGAATTTGCCAGGAACGACACAGGGATCCTTATGCATCAGAGGAAGTACTGTCTTGAGTTGATTTCAGACATGGGATTATCTAGTTACAAGCCTGTTGGAGCTCCCTTTGAGATAAATCAGAAACTTACTACAAAGGAGTTTGATCTTCACTTTCCTACTGCTGATGGAAGTGACAAGTTGTTGGATGATCCGAATGTGTATCAAAGGGTGGTAGGGAGGCTACTCTATTTGACAATAACAAGACCGGATATTGCATTTGCAGTGCAGCTTCTAAGCCAATTCATGCATAGTCCTAAAACATCCCATATGGAGGCAGCAATAAGGGTGGTCAAATATGTCAAACAGTCCCCAGGATTGGGAATATTCATGACAGCCAATGCCAGCAATCAGTTAACTGCATATTGTGATGCAGACTGGGCAGCATGTCCAAATAATAGGAAGTCCATAACAGGTTATATGGTTACATATGGAAGTTCCTTGATTTCATGGAAGTCTAAAAAACAGGACACTATTTCACGAAGCTCAGCTGAATCTGAGTACAGAAGTTTAGCATCAACAGTTGCAGAAATTGTGTGGTTGGTTGGCCTCTTTAAGGAGTTAGGGGAACAACTGAAGTTACCTGTTCCTGTATACAGTGACAGCAAATCTGCAATACAAATTGCTGCTAACCTAGTTTTTCATGAACGAACCAAACATATAGACATCGATTGCCACTTTTTTAGAGAAAAGGTTCACTTAGGAATGGTTCAGCCTTTGTATTTGAAGACAACAGAATAGCCTGCAGATTTATTCACTAAAGGACTCACTCAAGCACAACACTCATATCTACTAACCAAGCTAGGAATGAAGAACATCTTCCACACTCCTAACTTGAGGGAGGATGTTGAGAAGTTAGTTCCAGATACAGCTGTCAGCTAATAAGCAAATGTTTTAGTTAAATTAAATGCACGTGATTCTGTTAGATGTGTCAGTGAGTTGGTTAGTGAAAGTCTTCATTTTCTATATATGTACAGAAGTTCATTCATAGAAGAAGTAATCCTTTTCTCTGTATCTGTAAGTCATTGATTGTATAAGATGGAAGTTTAGTTTTTTAACAGAAATTTTATGTTTTCGCGTCACTACTATAAGATATGAAATTCTGTAATGACTATTCTACAATTAGTTGTGTCTTCGGTTCTTAATTGACCGAGTCTACTCATGCATGTTTTGTTTTGAAATTTCTTGATTCCTAAAAGGTGACAACAATGAAATTGTTGCTTAGACTTTTGTTGCTAGACTATTTACATGATTGAATGATTCAATATATATATATAGCGCAAAAATTATGGAGGACAAAAAGAGGGAGGGGAAATGACACTTCATGACAGTCTAATGATGTTGAAATTTTCTCAGTTTCTTATTTGTTTGTTTATATATAAGGTCCTTTGGTTTACATTTCATTTTTTTTTATAACCGATTGTTGAATATTTATTTATTCTGCCAATTGCTCCAACAGACCTCAAGCAGCATGTTGATCTTCCATCAGTTAATGCTTCCCAATCTCGAAAATAGCATCTCTATTTCGGAGGAGAAGTAGTGGTAAGACCTGCATGTGTACACTCTATATATTACTCTTATTTAGAAGTGGCACGTCTAAAGACGAACACAACAACAAATACTTGTACAAAAAGTAATATTTATTGTACCATAATTTGATGTCAAGTCATTGTCTTATTGGTAAATAGTATCAGTTTTCCTGTAATGTTAACACGTATTAAGCCTTTGTTGTTTTCATTTCTAGGCTGACACATATTTATCTCTTTGTGCTTTAACACATGCACTACTCTGATTATTCACACATGCACTAATTTTATTTACTTTCAAACATCTGTATTTTAGTTTGTGAACTCAATTAAAAATAAGTTTTTGAGCTTAAAAAAATTTTCCCCAAAATTGAAGCTTGATGTTGGATTAAATATAACAGAGTTACGGAATCTTTTGGAATTTGAAGTTTGCCGTTTTGGATATATCAAAAGAAAACTTTATTGAACTGAATTGTGATGGTTTGTAAATGATTTTGTATTTAGAAATGACAGTTTGAAGGACTAACACATCATCAAATAGATGTACCAAAGGTAATACAAGTTGTATTGTATTGGGGCCCACCTCATTAAACAAGTACTACTCCCCACTCATATTACAAAGACACATGTACTAAATAGGGAGTTGGGAAGGACCAACAAGGACAAATCTGTAATTTTCTTAAGCTTACCCCACTCATATCACAAAGACACATGTACTATGTATAACCAATAGATGCTTTTTATATTATCTATGGATTGATCCATTTTCCCCTTACAGTCTTATAATTCCAAAACTGTTAAATTTCTCTTAATTTTTGAGTAAATATCTCAAAAGGTCATCCAATTTTGAGAAATTATATTGTAAAATTATTCAACTTTATTTTATACTTCTTATTTTATATTTACTCCTTATTAGAAGTGAGACTTTAGAGGACAAACACGGCAACTACAAAGTTGTACACAAAGCATTTCAAATTGTACTATAAAATTCATTGTCGCTCATTAATTGTACACATGTCTTTCTACATATACAACAACCCACATGAATAAATTACTTTTCTAACTTTTTTTCCTCAGTTTCTCTCTCTATATATTCGTTTTTTTTCTTTTTTTTCTACTTTCCATTCTCCCCTTTTACTCTCTTTAGTTTATCTTTGATCTTAAATTTTTCATAGATTCTTTAAAAATATTTTTGAAATTATTAATTATTATGAATTATAATATTTTGATTTTTTACGTAAGTTTACAAACATATAAATTTCATTTTTAAAAAATTGAAGATACCATACGCAAATTTACGATCAAACTTAAATTATTTGATTCTCGAGAAATAAAAAGTGTCACATAAAATGGGACAGACGAAGGATAACTCTCAATTAAATTTATTTCACTTTTTATTTTCCACTTTTAAAATAATTTTTCAAGTTGGATTTCTAGGAATTCTACTGTAAACCCATTTAAATTCTACCTTTTTGTTTTAAACTAGAGAATTTGGTCGCACTTCGCGCGATCATTAAAAATTAAATATTTTTGATTAATTTTATATTTACTCTATTGTTTAATCGTAATATTATTGTTTGTTTTACTACTATGAAAATTGTGAAAAAAATAAAGCTTTTCAAATTTTACATCTATTAAATGAGGAAGAATATATTTTTTTATCAAATAAGTTAAAATGTATTTGCTAATAACAAATTCTTCCATTGCATGAAGTTCATCCTTTAATATATATATATATTTCGGTGTACCATTCTCCTTAAATGTCTAAGAAATATCTCGTAATGTGAAATAACACTTTAATACTCCCTCTGTCCCTAATTACTTGTTCACTTTTCCTTTTATAGTTGTCCCTAATTCTTGTCCATTTTGACAAATCAAGAAAGAACAATATTTTTTACCTATTATACCCTCAATTAAATGACTAATTACTTTGAAAATTGCAGAACTTTTCATCTACTTCATAATTAATAGGGGATACAATGATAAACTCACTATGTGATTAATTGATTTCTTAATAAATGTGTCAATTTAAAAAGTGGACAAGTAATTAGGGACAGAGGGAGTACTAAAACAAATGCATCAGCAAAATGTAAAATTTATAATTAAAAAATATATTGAATAATGACGTATTGATACCTTATTAGAATTTCCTATCTATTTTTTTAAAAAAAAAACTTCACCCTTTCAATTTTGTTATATCTTCTTATTTAGTAGAAGAATCATCATTTATTATATTCTACTCCACCTTAATTTGTTCCATCAGAGTTTTAAGAATAAACATTAAATTTTAAATCAAAATAAAAAAATCATTGAAAAATGACAGAAAAAATAATAATAGTATATGAAAATTAAAATAAGGTGCAAAGAAAAGCCTTTTCACGATAATTTTTTGAAATATATTGATAACAATTAAAATGGAGTTGTTATTTTATCTTTAAAATTAAGTTTGATTGAATTGAATTAGTAGAATGAGAAAACATAATAAACTAATAACTTTTTAATGTTATTAAATGCATTTTCTTTTTAATTGAGTAGTAGATTAAAAGTTCAGAATTAGGATATTAAAATAATATCTTACTCTCTCCTTAATTATTATGGTATTGCAAACATTTATTTTCCTTAAATCGTGATTCATTTACAGTTATATCCAATTAATTTCTAATGTATTGAATGCGGTTATGGGATATTGAAATAATATCTTCATTTTTCCTTAATCATAATAAAATTATAATTTAACATTTATTTTTCTGAAATGATAATTTTGTTTAATTCCTAGAACATATTGTTTACTATATTGAATGTAATTATAATAAAACATATTGTATTTAGTATGACAAAAGAACTCAAAAATTGGAGAAATTAGATAAATAGTAATCTTAACTTCTAAGAAATGTCACATCATCATTTACATATCCAACTTTATATATATAAAAGAGTTAAAAAAGAAAAATTAAGTGATTAAACAAAATTATATAAATTACATTAATGATTAGATGAAGATTAAGAAAAAACCTCAAAAAAATGAGTAGTATTGATGATGATAAAAGTTAAATAAATCATTTTTTCTATTATTAAAATTTTTAACATAAAATTTCCAAACTTTTAAAATTAAAAATAAATGTTAAAAAAATAAATCGAGGCAATAATTATTTTAAAGAAAAATATAACCAAAATTGTCAAAAAAAATTAATAAAAATAAATAACTATCTATTAGTAAGAATGGTGTCGCTACATTTTCTATTTTAACTTTATTGTTACATATGGATAGAAACTTTTAGAAGAAGAAATGATCCAAAAATTTAAAAATAATGATTCCTTAAATGGTGATTCCTTTTCCATTATATATCCAAATTAAGTTAAAATTTACAATGTCAATAACTAAAATATAAATTTTTTTTTCTTTTTTTAAAAAAAGAGAACATTATATATATTGATCCATATCATTTAATGCCATAAAATTTCCGTAAAATATAAAAATGACAAATCAATTATGTAAAAATACATGTGTAATTCTTATAAAGTTATAATAACTAATTTCTTCAAATAAATAATTAAATGAAAGAAAAAAAAAAGTAATTAAGAAAATAATATAAATAACACTAATTATGAGATTAATAGCATTGATGAGGAAAGGAACTAAATATGATCATCTTTTTAAATTCTTTTTTAAGAAAATATATATAAACTTTAATTAAAGATAAATAAGAAAAAAAACTTTAATTAAAGATACAAAAAATCAAGACAAAATAAAAGAAGAAAGAAATTAGAAGAATAATGAGGTTGAAAGAAATATTATCTAATTTTCTCTCTTTTCAAATCACAAAATAAATTTTTGCTTGTTCTCCTCCTAATTTGATACGAATTCCATAAATAGAATGATTTTTTCTCCAAATAATTTTTCTTACCCTTTGAAACACTAATCAGGCTTCTTATAAATTTCTCAACCACAATGAATTTTCTCTCCTTGTAGGAGGAATAAACATTTTTTCAAAAAGTCTTTTATTTTGAAGAGAAACTTTTGTTACATGATTTCTTTCTTTACATCAATGTCTTCATAAGAATCATGAGATATTCTCTCTTTCTCTTTTATTAAAAAAGTCACATGACCTAGAAATTTGATGGGCATCTAAGCGACAGAAGTTGATACCATACATTTATCATCATCGTCAAAAGAAGAAGAGCCAAAGTGAAGAAATTTGTTGTTATTTGTTACAAATGCTTAACTATTTTTATTTTTTTTATAGGCTAAATAATTATAAACAGTTATGAAAAATGAATAGATTTTATTTTTTCATCTTCCATTTCCATTTACTTAAATCTATATTAGTATAATGGATGTTATAAAGGGCATAATTAATTGGGTATGACATAAATACTTTCAGTTTTTATTTTTACAATACAAATAAAAAATACAAAACAAAGATAAAATGTCAAAAAAAGGAGAAAAAAGATGAATAGTAATGTTGGCCATAGAGAAGTGCCACATCAGATTGTCTATATTCAACTTTATATATATATAGGTTCATGCCTTTAGATGTTATTTTATTACTTTAGCTGGCATCGACATTTTTGTAAATCTGATATCTACTTTGGAACATTTTATAATGTGGCATAGGCTGACAATTGAGATCATAAATTTAAAATAATAAAATTTAATTTATTATAATACTAATATCAATATC
>NW_006238958.1:446430-446717 GCF_000226075.1 Solanum tuberosum
GAAAAACATATATTGGTTTAAAATTAATAAAAATATTATAAATTATAATTATTAAAAACTTAAAATTTATAAAAAAAATCCTTTAAAAAAATTTAGTTGGCTCTCCAAATTCAATCGGTATTACAATAATTAAAACATAGAAATTAACATAGATTAGACTCGTGCTGACATTTATGTTTTCATTTTTTAAAAATTTTCTTTTATACTTTATATAAATAAATTTTTTATGTAAAAAGTATTATAAATCATAATAATTAATAGCTTAAAATATTTGAAAACATATAAAA
>NW_006238958.1:446819-452053 GCF_000226075.1 Solanum tuberosum
TAAATTGGGAGAAATATAGATATATAGATATTTTAAGTTGCTAATTATTGTGAGTTATAGTACGTTTTATGTAATTTTCATATATATTACTCGCTTTGTCCTGATTTATGTGATACAAATAAAATTTCAAAAGTCAATGAATTTTTTATAAGTTTCTTTTTATATTAACTTGTTAATTATTGTGATTTATAATATATTTACGTAAAACATACTCTAAATAAAAATAATTAGCAACTTAAAATATATAAAAACATACTAAAAATTGATTAACTTCAAATTTCATATGTACCACATAAATTGAAACAGAAACAGAAACATATATTGGGCCCCGTGCTAGCACGTGGTTCCATATCTAGTAATAATATATGTGACAGTGTTTAATTAGACACGTAAATTAAAAATAAATTTAAGCTGAAAATATTTTATAAAGAGTAAAATAAAAAATTAATATAATATTTTTTTAGAAAAAAGATATTTTTGAATTATTAAATAATAATTGGGATAAGTTTGGATCCGTTGAACATTATAAAATAAAACTATTAACTCCTTGACACATTACTGAAAAAATAGTTTAATTATTTGTAGCAAACGTCCAAATCTTCAATACTTCAATCTGCACCAAATCAGATCTGTGCCTTTTTTTGTTAAAAATAATAATGTGAAGGTATTTGATTAGACACATAAATTAAAAATATAAATTTGAGCTGAAAATATTTTATAAAGAGTAAAATAAAAAAAAAAAATTAAATTAAATTATTAAATATATGAAATTTTGTAACAAAATATTGTTCACTTTTTTTTTTACCTTTTAAAAATAAAGTTTACACTTAACAAAATTGCCATTTAATTATTTTTTGAAATATTTAAAATTATGTTGTTTATGTAACTTTATTCTGATTTTTTGCCATATGATCAAGATCAACCATATTTGAACCATATTTACCTGTTTATGTCGTCAGTGCTATGGCCGATGTACGTCCGTTAATACTCCTTCAGTCCTTCTGTTTTATATTATTTGAATTTGTGAGGTAATGCATGTTATTTGTTAAAGAAAAATATTTAAGTATATAATTTAAAATATATTTTAAATTATATATAATTTTGAAAGTAGTGCAATTTATCTCCAAAAAATATAAAAATTCATCAAAGAAAAGGACAAATATAAAAATAATAATCAAATATTCATCTTGAACTTTGAATTAGCGGTGTCAATGGTACGGTTCGGTTGGTTATTTTTTAATATACCATCCCAATTTTTCGATTATTTTATAATATTTAATCAAAATTAGATTTTGTAAAACTATTCCAATCATATCGATTTCTCTTCGGTATCGATAAAGTTCAGTTAATTTTCATTTTTTTTTACTTTTAAAATATCACCTCAAAATATACTACTATTAAAATATTTCTTTCGCAAATATATTCTTGAAGAAGCACTTTTATTCTTCATCAAGAAGACAAGAATGTAAAACCTTATTGCCGTATTGTTTGATCTTAAACATTTAATAGGAGTGTTTGCATATGTTTTGTTGTATTGTTTGATAGAGTATCTATTACATTATCTTTTAATTTTAAACCTAATTAAGCAAGATTAATTAAAGAGCGAAGATCCAAAGTTGTCTAGTCACGAGAGGCCTAAGACCTAAGTTATGTTTATATTTTAAAATTATTCTAAAGAATATTTATATATTAAATTTAACATATTGTTAATATATAAAATATATTTACATGTAAGGTTATTCGGTTCGGTTCGGATTTTTTTTTATTTTTTTCATAAATTAAAAAGATCATCTTAATTGTTCGGGACAACTATACACTTAAATAAAAGTCCATGATTTTATTGAAAAAATAACATAAATCGGTTTGATTCGTTTAGGATTCGGTCATTCGATCGATTTTTCATATTCTTTTGACACCCCTATTTTGAACAATTCAATAAAGTAATAAAAAAAACCCAAAAATTTACTTAATATAAAATAGAAGGAGTATTTAATATCGAAGTTATTAATTTAAATTACCCGCAAGAAAGAAACAAAAATGTAGACTACGAAGAAAATGACATACCTCTTTTTGTTGTTGGTTATGGTCATCAACCAAAAAAAATAAGAGACAAATGGATTACTGTGTATATCTATAGCACCTCACAATAATTTCAACGAATTTTACACACGTTTATTTATGTTGGACAGCTATAGTTTTAGAATAAAGCTACATTATCTTTTTTTAATTTTGGCATCTCCAATCCTACACTCTATTTTACTCTCCAAATATAGAGTTTTCTATTTTTTATTTCAGACAACCAACTTCAATCCAATTCTCTATTTTACACTCTAAAAATAAATATTTTTCTCTATCCTCAATATTATATTATTATTTCTATTTCATTCTTATTTTCTTATTTCATAATATAAATCCTTTATTTCTTTTTCCCAATAATTACTTTATATAATTTCATGTGATATAAAATTTTATTTTTTAAAATTTTTTATTTAATAGAAAATTATATTTTATTCTAAATTTTTAAATAACATAAATTACAAGAAAATATTATATAATATACAAATTAATGGACAAATTCAAATAAAAGTGATACACAATTACATAAACATTACATAAACACTCAATTTTCAAAATTATTACGTTGCTCCCATAAATGCTCTATTATTGCATTACGGAGTTCAAAATGAGCATTTTTGTCCTTAATTTTTTATGTCTAGCTAAAAGTTATTCAAATCGGAGATTTTCACCTGCCATCATTTCTGTCGTTGGAGTTGGAACCTCTACGACATCTTGAATTGGTGTATTGAGATCACATTCATCCTCAATTATCATGTTGTGCAATATAATACATGTAGTCATTATATTATGTAGCACTTTCCTTCTCAAAAAACGTGAGGGTCCTGCAATAATTGCAAAATGTGATTGCATAAAACTCTGAATGCACGTTCAACATCTTTTCGGCATGATTCTTGCTTCATCGCGAATTAATTATTATGTTATGTATTGTATTTTATCTTGTATTTAAATTATTATGTTACGTATTGTATTGTTATTTTGTATTTAAATTATCATATTATGTATTGTATTTTTAAATTAAAATTTTCATCTTATCATTTTAATTTTGTGTATTCTTTATAGTGAAAATTAATAATAAAATCAAATTATATTATTGACGAAACTTAGAAAAAAATAAAATAATATTAATTCGGGATGAAAGTAGTATATATTAAATAATATATTTTTTAAAAATATTATATTACATTTAAAAAGAATTATGAATATTAGATATTTAATTAATTACATTATATGTAAAATAATATGTTAATTAGAAAGTAATAGAAATAATAATAAAATATTCAAAAAGTAAAATAGAGAGTGATATAGAGGTGGGTTGTAGTGCTCCTTCTCTATTTTACTCTCCAAATATAGAGAATGAAGAGTAAAATAGAGGTGGGTTGTAGATGGTCTGAGGACCCAAAAAGATTATTAAAGTACAACAAAACAGAGAAGAAAGTATCTTTATTAGATGGAGACAGGGCATATCTTGGAGGTTTATTTATAGATTATTTTATTTTAAGTGTTTGGTTCATTCCTTATCAGCTCATTTGTATTTGGATTAAAATTTTATAATTTTTTTTTTTTGTTCAATTATATCCTTGAATTATTATGCAGTTTCTTATTTTTAATTGGATCAAAGTAGATAGTTACCGGATAATATTATTTTTAATGACCTTCTAATGAGCTAGAAGAAGAACAATTTTATTTTCAAGTTTGTTATTATTTCACTTGAATTATTTGAGGGTAAATAATTTTCATCTTAATAAATTGATCACTCACAAAACGTTAATTTTCAATTCAAAGAGGATAGACCATCTACATTTAGAACCGAAAAGACAGTAACAATAGTAAAATAGAAAGAGTTGTTTATTGTTAAATAAATTCAATATAAATTAATACAATATTTGAAATGTGAGTTATTTAACATTTATAAGCTAATTTTTTAAAATAAATTTAATAGTAAAAATATAAAACATAAAGTTAAGAAAATAAATAAAATGATTAAAAGGATTTGAGGGATATTTTTATCTTTATATAGATAATCAGTTGGTATTAAATCACGTTTTCACTCATTAAGATAAAACTAAATCTCGGAAAAGAAGTTGAAGAGAACAAAAACAAATACTATTAAATTTGAATGGTTGAAAGAATTAGGTGGAAGAAAGCCAACTAAAATGATAAGAAAGAAAGAAGGAAAGAGGATGTGCATACAACATACCTATGGTGGCTTAATTTTCATTGGGAAAATTTCAGATGAGGTCTTCCATTTTGCAAAGCATTTTTTCTTAAAGCTGGGACAGAAAATAGATCAATGAAAAGAAATAGGGATATATCACGAAAAACACGTGTTTCATAGATGAAGCTTAATCATTTTATTATTGTGCCTAAATCTCTATAAACATTTCTAGAATTGGTAGACACATTAATCTTACATTTTAAATGAGATATTATGCCGTAAAAACTGTATAAGTAGATCATACAATGCCGCCTTCAGTTACAAAGCTTAGATAAGATTGAAAAGGAAGGCGAAAACAGATCAAGTAAATCATATTTTCATTCATAGCATTTGAGCTCTGTATTCATACTTTTTGAGATAACTATTAACATTTCCACATAATAAATAATATTAATTAAACTATACTAAGAAATGCTAATAAAGATATTGTCCTTTCTGTTGTAGCATTTTGAAGCTCATTGATAAAGTCATTATTTTTTAAAAAAAAAAATATTGCTTTAAACTACAAAGCTTTGCCTAACATGATTTTGAAATGCCAAGTCGATTGCAAAACATAAGATTTCTCATATCTTTTTTAGTCTCAAAACTGGTGGCCTAAACTAAATTGCTAAGAGAGGATTACTCCAATTTGTAACAATGCACTGATTTAAGAAAGTCAGAGGTCTTATATCATTTACTGATTTTAGCATGCAACAAGGAAAGGCATGATCCATACAAGCTTATTATGACTTTCTAAGTCAAAATACTATAAAATTTATTCAATTTGAATATTGCTTTCAACTGGACTAGAACAATATTGAGCATAATATATTACATATTTGAATCAAAATCTAGGTGCCCAAAAAATGAAGTTCAATTTTAATTTGGGGTTATCAAATTTTGAGTAGTTTCCTTCTTTTATATACTCGAGTGAATGGAGTGACTTTCTTCTTTTATATAT
>NW_006238958.1:453141-486777 GCF_000226075.1 Solanum tuberosum
AGAAAAACAATAAACAAATGTCAAAATAGAACAGGTAAGTATTATTACTAATTAAGTTCTTTAGCGTGTAATTTATTTAGATGTTTCTTGCTATATATAATAGGTAAAGATCTTACTTTTCCTTTGTAATTCCATTGTTTGCTAACGTTAGATTTGTTTAAGCTTGAATAAATTAATTTTCAAAATTGTTGATAAATAAGTTTTGAAATTTAAAATTGTGTTTGGACATACATTTTAATTTATTTTTTTAAAAAAAAAAATTGTGAGAGGAAGTGAAAAATTCTTAATGAGATTTCTTTAATTTTAGTTATTTGTGGGATTCATATTTATATGATATAAAAATAATAATTATTTTGCTATGCCAATACTTTTTTTAGTGATAAATTTGATTGAGTGATTTTATTGATAGAAATGTCTAAGTTTAGTGATTTTATTGATACAAAACAAAGTTCAATGACTTTGCTAGATAAATTCTCAAAGTTGGGTGACCTTTTGAGATATTAACTCCATATTATGCAATACGGGGGGAAATCATAGGTGAAGCAGAGATCCTTTAAGTTTGATTAGATTAGTTTAGGAAAAAAAATAGATTTTCGAAGATGCTCGTGGTGGTTCCATTTCAGCGAGAAATTAATTGAGGACTCCTTTAACGGTGTGAATTTTTGTATGCTTTACATGATATATCTATTTGAGTAGCCTTTATGTATTAACTTTTTTTTCTTGTCAATTACTACTACTACCTTCATTTTATCCCTTTATGACAAAAGGTTATACATTAAATAAAATTTAAAGATTTCATGTGCAAATTCGTTGTCAAACTTAAATTGTTTGACTTTCGAAAAATGAAAAGTGTCATACAGAAGGAGTAATAAACAAACGTGTGAATGTGGGTGTTTAAGGAGAGAGAATATTTGATAAATTTAATGGAGTACTACCTAATAGCACTCCACAAAATATGGCACGAATTACTAAGCGTGAGAGAGAGAGAAAAAATCGGATAAAGAAATTAAATTAAATACAAAAATTAAATGTTTTGGAATCATATCTGACATGATTTGGACATGATTTGGAATCATATGTGACATGATTTGGACATGATTTTGACATGATTTGGAATCATATTTAATATGGTCAGCACTAGTCACTACATTTTATACATGTTATTTTTGCATAGAAACTATTAATTTTATTTGTATCATTTTGATTTTATTGGATGTTTTGAAGGTATATAATTTATATCTACGGCACTAAAAATACTAAATTTTGTATATTTAAAGAATAATATAATAAAATAAAGTATTTATTGGCCATACCATGTAAATGGTGAACAAATAAAAATAGACCAGTGTAGTAGGTTGATGCACCTCAAAGGAAGCAAAGACAATATTCATAAAGACAGTTAGTTGGAACAGCAAGGTCATTTTGGTAATTACAGCTCCCCACCTCATTGCATAAAATGATGTTGCCTTAGCATGTTTTATACACAAAACAACACAACTAATAAATTCTTGAGAAAGTTCTTTAATTTCAACTCAAAATCTTTAAGTTTTATTTTATCAAATGGCTGCGAAAAGCAGAGTTTTGATTATTGGAGGAACAGGGTGTATTGGTAAATTTGTAGTGGAAGCAAGTGCAAAATCTGGACACCCAACTTTTGCTTTAGTTAGGGAGACCACAATTTCTGATCCTGTTAAGGGAAAAATTGTTGAGAATTTCAAGAATTTGGGTGTCACTATTATTAATGTATGTATATTATATGGTGCATTTGTTAATAAATTGTATATGCAAGTATATTTTAGTTTCTTGTTTTTTGAACAGGGTGATTTGTATGATCATGAGAGTTTGTTGAAGGCTATAAAACAAGTAGATGTGGTGATATCAACTATTGGTCAAATGCAATTGGCTGATCAAGTTAAAATCATTGATGCTATCAAAGAAGCTGGCAATATTAAGGTTAGTTACTTCTGGTTTTTCACAACTGGCTTTGACTCGAGACCTCTGGTTAAGGGTGTAAACTTGGGGCAGAGGGGATGATGGTGATCTTGAATAAAGTAATTTAGTAGGGGTGTTCACAGTTTGGATAAAAACCGATCCAAACCGAAAAACCAAACCAAACAGATAAAATAAAACCGATTTTATTTGGGTTTGATTTGGTTTAGTTTTAGATTTTTGAAAACCGATAGTATTTGGTTTGGTTATGGTTTTATTCGAAAAAAATCGAAGAAATAACCGAATCGAACCGATGAATTATATACATATATTTTATTAATATACAATATATTATTTTTGTAAACAATATTAAAGATCTTATACATATTTTCATTAAAATTTCTTTATAATTTACTTATTGAAAGCAAAAATGCCCAAGATGAAACATTTATCTTATTGATTTCATGTATATGAGTGTCTGTCAATTCTTTGTGGAACTGAAAATGTTATTGTCTCTTCCTTCTAGGCCAATATAGTGAATTTTAAAGCTTTATTGATAGTAAATTTAGTGATTGAAAATTTAGTAATTTAAGTCATTCTAACTATTTTTCGTTTTGAATGGATTGTTGTCACTTTTTTCACATTTTAAATGAATTGTTTCTTTTATTTTTGTGTATGGTTAATAACCGAATAACCGAACAAAACCAAACCAAAACCGATAATCACCAAACCGATAAATGTATATTATATTTGGCTTGGTTTGGTTTTGATAATTTTAAAACCGATTAAATTGGTTTGATTTTGGTTTTGACCAATAACCGATCCAAACCAACCCGTGAACACCCCTAATAATCATCTAAATATTAAAAGTCCCTCAATTAATGTATATAGGGTAAAATTTGGATTCGATTGGTAGATTTATTAGGAGATGACATGCGAAAAATGAAACAGGTCAGATGTGATTAGGGGCGGATCTACGTAGGGATACTTCAATAATGTTGATGGTTGCGTGTTGGATCATCCAAAAATAGTGTATTTTTGAAGGATCTAACATGGGTTCAGCAATATATTTGGAGAGTCCGAGCAACATACCCTCTAATTAAGGGAGTATTCATCTCGTTGATTTAAGGTAATAAAATGAGTTAGATTACTAATTGTTCACATGGCCTAGTGGAGCATCTTGATCTGCATAACCAAGTGTATGACAGAAATATGCAGCAAGTTCGCGTAAATGCCTCAAATTTGGAAGAATATTTCACTAGAGAATCTGAAAATCGTTTTAATGACTTCCTTTCAAAAATTAAGAAAAACATTTTCCAAAACTCTCCTCCAATTTCAAATTACAATTTTTTTTGTTGAAAAAATAAATTTAAAGCTTATTTTAAAAAAAATATTTTCAACTTCAAATATTTTCACAGAGCTAAATTATCTTGTGCTAAAAAAAATTCAGAGGTTCTTCCCTTCAGAGTTTGCTATGGATGTCGATAGGATCAATGCTGTGGAGCCAATAAAGTCTACATTTGTTGTGCAAGCCCAAATCCGAAGAGCTGTTGAGGCTGCAGAAATTCCCTATACTTACGTCTCATGTAACTATTTTGCTCGTTATTTCATACCAAATTTGGCTCAGCCAGGAGCCACTGCTCCTCCTCGAGACAAAGTCATCATTCCTGGAGATGGGAATGTTAAGGGTAAGTCGAAAAAAATTACTCCATTGATTTGAATTTGGTACGCGTGCCAACAGAACAAGTTCATGATAAAATGTCTCATTTTTGTCTGCAGCTGTATTCAATGAAGAACATGACATTGGCACCTACACCATTAAGGCTGTTGATGACCCGAGAACGTTGAACAAGACCCTTTACATCAGGCCTCCCAAGAACACCTTATCGTTCAACGAGCTTGTGGCTATATGGGAGAAACTGATTGGTAAAACTCTCGAGAAAATCTACGTTCCAGGGGAGCAAATTCTCAAAGACATCCAGAGTTAGTAATCTTTATATCATTCATCTGTTTCTTTCAATTTAACATAGGTAATCCTGACAATGTATATTGCATACTGTTGCAGCATCTCCGATACCAATCAATATCATACTATCAGTCAACCACTCAACATTCGTGAACGGTGATCATACCAATTTTGAGATAGAGCCATCGTTTGGGGTTGAGGCCTCGGAAATTTATCCAGATGTTAAGTACACCACCGTGGAGGAGACCTTGGTCACGTTGTCTGAACTACACGTTTGATGTCTTCGATAACTCGAATAAACTGTTAGATGATGAGTGTTGTCAGACATTTTGTCTGGAAGTATGAGTGCTTGTTAACTATGTCATCAGAGACGGGTTGAATGGTATGTTTTAAGTCTGTTTTTTCTGTCCATACTGCATAGTACTATAATGAATATGGAAGACATTCGCGTTTTTCTTCTTTTTGCATTGTTGCTCTACCATCTTGTGCCAGATTTTAAGGTGTTATGTAATAGGGGTGGCAAATGGTTGGATTGGATCGGATTTGGATGGATTGAACAAAAATGGTTTGGATTACAATCCACCCAAATATAATATGGGTAAATATGGATTTGATCAAATATGGTTTGGGTAAAATGGTTCTAACACATTTAAAACCTCTCCATATTTCCTTGACTAAGTGAACTGGGACTTCATGACATCAATTTACCCCCTTCCCCGGGGCGCCCCCCACCTTCCACCAACCGACCCCTAATTTTTTTTTGTTTTCCAAAAACAAAAAAAAATATTTTGTTTTTCAAAAAAAAAAAAAATTTACCCCCTCCCCCCGTCCCCCTCCCTTCCACCAACCTACCCTTAAATTTTTTTTTGTTTTTCAAAAACAAAAATAAATGTTTTTTCAGTTAAGTTTGAAAATTAATTGAATTTTTGAAAATTAATCTTAAATTCTTTTATTTTTTAGCACAATTAAGAATTTTGAGTGAAAGTGAAAACTAAGTGATCTATCCATATTTTATCTATTTTGATCATATCTGTAGAGACTCTTAATATAGCTTGAAGCCCATATTTACCCAATTAAAATATGAGTGATCCAAGTCATTAAATATGAATAAAATAGACTCATTTCGTTAATATGGGCTGAAATTGTCACCCTAATATGAAAGAGTCTTGTTGTCAATAAAGATCAATCACAGAGGACTCTCTCCTGTTTATATATGAGGCTCACTCATTTCAGTTATCTCTAGCTTTCTTATGAGTTCAGGTATCGTATGGAATATAATCCACGGATCATTAGGAACCTATGTAATAGTATCCCAATCAAATAGCTGATGAGCGGATAAATAGTGATTGGAAAATATTGTCAATTTGGTCTGATGATTTTACGTGATGAGTTATTACCCTACCAATCTAACATTATCATTCATGCTTTAGTCATACGCCAGGAAAACCTTCCAACTTCACCTAACTTTTGTTAGGAAGAATATGCTGCTTCACTCTAGAATGGATCATGATCCTTTCTTAAGTAAAGTGGAGATCTTTACGCGAATAGCCGAGCAGATTTACTGTTTACTTTTTAGAAGGCCACATTTTATGATCTTTGTTTGGAGCTCACTCAAGCTATAATTATGCTATGAATTATATATATTGAAAAAATAATGAGTATTGAACGTATCGTTTCAAGTTTCTCCCATTCTTTTTGGCACATTACACTATGAAGTGAACATCTCCCACATTCATCAACAAATTCAATTTTTATACCACTTCTTCTTTAAAAATCCCAAAATTCATCCGTCTGCCTATTTACGCTATCGGAGAACCCACAAGCTTTGTCAACCTATGGTAGCATCTAGCGAAGCAATTATCGATGCATTTTAAGAAAAAGTTCAAGCTCTTCTAAATCTTGTTCATGATCGTTTCCATGGAATGATTAATAGTTAATATTCTGAACTCATCGATTTAATATTTTCGTCAATAGATTCACTCATATTTTTTGCCAATGGTGGTGTAGTGATTTGGAAGAAGCAAGATATAAGTAAAATGAAAGTGCAGGTTAGGTTAGTAATGGTGTAATGGGTGTGGTGAGTTTGCAGGAAGAGTGGAGAAGAAGAGAAATAAATTAGAAGTTAATATTAAAGAAAATGAAGAGTTTGTTGAAGGCTATAAAACAAGTGGATCTGGTGATATCAACTGTTGGTGCAATGCAATTCCGCTGATCAAGTTAAGATCATTGATGCTATCAAAGAAGCTGGCAATATTAAGGTTAATTACTTCTTGTTTTTCGAAACGGGGTTGAACTCGAGACCTCTGGTTAAGGATGGAGGGATCTTATTTATCTGTATGCAACATGGGACAGAGGGGATAATGGAGTATGGGGATCTTGATTACAGTAATTGTTGATGAAAATTCTTGAATTTATCGATAAACATTTGAATTAGAGAATTTGGCTTAAATCTATGTTGCTCAGATACTTCAATAATGTTGATGGTTGCATGTTGGATCGTCCAAAAGTAGTGTATTTTTGGAGGATCCAACATGGGTTCAGCAACATAATTGGATAGTCCGAGCAACATAGCCTCCAATTAAGGGAGTATTCGTCTCGTTGATTTAAGGTTATAAAATGAGTTAGATTACTAATTGTTAACATGGCCTAGTGGAACATCTTGATCTGCATAACCAAGTGTATGACAGAAATATGCAGCAAGTTCGCGTAAATGCCTCAAATTAGGAAGAGATGAACGCTGTGGAGCCAATAAAGTCTACATTGGCTGTGAAATCCCAAATCCGAAGAGCTATTGAGGCTGCAGAAATTCCCTATACTTATGTCTTATGCAACTGTTTTGCTGGTTATTTTTTAGCAACTTTGGTCCAGCCAGGAGCCACTGCTCCTCCTCGAGACAAAGTCATCATTACCGGAGATGGAATTGTTAAGGGTAAGTCAAGAAAAAATCCTTAGGTGGTGACTCCATTGATTTGAATGTGGTACGTGCGCCAACAGAACAAGTTCATGACAAAATGTCTCATTTTTGTTTACTTTTTTTCTGCTTTGTTTCTGTTTGTCTGCAGCTGTATTCAATGAAGAACATGACATTGGCACCTACACCATTAAGGCTGTTGATGACCCGAGAATGTTGAACAAGTCCCTTTACATCAGGCCTCCCAAGAACACCTTATCGTTCAACGAGCTTGTGGCTATATGGGAGAAACTGATTGGTAAAACTCTCGAGAAAATCTACGTTCCAGAGGAGCAAATTCTCAAAGACATCCAGAGTCAGTAATCTTTATATCATTCATATTTAGTCAAGACTACTGTTTCTTTCAATTTAACATAGGTAATCCTGACAATGTATATTGCATACTGTTGCAGCATCTCCAATGCCAATCAATATCGTACTAGCAATCAACCACTCAACATTCGTGAAGGGTGATCAAACCAATTTTGAGATTGAGCCATCGTTTGGGGTTGAGGCCTCAGAACTTTATCCAGATGTTAAGTACACCACCGTGGAGGAGTACATTGGCCACTTTGTCTAAACCACACGTTTGATGTCTTCGATCACTCAAATAAACTGTTAGATGATCTAGTGTTATCAGACATTTTATCTGGAAGTATGAGTGCTTGTTAACTATGTCATCAGAGACACATTGAATGGTATGTTTTAAGTCTGTTTTTTCTGTCCATACTGAGTAGTACTATAATGAAACTACAGAAAACGGAAGATACATTCGCGTCTTTTTACTTTTTACATTGTTGCTCTACCATCTTGTACCAGATTTTAAGGTGTGATGTAATATGAAAGAGTCTTGTTGTCAATAAAGATCAATCAAAGAGGACTCTCTACTGTTTATAAATGAGGCTCACTCATTTCAGTTTTCTCTAGCTTTCTTATGAGTTCAAGTATCGTATGGAACATAATCCACGGATCGTTTGCCTTAAAATCTAAAGAATTCCGTTAGGAACCTATGTAATAGTATCCCGATCAAATAGCTGATGAGCGGATATATAGTGATTGGAAAATATTGTCAATTTGGTATGATGATTTTACATGATGAGTTATTACCCTACCAATCTAACATTATCATTCATGCTTTAGTCATACTCCACTGCTTTTTCCATACCAGTTAGGTAAACCTTCCCACTTCACCTAACTTTTGTTAGGAAGAATATGCTTCTTCATTCTAGAATGGATCATGATACTTACGCGAAAAGCCAAGCAAATTACTGTTTACTTTTTTTAGTCAGTATACATAAATTATACACGATCATACACATATTATACATATATTACACATCCACCATTATCGTTATATGAGAAAGGAAAAACAAATGAAAAAAAAAAAGTTGAATAGAATAAAAAGAATTGACCAATTGCTTCTGTAATATAATAAATGGAATTGTTGTTGTACCTTCTGTAGATATATATATATATATATACACCAAATAATATTTTGTCCATCCATCCCTTGCCAAAATAATGCAAGCACCACCATGTCTCAAATGCTCAAGTGGGGTTACCTTAACAATTTGAAATAATGGTACTCAATTTCTTCAACCAAAATGATGTTTTTCACTCTTCATCATTGGCCCCCTGTACACCTTATAAACTATGTTGCTCGGATCCTCTATAAATGTCACTCATGTTTGTATTAGATCCTCCAAACATACACTACTTTTAAAGGAACTGACAAAGGTACGACCACATTTTTGAAGTATCCGAGCAAAATAGCTTAACAACATTTTCATCTCCCATAGCCTCGTCGTCCATGTGTAGCGCCTTCCTTGGCAACAACCCCATCATTTTTCCAGCCTTTAGCTCACCTGCAAAAAGAGAGACTAATAACTTCAAACTTGATCATAAGACCATATAAAAACTAGGAAGTGATGAGACATTTTAAAAATATCAACAACAAGAAGGTGGGGGAATCGAACCGTCACCAATAAGGTGAAAGTTCAGATAGCCAACCAACTGAGCTACTTAGATTCCTGATTTTAACAATATCCTTACTTGTGTGTTTGATAACAAAAAATTCCCCATTGGCTTTAGCAGTAGCTGATAAACGTACAAGAATAGGAGTAACAATGGTAAGAACAGCCCAAAAAAATAAAATCAAGATAATTGTTCTTCCACTCATTTGATGGAGAATTTTCAGAAATACAATGAAAGAAGGATTTTAATATATATAGTAGCAAAACTATGTAGTAGTAGTAGTTAGGTAAGACTTAGCTGGCCATGTTTTATCAACTAATCAAATTGATGATAATAAAGTATTCCAAACTACTACTAGAAATTAAATAATGTGTATAATATGTATAAATAAACTCATTTTGTAATAAAAGTCAGATACTATGATGATATAATCTTGTTATTTTCCATGTTTTGGTTGTTAGGAAGTTGTCACCCTCATTACGAAGAAGGGTGGGTTCAATCTCACATTTTGTCATCAGATAACAAAGTTGATTTCTCCCCAAAATCCTCCGCAGCCGGGCCTCCAAGAGCAAGGAACCTCAACACCAACAACTTGGATCCTTCTTAGATGCAGAATAGTCAACAATCTTTTTGTAAAACTAAAAAAAGTAAAGAGAAATTGGTTAGTTAAAGCACAAAGTACAATTTTTGCAGCATGTGTTGGCTTTCTAACGTCCATTTCTATAATATCGAAAATTTCAAATTAGGCCCATTTTGTTATGTTAGTTTAGACTTAAATGAGAATTGAACATACAATTTTGACACAGAGAGAAAATATGTACATAAAATATATATTTTTTCGAAGAATTCATGAGTTCACATGCACCAATAGATATTTGAGTTTTTTTACTTTTTATGAGTAGCATTAGAGTCGGGTTATTAATCATGTAATATGATTATTGATTAGTACAGTGATTTTATCATTACTCCTATTAATTGATACTCCCTCCGTCCATAATTGTTTGGCAGGTATACTAAAATAGATGTCCAAGATTAATTGTTAATTTAAACAATCAAGAAATAATTAGTCACTTTTTTCCAATTCTGCCCTTAATGATAGTGTAGTTCAATTGAAAAGTTATGTGGTACTTTTGGTATTCTTGGTATAGTAGGGTTATATTAGTCAAATTACACCTTGTATTAAAATTTTCCTTGAGGGGTGTGCATAACCTTACCCTGACAAACAATTGTGGACGGAGGGAGTAGAGTTTTAATCATATTTACTTCACTATATTTTTCAAATACATTAACTCAATGCAACTAAATTGAGGGTATAATAGAAAGAAAAAAATTGTTCTTCCTTGATTTGTCAAAAATGACAAGTAAAAAGGGAAATCAAATTAGAAAATATTTGACAAGTAAATAGGGATAGAGAGAGCATACAACTCTAAGAAACAACTTCTCCTCTAGAGTTCGACTCCTGTAGAGTTCTATTTTATCGAAGAAAATATTTGAGTTTTTACTTTTTATAACGTAGCGTTAGAGCCAGATTATCGATTATGTAATATGATTTGTTTCTATTTGTAATTTGAGCAATGACCATTAGGACCCCATATTTACTTTAATTTAATTACTTTCTATATTTTGATAGATTACTTCTATGACTATCTTTTGGGAGAATAATTCAATTGGAATTAAGAAAAACCTTAAATTTTTCTAAATGAATTGACTTAATTTCCAAATTTACCCTTTGGAGGCCCTAGGCATGTGGTATTCACTATTCTGCCCTACCATTACTCTGTGAAAGCCTTCATTTCTCACTCAATCGTCTCTTTTGCTAGGCCACAATAACACAAACACCTTGACTGCACAGCCCCACTGATCGAAAGAGGGCTAAACGAAGAAGGAGGAGGTAAAAAATGGGAACCCTTGGGAAAGCAATTTACTCCCTGGGATCCATCGTTCGAGCGACCGGCAAAGCTCTTGATCGCGTCGGAAATCGCCTTCAAGGCAGCTCCCACATAGAGGAACACCGTAATTTCCTTATTCTTAACCCTAGATCTCACCTCCCGTTTCCTCCACAATGTTTAATTTACCGATGTTTGAATATGATGTTGTGTCGCTGATGCATCTATGATTGTTTATGTTATTGCATTTTATCCTAATTTGTTAATACTTTTTGTTTGGGGAAAAGTGATAAGAGTTTGGAGTGTGGTGGTTAGAATATTTGATGTTCATTTTCAGTGTGAGGACATTTAGAAATTGTTCCTAATTTAGAAGTTGCCGTTAGTTAATAAGCTTATTTACCTTGTGTCTCTATTGCTTCTATGCTTGTTAATGTTATTGCATTTCATCCGTTGAGCTTTGTTAGTACTCTTTGTTTAGGAAAAAAATGGTAAAGTTTGGAGTGTGGAGGTTAGAACATCTGATTTTCAATGTGAGGACATTAAGGAATTGATCCTAATTTTGAAGTTGTTGTGAGTTAATACGTTTATTTACCAATGTTTCAATATGATATTGTTGTCTCTTCTACATCTACAATTGTTTATGTTATTGCATTGAATCCGTTGGGCCTAGTTAATACTCGTTTGGGGGAAAATGGTATATTTTGGAGTGTGGAGGTTAGAACATCTGATTTCAGTGTGAGGGAAGACATTTAGAAATTACATAAATATTTTATACATTGAACAAAAATAAACTGTAAGTCGCAACTTCTATATGAAAAAAAATTAGTGGAAGAAACATTGTGTGACTCTTCAATTAGTGCAAGTAGTATTCTTCTTGAGAATGTGAAACGAAGTCCTGTGAATGCCCAGTTCTCCTGTCTTCTTCAGGTCGTTATTGGAGTTCTTAGATTTGCACTTTTGAAATGGGTGTCCAGTGCCTATGAAGTTGTGCTTTAGGAAAAAGAACTAGGAAAGGGCGAAAAAGGCGTTTTGGAGTGGATTGTAATGCGTATTCATAATCTTATACTTATTTGAATTCTATGTTCAGTAGCTTTAGGTAACTGATTCTAAGTGCAAATGAAGTACAAGAGAATGAAAGATGTAAAATGTTAGAATTGTTCTTGTAAAGCATAAGAAACACAGGGGATTACCTTCAGGGCTGGTATCTTAGAAGAACCTTTCCTTATGTGACAAACCTATTTGCTCGGTCCTTTTGATCAATCCCCTTCTACTCATGGTTAGGATTTCGATTAGCCTCTTTGGTTGTTGTTAAGACACCAAAGACCCTTCCATCCCCAAAAGTTGTTTGGTTGTTTAAGGGTATCCCAGGAGAGAGCAAGTTAGACCTTACTTAGGGCAAAATATGCATTGGATGGTTCATTCTTGTCTGAATAGCACCACTTACGCTTATATAAGTGGTGCTATCTCTTATCAATGTAAGGAACCTGTCAAAAGTGAGTAGAGTTGGCTACTTTCTTTAGAACCCATTTGCTTAATGACATTAACTCAACCTATTCCAGCTGCATATTAAGCAGATTTTTAAGGACTATTGGTGCATTAGGCAGTTTATATGCCCACCAAGTATTTTGCTGATTCAAATAGTTGTGCCTTGAGATGGAGGATGGATCACAAAGTTGGTTTAAGTTGTCCCACATTGGTTGTGGGATGTGGAATTGATCTCCTTATATCTTGGACAATTCTCACCTCATGGCTAGCTTTTGGGGTTGAGTTAAGTGTAAGATGCACTCCTAATCATGATAGCAAAGCCAAACACATCCATTATTTGACCCTCATATTATGGTGTCCATACTCCCTTTGACAGGCTCGGGCGTGTGGGAGTGTTACGTTGTCCCACATTGATTGTGAGATGTAAAATTGGTCTCCTTATATAGTAATTGGACAATCCTCTCCTTTTTTTAAAAAGATAGAAGTAATTGGACAATCCTCTCCTTATGAGCTAACTTTTAGGGTTACGCTAAGTCCAAGGTCCATTTTTATCAGTTGGTTGTTGACTTAAGAGGAGCCTGAAGTGAAATTTTGGGTGGATTTCTTGCTGGTTTCCATTATGAATTGAGAACTTGATTGTTATGCTAGTTGCTTCACTCTCCCTTCTAAAACATAGAATATGCCTACTAAGAGCAGGAATGCAGGATGTGATATGTAACTTGAACAATTATCCACTTTATTGCCACTATTATCCATTATCTTTTTTAAAATAAATGATATTAAGTGATGCATTATTGTCATATTTATTTATTCTCATATGAATTGCACCAGTTATGCCTCATTGATCTTTCATACAACAATTCTCAAACACCATCTCCCTTATTAAAAGAAAAAAAATGTCTGTTATGTAGCCTTCCTTCTAGTAATTAGACTCCTTTAAGTGGTCAAATTTGAACTTAAGCTTGGTTAGTTACACCTTCTATGTTTCAGTGTCCAGGCATCGGACTCTTATGAACATTTTTGATAAAGCTCCAGTGGTGGATAAGGATGTATTTGTAGCTCCAGGTGCCACAGTCATTGGAGACGTCCATGTGGGACGCAATTCATCTATTTGGTATGGATGTGTGCTAAGAGGTAAGTATCTTATCACAACATTGTTATTGTTGGATGGTACGTTCAAGTGTTACATGGCAGTTTTGATTCTCAAGTAATAGTAGTTTTGACCATGTTTCCATGACTCCGCCGTTGTTCTAGTGCATAAAATAGTGAAGTTGGTATGATGCACGCTATCCATTGGCAAATAAGAGTTAATCTTTTGTTGCTTGTTGGCCTTCTATATTCTTCCCTCAATTCCTCTTAATTTAGAACAAACTATTTGAAAAATGATCAGCAAATGAAATGTTATTTTGGGAGCTTCTTGAAACTTGAACAATTTCTTGCTTGAGTCACTAGTTTCAGATCAAAAACCCAATTTCTGTAGATCTTTTCCTTCTTTTGGCCGTCAAACATCAATTGCAACGGTTTGATAGACGCTTCATTGGGATAGATGTAGGAAATCTCTTCTCCTCTTCCCTTCTCCAGTTCTCCTTGATAGTATATTATTCTTTTCAGTTCCCACAAGACACTTTAGAATGTAAAAGGAACTTTGGAAAATTTAAATGCATGAAATACCATTTATGTGGTTTTGTTTTAATTTGTACATAAGGACCCTAAAACCTGTGTTACATATGCCTATGTATAGTGTGTTAGTACATATACCTTCTCTTATCACATAAATAATCAGTGAAAATGTGAGGTGCTGTAAGGGTGTTCTCATCCCAGTCCTACCTGTTTAGGGAAATTTGAAATTTCTCATACATGGCCCATTTCAACAGGTGGGTTTCCCCTTCCCCTTGTATATGAGCTCTTGCAACTAATCACTTAGGTGAAATTCAACTTTTATTTTGGGTTTTTATTACAAATATGATTGTCCGTGGGGGTGTATTTAATCATTTCTAATAATTAATGATAGCACAACTTCATTATTATTTTTTGTGTAGTGATTATTAGTCGGCAAGAAATTTCTGTATTTGCATGCTATATTGAAGTATTTAAATTTTTTATGTGCCTTCTCTTTTACAGGTGATGTTAACAGCATCAGTGTCGGATCTGGCACCAATATACAGGACAACTCCCTTGTTCATGTGGCCAAATCAAACATAAGTCAAAAGGTGCTGCCCACCATTATAGGGAACAATGTCACTGTTGGTAAGTATTCAAGTCCGGCCTTAGCATCTGTTACCTTGGTTTTATGGATAGTGACTTCAGCTTTCTGTAGGTCATAGTGCTGTTGTACATGGCTGCACCATTGAGGATGAGGCCTTCATTGGTATGGGAGCCACACTGCTTGATGGTGTTCATGTAGAGAAACATGCCATGGTTGCTGCAGGATCCCTTGTGAAACAGAACACAAGGATTCCCTCCGGAGAGGTAGGTATCCAGTAGTCCCCTCATCATCACCAATGATTTATTTACAGTAAGTCCGCTGTTAAAAGATGTGGTAGAATGGATGAAATTCCATGGAGGTGTTCTACTCTCCTCTTGAGACAGATACCTATGTTTGCTGCTGCTTGCTAGCAATAACACCTCACCTCTTAAAATACGTGTATGGAGTTTCTCTTTCTTTTGTGGGTTTCACTCTCTGGCCCACCTATGCTGGATATGAGAGAGATGTAAAGATGTTGAGGACATGATTGGATTTTGTCTTATATTAGATATTGCATTTGGCAATACTGTATTATCATATAGGGAACTTGCCCTTATCTATCTGAGCTTCATTGCAATTAGGCCTTCAAAATTCCTAGTTTATTACCGCTACACAGATAAGGTAAAGTCTATTTTGTCATAAAGAAAAAGAGTGGTTGGAGAAAGCAGCTCCTTACGCAATTCTAAATATTTTGTTTGCTATGCTTTTCTGAATAGGTCAGATACAACAGTGTTACTTATATGTTGCAAAGTCATAAGTTTTGTGGATATGGGATCGAAACTTTGACACCCAACTTATAACTTGACTCATTTAATTTTCCTGTAAAATTTGACTTATCCCAGTGTCTTAACTATGGATTGGGGTTCAAGGAGGTTTAAGACTGTCAAATGTTTCACAAGTCTACCAAGTTACATCTTTTGTTCGCATTCCATTATGAATCAGTGTGGTGAATTACTGGATTTAACACTCTGCATTAAGCCACATTATGATTGGCTTCTTCTGCAAATAGTTATGATTTAAGAGGCTTAATCTGCTCTCACTATTTAATCGTGAATCTATATGACACAGGTATGGGCAGGCAATCCAGCTAAGTTTCTGAGGAAGCTAACTGATGAAGAGATAGCCTTCATTGCTCAGTCAGCAACCAATTACTGTAACCTTGCTCGTGTCCATGCAGCTGAGAATTCCAAGTCCTTTGACGAAATTGAATTTGAAAAGATGCTTCGTAAGAAGTATGCCAAACGTGATGAGGAATATGATTCTATGATTGGTGTTGTCCGTGAAACACCTCCCGAGCTTGTACTTCCTGATAATATTCTCCCTGAAAAAGCTGCAAAGAGCATCGTCCAATGAGATTAGTGCCCAAGCAACTCTCTCTCTTTTTTGCTTTCCAGAGATTTATTTTACCCCGTGAGCAGGTATGGAGAATAGTCATGGATATTGGCTGTTGCCCTTCCAAATAATACCAAACTTATTGGATAGCATCGGTACGTCAGTGCTTGTAGTTAAGACTTTTGCCCCTTGTTTCAGCTTGGAAAAAGAAGTTACTCTCAAAAGCCATATGCATTTGGTGCTTGTAACTCGAGAAATCGTTTTAGATTAATTTGGTAAATTGTACTTGGAATAACATAAAACATTGATTTATCAGTTGAAGCATTTCTGTTTAGCAATCAATGCCCTTCTTGTTTGAGATTCCTCCTAACGACCATGCATTATTGAGATGCATGACTAAGTAGCACAGTGCATGTGGGAAAGCCAATGACCTAAACCTAAGGCATGTTAGCTTTAGTATATTATAATATTATAAAGGTAAAGATGATTGGCTGATTGGGGTATGAAGAGCCAAAAAATGAGCAATTTCCCCGTAAATTCAGCCTTGTCTTATTGTGTTTTTATAATGACAAAATGGACTGTATATGAATGATTGGGATCTGTTGAATTGTTTGGTTTTGAATGGAGTCATCTTTGGTCATGAATCTCTTTTTCTTTATCCTTCGGCGCATACTTGATTTTCACTCTCTTTTAGAAAAATATATTTTCAAGATCTGTGTGTGATGTATTGTAACGGGTCCATTAGAAGATTCCTTTTGGACCACTTTTTCTTCTTACACAATTGGTCCACTCACTCCACAAATGGTACTTTCTACACCATTCATAGTGGGGTAGGAGCCACTATTCTACTTACGTGTTTCGTTTCAACAGAATTCAATAACTTTAGATCGAATTCTGTATTTGTGTTTTAGTGAGTATCTCAATTCTTAATTGATCAAACATGGATTGTATTGGGATGCTCGGGATCCCTCCACTTTTTTTAATTAGAAATCTCAGGTTTGATCTCTGAGAATGAAAAAATCTTATTGGGAGCGTTATCCTTAGAAGTGGGCACGAATTCAAATTAGTTGGACTTTAATGTGGATATTTGACGGTGAAACAAAAGAAGTGTACCAATAGAACAAATACTCAATGAAATAGGAGTTTTTCAAAACTGATTGAGGATAAAAGATTTGTACAAAATATAGAGAGGCATTATTGAGAGAGAGAGAGAGAGGTAGACAAAAATCTGAGTGAAGAGCACGAGTTTAGATACGTTTCAGTTAAAGGCTATATGAACAATGATGAACAAAAATCCATAAATATTTCAACAAAATTGAAAATTTATGGAAAGAGACAAACCAATGAACCATCAAATATCTATTGGTTTATATCTTTACTTTTTTAGTTTTGTCATATCATATGTTAATTTTACCATAGAATATTTATATATATTATAAAAAAAAAGAGTGAAATTTCAAAATATATCTAATCTATTTCAATTTTTTGAGTTTCATATCTGAACTCTTCAAAGTATAATTTTTTGACTGAACTATCATGCTTTATAATCTAAAAACATTCAAATAGCAAATTATATATAACCTTTATTTGGGTTTACAAAAATTAGAAATCTTACATTCAAGAAAACATTAATAAATGTTTCATCTCGTACTTTATAGAAGTTTGGAAATGACTTTTTGTTAAGATTTGCTAAATAAAGGAGTATTTTATTATTTGTAAAAAAATAATTAATGGTGGAATTAAGTTAAACAAAAATTATCCATTATTTCATGTGAATGCATGCCTCGCACATACAAAAAATAATTTAACATGAACAGGCAAGTTTAGTGTTGTTCTCGTAAGAAATTAAAGTTCAATTTTAATTAGTTCATTTTTGCAGATAAAAATATACGAATTTATTCATTAATAAAAATTCCAAAACCATTAAAAACAAAACCAAAAAGACAAATATATTTAAAAATTGTATTTGGAGGGGCATATTTTTTTTGTCAAAATTCAAAAAAACATGCTTGGTGCCGTCATCATACATTAGCTTATTAATCAAAATACATTTCTTGAAATAAAATATATATAATCTATGGAGGCTGGATTGATAATTGAGTTTTAAGCCAAACAATTTTTATTTCTTATAAAGGGGAGTAATTCTATTTTGGTCCTCCAAATATAATTTTATATATCTTTAATTTTTAAAATTGCTAGAGTAAAACACTTTTGATCTAACCAATAGAATGAATTTAAAAATTAATGATGACTATAAAAAATCGATCTACTTTTAAACCTATGGAAAAACAAATCAACCTCGATCTTAGATTATTTTTTTTTAAGAAAATCAACTTAGCTCGATCGTGTTTTAGCAAAAAGTCGGGAAAATTTAATGAGAGATCGATACTTTAGTTAAAACACTTGGTCGAAGGTTAGCCCAAAAAAAAACAACTTCAGTCATTTTTAAAGTAACTTTTTTTTATCGGTTTATACTAAAAAAATTGCATAATAATTAAATTTGATCAATTTTTTCATTTCTCCTATTTTTAACATATGAAAAACAATGGAGCTTGATTGAATTTATGAAAAGTTAAACAAAAATTGAAATCAAACCAATCGAGTCAATTGATTTTTCAATAATGGATTTTCCTCATATCTTTGATAAAATGTTTTATGATAGTTAACATTACTTTTAAAATCTATTTTATTAGTTAGAGCAAAAATGCTCAATTTTTAGCAAATTTAAAGAATTAAAGAGTTATGATTATATATTTGGAGAAGAGGACTAAAATTAAAAAACAAGTGGACTAGTAGTGGCAATATTGTACAGTAAAGAATAGAGCGCCTATAAATTGGAGGATTACAGACAGTTAACAGAGCAAAATTTATAAGGGAATTATGGGAGTTGAAATTCGACCAGCCACCATTAATGGTGAAAATCACAGTGAAAGTGTAAATATAGGTGCACCAGTTGTACTTGGACTACAACCATTTGCCCTAGTAGATCATATAGCTAAGGTGGATTGGTCTCTTCTCTCCCAAATTCCCGGTGAACGTGGTGGCTCTTTCCCAGTACTTCCTCTTTCTTGTTTTTTTTTAATTCTGAATTATATACTGTTTTTTGTGATAAAGATGGAATCTTTTTGATTGTTTGGGGGTTTTAAGGTTTGGGGTTGGTTTGATTTTGATATAATTGATTGTTTTATTGCCAATTGCTAAAAAAAAATAATAGATCTTTGAATTCTGTGTTGCTTTAACTAATATATATGCAAATTTTCAGCTATTGTATGTTGTAGTTCCACTTTTTTTGCAGCTTTGGATCTTTTGATTCTCTGTTTTAGTGTGTGTATGTGTTTAATTATCTTGTTTTAGTTGTGGGGGTGGGATTTGCTGCACTTGAGCTGGGTCTTTCGGAAGTGGTAAGGTCTGCGTACACTATATCCTCCCAGACCCCACTTGTGGGATTTTACTGAGTATGCTGCTGTTGTTGTTGTTGTTGCTTTAGTTGTGGGGTGGGACAGGGAGGTTGGTAGCTGAGTTTGATTGTTTGTTGATAGGAATCTGTTGAGTGTTTTTTAATTTCATTGGGATGGGATGGTGACAATGTCAAAATTCAAATAGATCAATTTATTGATTTAGCAAAATCCAGTGTATCAGCTAAAGAGAGAATGACTGCAAAACAAGAACGAACCTTTTTTGCTGATGAAGTTTGATGTATCATAGAATCTGAAAGGGGGGTTATGCATGAGATGATCTCGGTTTCTCCATATATCATGAGGTTATATCTTTTGTGATTATAGAATTGAACATTGTAGTTTGATCTTTGTAGAAATAACCTTTTGGGTTTCGGGTTTACTACTACTGTCAATCTGAGACTGAAAATGAGGGAATTTGGCTCGCATTGATACTTTGGACTGAGAGGATGTTTTGGTTGAGTTGATAAAATGCATTTTACATTGGGTTCATTAACTTCCCTTTTCTCTAATCCATGTGGTTCATTGTTAAAAGAATATGTTATTGCATATCTCACCCTTCATTCCGCCTATGTGCAAATGATTCCAAGCCCGGATAAAGGATGAAAGCAGAAGTAAAATAGTCTAAACTGTGATTTCTGAGTGCTGAATTCGTTAGGATGTGAAAACTGATTTGAAATATAGGATTCATATAGCCGACCATTGATGCATAGTTGGTTGGCTTATCTCGCCCGTAACTGCCAGCTAGGAGAGGCATAATGCTCATAAAAAAATGGCATGCTAAAATACAAAAACCATGAAATATTATGTTTGCTACAAATGCCCTTATTTGTTCTAAGCAAGAGTCTGATCCATTTAGTTTCCTTTGTTAACTGAAGGTTGCAGTTGAAGAGTTAAAGCATATACTCAACGAGCTTAACGCCCATATCCTTCCTTCTACTGACAATGAATCCCTATTGAAGACTATAGCTGGAGGTAGTGTTGCAAACACAATTAGAGGGTTGGCTGCTGGCTTTGGGATTAGTAGTGGGATCATTGGGGCTTGTGGCGAAGATGAAGAAGGTAAATTATTTATGAGCAACATGGGCCTTTCCAAAGTGGATCTCTCAAGATTGAGATTGAAGAATGGAACTACAGCTCAGGTGAGCACATTTGTTGGGATATTAAGATTCTGTATATAGATGATTCCCCGGTTTCTAATACCATGTAATTTTTTATGTACAGTGTGTTTGTCTGGTTGACGAAGTTGGCAATCGTACCATGCGTCCCTGTTTGTCTGGCTCTGTGAAAGTTCAGGTGATTTCTACTTTCATCTAGTCAAACTCAGTGGTGGGTAATGATTCTAATGACGTGTAAAACATTAAGCAAAGTGACCGTACGTTTGTCTTATTATTTCCTTGCTTTATCAGGCAGATGAACTGAAAAGAGAGGACTTCAAAGGTTCCAAGGTGAGGAGTCCTTATTTGATATTTTTAACTCTTATCTCCATCATTTTGTATACAATTAGTTATTACAATTTGTTGTATGTTTTCCCAGTAACATGTTTAGTTTGCTGATCCATTTATGAAAACGATTTAATTAAATTAATTTCTACTCGTTGGAGGACTACTCTGGGGAATTGTAGCATTGAAAATTTCTTCACTTATTTGCCTCTATTTTTTTGTAACAGTGGTTGGTACTGAGATATGCCATACTGAATGTAGAAGTTATTAAGGCGGCCATCAAAATAGCAAAGGAAGAAGGCCTTTTTGTTTCTCTAGATCTTGCCAGCTTTGAGGTAATTGTTCGCATAGGCTACATGGTATTATTTGAAGTTTGGTATTTCATTATTTGCTTTGAGTTTATGAAGCAGAAACAGTTACATGTCTTCTCAATTGATACAATGATCTTATTTCATTCTCTTTATTTGAGCTGTCCATAACTCCATAGTTGGAAACATATATAAGAACACACGTATGAACGAAACTCAAATTACATTGTTCTGTTGAAATATGTCTGATAAGTGTTAATGATAATAGGATTTGGGTTGTTTTTTTTTGGTTCCTTTATGATATTCTTAATATATGGCAGATGGTGAGGAAGTTTAAATCACCTCTAATTGAATTATTGGAGTCGGGAAACATAGACCTTTGCTTTGCAAACGAGGACGAAGCAACTGAGCTACTAAGGTGATTACTTAAAACTAAGAAATTGTGTTTATTGACTACGATATTGATAGGCAATTCATGCAAATGACGATTTATGTTTTTCCAACATTTGATGCAGGGATGAAGAGAAAGCAGATCCTGATGCAGCACTTGAATATTTGGCTAAACATTGCAAGTGGGCTGTAGTCACCTTAGCTCAAAACGGATGCATTGCGAAACATAAGAAAGAGGTATCTGTAATCCTTCCCCACCTGCAGTCCATCTTTAAGACAAAATGATTAAAAAAGAACCTTTTGTTCTGGTCTTCTGGATGTTCATATTATTTAAAGATGGTAATCGAGTGCCCCCAACTCGGTGGTTCTTGTCATTCTTATAGTAGGCTACTAGCAATTTAACATTTTCTCTCCATTTCATTTTATGTGAATGTATTTGACTGGCCGTGGAGTTTAACAAAGAAGGAATTTTATAAATAAACTTGTGGTTATAAACATTATGTCATAAAATGACTTTTTTCGCTGATAATTTGTGATCTATACTTAGTGTTTGTTATTAGGGTTATAAACATAAAGTATTATTTTGGTTTTCAGTTTGTACGTGTTCCAGCGATTGGCGAAGCGAAAGTTACTGATGCTACAGGTGCAGGAGATCTGTTTGCAAGTGGGTTTTTGTATGGATTGGTAAGGGGATTGCCACTGGAGGAATGTTGCTGGGTGGGTTCTTGCAGCGGTGGTTCTGTGATTCGATCTCTTGGGGGTGAGGTAACACCTGAAAACTGGCAATGGATGTACAAACAAATGAAGACCAATGGACTCCAACTTCCAGAACCAAGCAAATCCTCTGTTGTGACATAGAAGAGTGGCCTTGTTCTGCTGTCACAAGGCTTCTTCATCGCCTCCCACCCCCTCCCTAACTCAATAGAAAGAGCAGCGCTGTGTTTTTTAAGTGCCTACTCCTTGTTATTTGACTTCTCGCGAAGAAATGTTGAACGTAAAAGTTCATATTGTTTGATCTAGATCTCCATCTCAATTCAGGTGTCAAAGATTCAGTTTTATTATTATATGCAATGTCTTGAAAGTTGCCATTGAACAGAGAATCAAGGTTTTACTTCTTGTTCCTGCTTTATGATTCTTAACTCTTAAATCGAACATTGTTTATATCCCTCCATGGCCAGAACATGTATCCCCCTTCCCAAAACAAACTACAAGATATTATGTTCAAGTAGATCGATGGTTCTCTTTGTGATTCAATTCGATTGCAATTGTTAATTTATAGTACATTTTGCTGCTTGCAACTGGAGTTGATGATGAAAAATCATAATCATTCTCAGAAGTATCCCAGATTTATATGTTACAATTTACAACGTTCAAAGTCCAGTATATTTTGTAGTGTTCTGAGTGAAGATTGAGAACCCAAATAAACATTTGCTAACAACTAGCACTTGCTCATTTATATATCAAAATGCACTGTATATGTCATATAAACTTCTACTTTTGCTGGGAAAAAAGTTAGCTAATTTGAATGGTTCTAACATGTAAGAATATATATGAATCAAGCATCGGCATATAACCTGTAAGTTATATAGTTATAATACGTAGGGATATATATGAGTTTGCTTAAACGACAATTCTAATCAAATATATAGTTTAGTCCAACCATTACTATAAGCAACTGTCCTCCCTATTCTTGCCCAAATTAGGACCAGAAAATGAGTAACTTATTCATTTGGTCAGCTGCTTATGGAGCTATACTGAAGCACAAAGGCCATGTCGTCATTTCATCGATAGTCTCTGACTGAAGAAAATGGACTGCCTAACAACGAAAGACACAAAGGGGGCGGGGGGTGGGAAGGGGGGATAGGGAGAGAGAGAGAGAGAGAGAGAGAGAGATACAACCCAACAAAGTCATTTAAGTTTTAAGTAGTTCAATTTCAGAAGCATGAGTTTTAAATTGTTTGGACCAAAGTAAAGCATGATTGCATAATAAAACATCCAAGCAGAAAATATAACCCATTGTGCCACACAAAATCTCAACATTCTAAGAAGAAATCTCTGAATATGAAAGAAGTGAGGCCTAAAGGAGGGCATAAGTTATCAAATATCCATTGGGGCAGCTCCTTCATCAGCAGTGGCAGCACCCTCTTCAGGTGCTGCTGGTTCATCACTAGCAGCCTCCTCCGGGACTTCGGCAGGAGCATCTTCTCCAGCTATCTCAAATTCATTGATCAATGCTTGTATGGTTTCCTTGTCCAGTGTATGGAAAGCCTCTCCTACTCCTACCACAGCGACCGTGCAATTGGAGCTTGTTAGTTTTTCTCCTTGCAAAGTTTCTCTCAGTGCAAAGAGTGCGTCCTTAAGCAGGCTTTCACGTGAAGATTCCATGAAAGTCTCAAACTTACGTTCCAAGTAGGTTTTTGCAGCTTGTGACCGAGATCCAATGGCAAAAGCTTGGTACTCAAAGTAGTTACCACTAGGACAATTGTAATAAAGGTGAGCACCAGACTCATCCAGTCCACCAACAAGCAAGCCAACACCATAAGGCCGTTTCCAGGATCGTTGAGTGCAAACCTGCCACAAAAGCAAATGTTAAGATGATATAAAGCGCAAAAATAGGCATCAACTTCTGAATCAGACAGTTAGCCTCATATACCAATATAAACATTTGTTGCATTAACAAATCATCCTGAGAAATGGAGGGGGTGAAAGCATTCAGCTCAATATCCACCAAGACACGACAACAGACCCAAACGATTTTTGTTCTTTCTTTACTTTTGCCCCATGACCAAGGCGCGACATGTGTCATTTGTAGGTATCCTGGTTCACTGTCAAACACATCCCTAAGTGAAGAACTAAAACAACTTTGTTGATTTTTCTATTTGTATTATGGAACAAAATTGTACGAACATGATGCATACCAACCATCACTAAGAGCCAACCTCTACTTTTTCCTTCCATGAAAACAATTTGGGAGAAATTATGAGAAGAGTCTGATATCAGCAACCACACAGTTGATGCAACCTATCAACAAGCACGCAACAGATTGTGCAGAAGTAAAAGGTTCAGCCTGCTTATCCAAATAAACCATATGCTTCCTTGGGAAGAACTCGAAGAGTGCTCTTTTAAAACCTTTTTATATGAGCTAATGAACTAACTAAAAATTACACTAGTAAGACCTCAGGTTGAGTAAACCTGATGTAACTATATCCAAATCATTAAAGCAGAAAAGAACATCACAATTCTGGGTCTACATATCAAGGCAAGTCTTCAATGACTTAAATGGAAGAATGTCCCTCAATTTCCATTGCGTTTCAACAGTGACAAAGTCAGGACACTCTTATGCCCCAAAACCTAAACATGTATCACCACAAAATTGGCCTACTATACCATGGACTGGCCTTTATACTTGGCTTTTCTTTACCGAGCGCATGTTTATATTTTCCTCTACCTCAATGGGAGATTTCTACAGTTTAAGGAACTAAGTGAAATTTCAGAATGTCAGATATATGAGAAATTGCTGTCAAAATAAAACAGCCGCAAAGCCTACTTGGACTGCATTCACCAACAGTTAGCAACAAGAAATTTCAAGTAGTACCTCTGATGACAAAATTTTGCAGCTAACATGATCATAACTTAAGACCATAGTTCAAACTTTACACTGCAAACCCCTCGCCTTACTATCAAAATAAGAAAAGTATAAGTTGCTGTCTAGTAAGATCTAGTATATGCTATAGTTTGCGATAAGATCGGTCGGGAAGCATACACTAGGCACACAATTAAAATAGAGCGAATACGCTGTTATGAGAAGATTTAGAGCGGTGGCACTATTAAAAGCTTGAACAGCAGCATTAACTATTACTGGTAAACTACCTATAACAGCACCTCATTTAATACCATGATCACCTTTGCTAGATAGTATCTAATTTCCTAAACATCACTTTTTTTTATGATCGTGGTGTCCGGGCCAGCTTTCACGCACCTCGACTAATTCCACGGGATACCAAAACATCATATATTGATATCTGACATGAAAATCCAGTGAATTTATACCCAATTTTACTCCAAATAATAGGAACGTGTAACTTGAAAATTCTAAAGGGGCAATGTCAAAGTAGTAATAATTAACCAAGATGCAGGAACAAATTAAAGCACCTCATTTGTAAAGTGGAAGGGAGGAATTATTGGGCAACCATTGCTACAATTTGATTATGATCTATGTTGATCAGATCCTTCAAAAAAATTGCGGCATCCATGTCAACCGAACACGATTTGAGTGTGGGTGTGGGATCCACACCGGATTTGGTCAACCTAAATTGGGCTTCTTTCACTAAATCTACGGCCAAAAAGTACAGGTTGATCGGGTATTTGGTTGATTATAATACCTAAGTATTAACATAGAATTTAATTATACCAGCTTTATTTAAATAACTTCAACTAATTGCCGAAACATATACTTAGATACTCCCTCATTTGAAAAAAGAACGGCACTATTACTTACTAGTCCATTCCAAAAGAATGTTACCACTCTAAGTTTGGAAACAATCTAACTCAAATGTCCCATTTTACCCTTAGCGATAAGTCTTTATAGCCACAGGCCCACACAAATGTTATGGCACGTTTAAGACCACGTATCAAAAGTCTTATAACCACACAAATATCATGACATATTTAAGACCACAAGTTGTAAAAGTCTTCTTTTCTTTCTTAAACTACGCACCCAATCAAATTATCTTATATAAAGTGAAACAAAGCGAGTTTGTCGTATTATACATTCATTGGTTGTATCTTAGGTGATGATGAATGTGACTTCTGGATCTGCACTCGTGTCGAGTGGCCCCACTCGTATTCGAGCAACATAGATTACGATATATAACACTTCTTACTTCTCTAGAAAAAGATAAATTCTTATGGAATATGTGTAAGGAACATCACTGATTACAGCATTTGCATGCACTAAAAGTGCAGAAAATCATAATTTGAACTTGATAGTTCTCTGATAAATCTTATATATGCAACTTTTTTCACCCGAGTTTCAAATTGATCTAATGGATATTTGACGAGTGTAAAGTGAGCAGGCATTTTACAAGGACTGCACAAAAGGGCAATAAAGGTGTTCAAGCTATTCCCCAGCTGTCTCTTAGCCATTTGCTGAAAAAAAATTCCACCATTTCAGCAGTAAAATAAAAATAACTAAAGTCTTTGTGGAGTTTGAAGAAATCTAGGGTAGTGCTACCTCAGGTGGAAGAAATGAACATCTAGCATATAGGCAACCGACTGATTTTGTGAACTAAGGCAGCAAACTCTAGCGTGTTTTTTCTCCTTGGACCACCACAGTGATGGATACCTCATCCAGAATGATAAGTATAACTTAAACATTGCAATCTTCTTATAAGTTCCAACTCCATCACTAAATATACCTATAGAGCAGTACACAAGTTTACCTAAAAGAGGAACAGAAAGGATCCAAAAAAACCTGTTTCATGATTAACCATTTTAGTTTCGTCGTGTTAACAGCATTGAAATTGTGACTCATAGGAGGAAATGAAGTAACAAAGGAATAACTTTGTAATAGACACCCACCCTGCCCCAAAACCCCAAACTTTCCTAGATTTGGTGCCTATTTGTTGTGGTTTGGAAGTGACTAGGAATAAACAAGTGAAAAACTAATGGCAGGATAACTAGCATTTGTGGAAAAAAATCCAACTGACCTTCCACCAAGTTAAAAGGGGGATTTCTCAATCCAAAGTAAAACCCTAACCCTCCATTTCATCGATCACAACAAAGATTCAGCTAATCAGCAAATATTAAACCACATTAAGCAGAGAACAAAAACAATTTAGGGTTTGAGCGAAAGACCTGAGCTTTATCAGCAAGCTGAACAACAAGACGCCCGACAGGTAACGGCGACTCATAAGAGTAACTATAGTTAATACACTCAGTACGCATATAACGAGAAAGTACACGGCCGTCAGCAGTGAGTCCAGCGATTGCAACTCCGATGTGGTCATCAACTTTGAAGATCTTCTTCTGGTGAGAAGATAGCTCAGAATTTGCCTTGTTAACAGACGCGAGAATCACATGCGTCTTCGATCTCAAACCTATCGCCGCCGAACCTTGCTTCACTGCCTCCATTGCATACTCCACCTGAAATAGCCTTCCCGCCGGCGACCATGTCGTCACATCGGTATCGTACTGGTTTCTGAACATTGTGTATACGAAATGTTATCGATCAAAAACGCTGTCGTTTTGTGGAGTTGGAATCACAGAGTCTGTTCTATGCTTCTTTGTGTTTGTGTTTCTCTTCCTTTAATGGAATTTGGAGAGTGAAAGCTTGAGCTACCTTTTCTTTTTCTTCAAGGCAGAGTGAAATGGGTTTTTTGGGCCGCCATCTTCATGGGCCAATCAATATGGGCCGTTATGCTGATTAGGCCCAATTATAGATAGTCATTATTACTGGGCCTGAATATTAGTACAAGGCCAGTGACTAGAAATTGACTGGATCCAAATCCAAGTTCTTATTCCTGATTTGAGATTTATTAGGGTGATTTTGCACAAATAGGACTATTGTCGTGCTATTGTTTAAGTTTTTGACTTCATTTGAATATATCTGATTTTGGAATTTGCGGCTCAGGAGGTGTAAGCAAGCTTCTTTCCGACTAGACTAACCTGACAATTATCTTATAAAAAGATTTATAATGAAAATCGGTTGAAGCTTATTTAGGATTGATCTTTTTTTAATTTGAGAGTCTTATTTTGCCGCAAGTCTTGCTGAATGTTAAAAAGTCATATAGATGCTCTAAGACTTGTACTTGCCTCAATTCTTGATGAATCGGTAGGATTTGAGTGCAAATTACTGTCAATTTTGAAATAAATAATTCACAAGTCATTGAGAATAATCAAAAGTTTTGATGGATAGACCTTACCATGAGTCTTGATGGATCGTCAGAACAATTTTGCTTCAAATTTCATCCAAATTTAATACACAACCTTCTAATATGAATTTCAACGGTTAGATTTAATTGCTCGAGAAGTTCTTTTGATTACAACGTAGTAGATTCATTTTGATTTCTTCAACAAACATGCTCAATAAAATCAAACAACATGTGTTGTTTAAGCTTTTTCAACTAATTAAGACATTTCAAAACAAACACAAATAAGTACAAAACTTTTTTTAATATAAGTACAAATGTGAAACATCAATTAGAAAAGGACATCAAGTGAACATTATTGGAGTATTGTCCTAGAGGTTTTGAGACCAGCTAAAATTGTTTGGTATCAAGTGAAATTGAGTGAATTTCGAACCAAATGACATTTCATGTCGCAGTACTTAGATAGTTAGATCACTTGTATTTATGCAACTTGACGTAGAATGAAATTCCAACCTAATCGATTTTTTTTCTTCAAAAAAGTTTAAAATGATTGAATTGAATAAAACCTGTGAATAATGTAATACGTACTGAATGTTACAAATTCACTTACATGTATGTATAAGGTGTTAGCAATTTGTGTTTAAAAAAACCAGAATTACTTATTTCAATAAACTTTGCAGAAACACGAAGTAACCAAAGTTTAATAAACCAGTAAGAACAGATGAACAGAAATTAATTGACAAAACTAAAATCTGTAAAAATGTACCACAATCTGAAAAAACAGAATTAGAAAAAAGATCAAGCCCACTGAATGCACAGTGTCCCCTTGAGGAAATTATTCCCCTCTAGTATCCAAGGTTTGATTTGGAATATGTCCTCCCAGGATAGAATGATCTCAATCACCAGTGTATTGATACCCAAAACTCTGGTGTCAGCGAACCACTCAACAGCAGTAAAGTACACGAAGAAATTTTGTGCAGAAGAGAAGAAGAAATCAGAAAATTCGCAATAAGTCTGAGGAATCAATGTATTTATAGGCAAGAGGAACTGGTTCCGAAAGGTTACAATCCTTTCAGAATCCACACGACCATTCATGAAAGTTTGCAACCTTTCAAACGGTCATGGCTATTTCTGAAAGTTGCAACCTTTCAGAACAGTCACTTCCAACGGCGGGAAATTCAAATAAAACAGGAAAGATTTAAATAAAATGGGTCGTGCGTGGATCCGAGTCGGGTCGGGTCAATTAACTAATTAATTGAAACGCTTCGGTTAATTAATTAATTAAATAAATAATTAACTAAAATAATTAAAACAAACTTTGTCCAAAAAATAATCTCTCGATCGTTTTCCAAAGCCGAAGCCGAGCGACGATGACGACGGTGCGAGGGGGGTCCCTCTTTCCAACCCTTTTAACAATTAATAGGAGTGTTTCTATATTTAAACTCTCCTATTTTTCTTTCCACCACCGATGAGGGACAAATGTCTTTTCAATAAAGCATAAGAGGACTTTTCAAGTTCCCAACTTTTCAAGTTCCTCTCTTTTCATCTTTCCTTCATTTCCCATTACTCTTGCTACATACCCAACATAAGGTTTTGATGTATACCAGTATATAAAAAAATGATACTTGTTAGTGTATTTTTTTAAAAATTTGTACGAGATGTTCACACTTTGATCATATTCATTTAGACACACAAATACATCAAAACATATGAAGATTTCAAACACAGAGAAATAGTAGGAATGACAAATTAAAATCAACTCATGAAAACACGATGTTCATCCAAGTAAAGTAAAACACGACGATGTTCATGATGTGATCATCCAAGTTTAGGAAAACACGACCAATGAGGTAGCCACATATAGACACTCTTTGTCAAAAATTACACTATGTGGGCTCTCCTACATGCTTCTGATCAATAGAATATGAAAAAGAGAAAATCGAATTATGTATGATGAGGGTTATGATGAGCCCTTTCAAGGTCATAGAAAGAGGTTATGATGAGCTTGAGTCGAGTCACAAAAAAGGATTAAGATGAGCACTTTTAGAACCTAAAGAGACTTTCTTATGTTCTAGGTTAACACAAAACGGGACTAGAGGGAATGCAACTACTGAGATAAGCAACTCAAACTAAATCCCGTGAGAAAATAAAAGATTAGTGAGGTAAGGTCTAAGGTCCATAGGGGTAAAGTCTTTTGATCCAGGTAAAATAAAATTAGGCCTCCCCTTCCATTCAAGTGGATTATTCTCTAGATCTCCTTATGAAGTCTAAGAAAAAAGATAGATATCCTTGCGCAAGGCGAAAGATCGATGTCCTTCAGAATTCTAAAAATATCAAAAATTGTGTGCCTTTAGGTCGTTCCATCTTTTTTTATTCATAATCAAGACGAAAGATAGGACGTACTTGTTCAGTTCAAATCTACTTTTCATGATTCTAGAAAATTGTACGAAATATAAGTCAACTAGTTATATGGTTGCTTAAGCAACAAACAAAAGAAGGGAAAAAAAGACAAAGATGCTAATAGATCAGAAAGTGCTATGTGTGCCATGGACTAATAAAGCCATATATATATAGATAGAAGACACGATTTGCTGTAGAAGGGCATGTGCATATTCTTGAGGGATCTTCTTCAAATTAAAGAACACTAACAATTATTATATTTTAATTAATAAATATATATAAAGAAATAAAAAGATAAGTGAAAGTTAAAGTAGTCTATTGATGTTCAGCAAAAAAAAAAGTAGTCTATTGATGAGTTTAGGATCTACTTTATCTTTTAGATCTTCTTCATATATTCTTTCTTACTAGTACTGTCTATATATATACTAGATATAGGACTCCGTGCCAGCACGGGGCCCAATATATGTTACTGTTTCTGTTTTAATTTATGTGGTACATATGAAATTTGAAGTGAATCAATTTTTTAGTATGTTTTTATATATTTTAAGTTGCTAATTATTTGTATTTAGAGTATGTTTTACGTAAATATATTAGAAATCACAATAATTAACAAGTTAATATAAAAAAGAACTTATAAAAAATTCATTGACTTTTGAAATTTCATTTGTATCACATAAATCAGGACCGAGTAATATATATGAAAATTACATAAAACGTACTATAACTCAGAATAATTAGCAACTTAAAATATCTATATATCTATATTTCTCTCAATTTATGCGGCATAGATGAAATTTTGAAAGTTAACAAAAACTGTTTATATGTTTTGAAATATTTTAAGCTATTAATTATTATGATTTATTATACTTTTTACATAAAAAAAATTATTTATATAAAGTATAAAAGAGAAAATTTAGAAAAAGGAAACATAAATGTCAGCAGGAGTCCAATTTATGTTAATTTCTATGTTTTAATTATTGTAATACCGATTGAATTTGGAGAGCCAACTAAAAAATTTTAAAGGTTTTTTTTTATAAATTTTAAGTTGTTAATTATTATAATTTATAATATTTTTATTAATTTTAAACCAATATATGTTTTTCTCTGTCTCAATTACATGAGACATATGGAATTCGGAGAGTCAACTAAAATTTTAAAATATGTTGAGTTGTTAATTATTATACCTTATAGTACTATTACGTGATTTTCAAATAAAATATGTATTTTTTAATTTCAATTTATATGTCATTGATATAATTACATATATTAAGTAATGAAGAATTAATGTGTAAATTATGTGACACCTATGAATTTTGGAGTGTAAATCAAATTAGTTATATGAATTTGTTTTAAAAAGCGGTTAATTATTATAATTTATAATACTTTTTATATATTTTTTAAATGATATATATATATCTTTATGATATTGATATTAGTATTATAATAAATTAAATTTTATTATTTTAAATTTATGATCTCAATTGTCAGCCTATGCCACATTATAAAATGTTCCAAAGTAGATATCAGATTTACAAAAATGTCGATGCCAGCTAAAGTAATAAAATAACATCTAAGGACATGAACCTATATATGTATATATAAAGCTGAATATTGACAATTTGATGTGGCATCTCTCTATGACCAGTATTTGTATTCATCTTTTTTTTCCTTTTTTTGACATTTTATCTGTGTTTTGTATTTTTTATTTGTATTTTAAAAAAAAGTATTTATGTCATACCCGATTAATTATGCCCTTTATAACATCCATTACACTAATATAGATTTAAGTAAATGAAAATGGAAGATGAAAAGATAAAAACTATTCATTTTTTATAACTGTTTATAATTATTTAGCCTATAAAATAAAAACAAAATAGTTGAGCATTTGTAACAAATAAGAACAAATTTCTTCACTTTGGCTCTTCTTCTTCTGACGATAATGATCAATATATGGTATCAACTTTTGTCGCTAAGATGTCCATCAAATTTCTAGGTCATGTGACTTTTTTAACAAAAGAGAAAGAGAGAATATCTCATTATTCTTGTGAAGACATTGATGTAAAGAAAGAGATTATGTAACAAAAAATTCTTTTCAAAATAAAAGACTTTTTGAAAAAATGTTTATTCCTCCTACAAGGAGAGAAAATTCATTGTGGTTGAGAAATTTATAAGAAGTCTGATTAGTGTTTGAAAGGGTAAGAAAAATTATTCGGAGAAAAAATCATTCTATTTATGGAATTCGTATCAAATTAGGAGGAGAACAAGCAAAAATTTATTTTGTGATTTGAAAAGAGAGAAAATTAGATATTATTTATTTCAATGTCATTATTCTTCTAATTTCTTTCTTCTTTAATTTTGTCTTGATTTTTTGTATGTTTAATTAAAGGTTTTTTTTCTTATTTATCTTTAATTAAAGTTTATATATATTTTCTTAAAAAAGAATTTAAAAAGATGATCATATTTAGTTCCTTTCCTCATCAATGCTATTAATCTCATAATTAGTGTTATTTATATTATTTTCTTAATTACTTTTTTTTCTTTCATTTAATTATTTATTTGAAGAAATTAGTTATTATAACTTTATAAGAATTACACATGTATTTTTACATAATTGATTTGTTATTTTTAAAATTTTTGGATCATTCTTCATCTTAAAGTTCCTATCTATATGTAATAATAAAGCTAAAATAGAAAATGTGGGGTGACACCTTCTTAGCAATAGATACTTATTTATTCTGATCAATGTTTCTGACATTTTTTGTTATTTTTTCCTTAAAATAATTGTTGCCTCGATTTTTAGTTTTAGTTTTATTTTTTTAGCATTTTCTAATTTTAAAAGACTGAAAAATTTATATTGAAAATTTACAAAATATAAAAAATGATTTATTTAACTCCTATCATCATCAATATTATTATTAATTTGTTTTACTTCTTTTCTTAATCTTCATTTCATCATTAAATGTAATTTATATCATTTTCTTAGATATATATATATATATATATAT
>NW_006238958.1:489327-530698 GCF_000226075.1 Solanum tuberosum
GGCAGATGCAGAATTTCAAATATTAACCCTTTTTTATATGTCTCTTTAATATATTAAGTTGTTAATTATTGTATTTTATAGTACATTTTGAACCTAATTTTTTAATAATATCTGTTATTTGCCATGTCCCAATTTATGTGGCATTAATTGATAGATTTGTTGGAGTCGAGCGAATTTTTTTGTTAATTATTGTAATTTATAGTTTCTTTTTCGTGAATTTCAAACAATATATGTTGTTAATTGATAGATTTTTTGGAGTGGACTATTTTTTTATTAATTATTGTGATTTATTGTTTCTTTTTCGTCAATTTCAAACAATATATGTTGTTAATTGATAGATTTTTTGGAGTGGACTATTTTTTTATTAATTATTGTGATTTATTGTTTCTTTTTCGTCAATTTCAAACAATATATGTTTATTATATAATCTATTTTATGTGGTACCAATAGAATTTAGAGAGTCAATTAAATTTTTTATATAAGTTTTAAATAATTAAGCTGTTAATTATTATAATGTATAGTATTACTTATATTATTTGTAAATATATTTAAATATTATATGTTAGGTTTTTTATCCTAATTTATATGGCATTGATAGAATTTAAAGTGTCAAATAATTGTTAATTATTGTAATAGATAATATGGAGTATTTAAGTCATTTATAGTATAGTAATTAATATATAATATGTAGTATTTAAGTGTTATATTATGGAATTTGAGAAGTTATTGAAATTTTTATATGATTTTAAAAATATTTTAAATTCATAACTATATATTTCAATGTACAAGATTTTGATAAAATAAAATCTTTAAAGTTAAAGTATAATGTTTTTGAAATTTAAATTATTAAAACATATATAATGATTTTATAGGAAAAAATAATATCATATAAAATTAAATGAAAAGGATAATAAATTCAACTTTTACCATGATAAGGTTGAAGAATATTATTTAAGTGGAAGGAGGTGGGGCCCACTTATATATGTACAAGTACTTTAATGCAATGGAAGGACCAACATTGTACAAGTACTTTAATGCAATGTTGGTCCTTTCCAACTCTCACTTCTAAATAAGGAGATAAGGAGATATTTGCTTCACCTTTTCATAAAGATTCTCTTCAGTCTTCATCAGACAATTTGGTAGCACTTTAATCATTTTTACCCAAGACTTCTATATGTATATATATAGATAAATAAAAGATAATATATCCCATCATCATCTTTTCTTTTTATTGTGTGTACCTATGGTTGGTCAAGATGTGGTAAAATTAAATTTTTGTAAAGGTGAAATTAGTAGGAGTAATAATAATCTTATCATGTGCCCAATATGAATTAACATAGTTCTCTGTTTAATTAAGATTTAAGAGGTTTGATTTGGAGACTATAACAAAAATAACGTTTAGCGATAATAAATATACACATTAACGAAGAGTGTTAAAGTTTTTATCAGCATTAGTTAACTGTCATTGAATCCAATGTCGCTATAGATTTTAGAGACATTTAAGGGTCGTTTGGTAGAGTGTATTAGAAAATATAATGCATGCATTAGGTGTGTGTATTAGTAGTACCTTGTTTGGTACACTTTTTCATGCCATGTATAACTAATGCTTGCATTAGTTATACACTCTATTGTGTATTAAGTTGTGTATTACTAATACCAAGTAATTCTAGGTATTAGTAATTCATAGCATTTTAACACTTGCATTAGATTAAATAATTACAAAACTACCCTCAAAGCCTTTTTAAAACATTTCCTAGCATTTTCTCACAACTCTAGAATCTTTTCATTTCTTTCTTTGTCATATATTTTTATTTTTATTTGTTTTTCAGTGTTTTTTTATTTGTTGGTGTCTTAATAGGGCTTTTTTTTCGGGAGGATTTAATTTCATTTTATTTAATAAAACGTCCTGCCCCACTATTGATAAAAAAAAACAAAAAAAAACTACTATGTTTGTAAGGTTTCAAGTTAAAGAAACAAATTTTCCTCCGTTTTTCAGCCTCTATAAAAGGTAAGATACATGTAAGCTGCTAAACGAGCTACCACAAGTTAAATTCCTTTTGAGTTTGAGAAGTTTTTAATGGTGGATGAGTTCCATTTTAATAGGCTTTATGGCCTCTGAAGTATTTTTAAAAAAATTTAATTTCAATACAGTTTAATCAAATTTTTTACTATTGTGGCAATAAATTTGAGAAATTTTTTTTTTGCCAACTTTTCACAAAAATATTTTGACGCAATAGTATAACTATTTAATATTATTTTTGAAAAAAAAGAAGAGAAGAAAAGTTAATAATGTTTTAGCAAAGAAATCTTTTTTTGATGTTTTAGCAAAGAATTTTTTCAAAGGAAGTGTAAAAATAAATAAAGTGTGAAGGGTATTTTTGTAAACATATATTTTAAAGTAAAAATTATGCAAGATTTGTTATTTCTAAACATCAAATCAAACAGTGTATAACAAATAATGCTTGCATAACTAATACAAGCATTACTAATGCAAGCACTACCAATGCAAGCATTACTAATGCACCCTCTTTTGCATTATTCTTATACACTTTACCAAACGATAGAAAAAAATATTAAGTATCGTTACAAGTACATATTAAGCGACAATTAAGTTATTAACATTAATTAAATGACGCTAAAGATATTTTTTGCTTAGTGAGAAAACATATTCCTAGTTAATTAGAAGCTGGTACTTTTGATGATAAATTTATTAAACGCAACGGTTATGTTGCTATATCAAAAGAAAAAATAGGAAATAAAAGTCCTCTTCGTACCAAACACAACCTTAGGCAAAGACCATTGACCTTGAAAAGGGGAACAATTTTTTTATTTTATTTTTTTGCTTCATATTTCGTAAATAGCATATGAGAAAAAAGATAATAGTAAATAAGTGGAAAAAATCATTAGTGAATAGTAAAAGTTAATTTATTTGGACGTATATAAAAATGTCATCATGATAACAATATGACCAAAATGGTCCATGTGATAATTCTCCTTTTGATTAAGTATGTATTAATATCCCAATAATGCCATAGCAAAAGACACTACAATCGTGTTAAACAATAGATTTTGAATTGAACCTTTAGTGGCCACTTTTTTATGTGTGAAACTTTAAAAAATAAAATAAAAAGTCTAAATTAAAGGATTTAAAAGTTTAAAACTTTGAAAAAGAATGCGATCATCGATGCAACAAAACTATTGTGTAGTTTTTTTTTAATTAAAAGATAGGTAGATCATGATGCCATTACTTTGTAGGCCCTTATTGTTTATTATATAAAGTGAAGAGATATACTCATCATAACTTCATAACAATAAAGTTTTGAATCATGTAATATATGAGTAAATATGTAATATTAAATAGACCCTACCAATGAATACACCTTTTCAAAGATATATTTTGACCATAAAATAAGTGAGTGAACATTCATCAAGGTTTTAATTTGTTCAACATTTTTAATTAGAGATAAGGTTCAAATTTATTGCTTTTACACTTTAGTATTTGACAAATGAGAACTTCAATTAATAAAATTAAAATTTACATAATTACCACCACTATTTATATTTATTTGGCATAATTTATAAATATGTCCTCTAACTTGATCTCATTTTATATTTATGCCCTCCAACTTTGGATATGTACAAGTAGACACTTAAACTTGTATATAAAATTGAACAAATAGACATGTGTGTCCTACGTGACATCTTACATGGCAATTTGCGTCCTACGTGGTGTCCTACGTATATTATGTCACATATGATTCATGTGTCTACTTGTCCTACATATATTAATATATTATGTCACATAAGATTCATGTGTTTACTTGTTCAACTTTGTTAGCTTGTTTTTTTTAAGAAAAAAGAAGGATAAGACCCGTCAGCGCAACTTTTGTTGATTTATTCGCATTTAAGTAGAATTTTTCTCAGGTTTAACATATGTAATACATATTTTCTCTTTGTATTTTTGCATCGCAGTTATGTTGACTTGATCTTTTATAAGTGAAGATAAGATTTGTCAGCGCAACTTTTGTCGGTTTATTCGCATTAAGTGGAATTTTTTCCAGGTTTAGCATATGAAACACATATTTTCTTTGTATTTTTGTATCGCAGTTATGTCGACTTGATCTTTTATAAGTGAAGACATAATAGAACATTTACAATAAACGCATTTATATATTATCGGTTGTTGATTCAATTCACTTTCTCTAGAAGTCAAGAAAAAAATAATTGAGATTCATATATACATCATGCATGCATGCATATAATAATCGTATTCTTCATACAAAAGAATAATATAATTAGGGTTTTCCTTTTATAGGTCGTAAGTACATATATTTTACATCTCAAATATTCTTATTAGGGTTTCCTATTAGAGGTCGTAATTACGTATATTATACGTCTCAAATGTCCTTTAGATTGTTCCCTCCGACTTCATCTTCTTCTCGATTATCTACAAGTTCAATTCATACCAACTAAAACACGAAAGAATGATAACTTTTTTTTGTATTATCATATAGTTTAATCTTAAATTATTTTATTCATCATCTTAACAACTACGAGTTCATTCTAAATACTAAAATCCTTATACACAACCTAAAATACTTAGTAGTATTACTTAGTACTTTGATGTGATTTTTTTTCTATAATAAAAATAGTCGTTAGGTAATGAAAATTAAATATAGGAGCAAATTAAAATAATGATTTTACTATTTTCGATCCTCTCAATTAGTGTCTCCATAATGGGAGCTTATACCCAAATATGGTGTCCTAAAATTCATAATTTCATGTGAGGGAGGGGCCACACTTTGTATGATTAAATCTTTGAATATGGAATAATTGTGATGAGAATCTCTATGAGGAAACGACTATGCTTTTTCCTTTTTATTCATTTTTTTCCTATTTACTGTCTGGCGTTTACATTTAAATTCGATTAAATTTGAATTCTCCTCGAAAAATCTCATATTGGAGGTGGAGCATTTCACGACTCATTTATAATACTATTTTGGTTTCACCTAATCCCAACAACTTTAAAAATTAATAATATAATTTTAAAAATCAATTAAATTTACTTTCGAAAAAAAATGAAACGCGACCATAGGATTTTTTTTACGAGCTTACACGTGCTACAAATACAATTAAATCATATTTTCTCTGTCATGGGAGAAGAGAGGCCCCATTTTAATTCCTACTAATTAATTCATATCTGTGAAAGTGAAATGCAACACTTCTTTTAAAAATAAGCTTTAAGTCATAGTCAATAATAATAATAAAAAAAAAACATTTATGTTGTTAATGGTACGTCAGATTGACTATTAATGTCATATTATAATTTGGGACATTATTTGAAAAATTAAACTAAGGAAAAAGAATAGACATGGTTAGGCTTGCTTTTGTTATGTTAATTTAAGTTCCAACACTTTATTTCTGTAAGAGGAAATAATCCAAGTAAAACAAACACTAATACATGTGTATTATTTTGATTCCAAATTGTTTGCCATTTAAAAAATTATTGTTTTGTACCTTGTCATTTCATTGTCATATTTTTTTTTGTTATTATACTTCAAATTTTTGTCCTTCTTTCGAGTCAAAAGTCTATCGAAAATAAAAAATAAATACCACATAAAAGTAAGATGTACATATATTATACCTTGCCAAATTTTTCATTATGAGATTAGACTGAATATGTTATATCATAAGTTGTAACAATTTTTCGGAATAAACTTTAGCTTGAGAGTTTTTGAAAGCGAAATTATCCATATGTGGTTTGTTACAAGAAATTCAAGATGATTATTGAAAAATAGAAAATGGAATTCAAACTAATTGTTCATAATTTAAAAACTTTTTGCAAAATAGCCAAACAATATGAAAGTGATTATTGTTTTTTTTTTTTTTAAAAAAGTACAAGAAAACGTTAAAACATTTACGTCGTTACATGTTTTTGGTCCTCACTCTTGTGAATATGAAAAGCTGGCTTCTTCAAGGATGCAACTAGTTTATTTCATATATTTTTTTTAATTTCCACTCAATATACGATACTCATATTAAGGTTCGACATTGAAATTCACACATTACAAAGCCATTTCCGAAAATAATACTCTCAACAAGATTTTTTTTCATTCACACGAGCTCAAATCCAATATCTGATTAAAAATGGAGAGATCTCAACTATTCCACTATATGAAATAAATATTATTTTACCAAAATAGCATATAGATGACTAAAAGAATATGAAAATATGGAGTACTCCGTCTATCTCAATTTATGTGATACTTTTTATTTTTCAAGAGTCAAATAATTTAAGTTTGATTGAAAATTTGCACATGAATTTTTCAAAAAAGTTAAATGAATTTTATATATTTATAAACTACATAAAATTTATGGTGAAAAATGAATTAATATCGAAAATATGTCATATAAATTGAGACGAGAATTAATATACTAAAATAATCACCGAACGAGTTGATCAATCCAAGTTGGAGACTTGGAACCAAGTATACCGTACAGCAACAAACAGAGTTAAAATTAATAAAAATTACAAATTGACCCTTCAAAAAACACATTTTGTAATTATTCTGTTACAATTTTATTTTTATTTCTTCTTCTCTTTGATTCTTCAGACAAATATCACCGAAGAAAAAAAAATATATACATAAAATTTCCTCCTGAAATAACCAACCCTAGTTCATTTCTTCTCTCTGTGTACTTCAATGGAGCCTTTACACAGAAGGAAGCTTTCTAACGCCAATGGCTTATCATTTTCTGCTAAACAGCATCCGTACGACGGCGTTTTAACAGGTGCACAATCGAAGTTCGGAGCTCCGGTTTTACCTTCCGGAGCTCCGGATTACTCTGAGATTTTTGGAGGTTCTCGTGATTCTTCGATTCCGGTGCTTGATCTTTCTGGTATCGATGATGCTGCGGTTTCCGATGATGGACGGAGCTCCGATAAACTGGATTATTCCAACATTTTTGGTGGTTTTTCTCGGGAAGATATGGCTGTGCGTAATGAAGAGTTGTTTTCTAAAGGTAAACGAGGGAAGCGTTCTTCTGCTAAATCTAGGTGAGTTCATTTTCATAATTTTTTTTTTAATTTTTGCTTTTTATTTGAAGAGAAAATGGAGATTTCTGTTAGTGATGGAGCTAAGCTTGATGTGTCCAGTAGTAGTTTGAATCGGTTACGAGTTTCGTTTTGTGTGTTTTCTCGCTGTTCATTTTCATGATTGCTACTCGCTTTTTACTTTTCATTTATCGACTGGTTTTAAATTTTGTTATGTGTTAACTTGCTTGTTTTTCTCTATCTGTTTAGCTGATCATCTGTTTGTTTCTCAGCATTTATCTGTTTTTTTCCTATTCTTCGTGCAGTGCTTCTGATTGCCTCTCCATACGAACAGTCTCTAATTCTATATAGTTGTAGCTTTGGTTGATATACAGAAAAGAAAACAATAGAAAAGAAATAGGAAAAAGCACAATGATATGAAGTTCATATGGTGTCATTTTATCTCTGTTCTTAATTTTGGGGTTTGCTTCAGTTTGTATATTCTTAGTGTGCTTAACAAGTCCTTTTTCTGTTTCTCTACCTTAGGTGAGATTTATATGATTTTGGTTCTGCTAGGGAACCTGTAAATTAGACTTTTTATAGACGAACATGTATCGTTGGTTGAAGCATTCAAATATTTCTGGTATGGAATATTCATATGTAAACCTTTTTAGTAAAAAAAGAATCTCCCATAAATTCTCGTTTGTTGCTCATTCTGAAACGTGTCGTCTTCTGTAGCTTATCTAGTAATCTGATGTCCTTTTGCTTTTCTAATTGGTTAAGTTGTGTTGGTTTACAGAATGTTAATCCTGCTCTTATCCTTTGTAACGGAAGGTTTTAATCCAAGTTTGTCGTGATCTGATGTTTAATTACACGTCTCTAGTCTTTTTAAAGTATAAGTACTTAGACATGCTATGTGGTTTGGAATTTAATGGACATTTACTGTGTGCATTGACCTTGGTTGGTCTGTTTTCTCACGTGTGGAAAATGACAACCTTCCGTATTAATTTGCAATTCCCTTGATTGCTTTTATTTTCTGCGTCATTTCCCAGATTTTCCCAGTTTGTCTTTGACGACACCATGTGTATTGGTGGACATTTACTGTGTGCATTGACCTTGGTTGGTCTGTTTTCTCACGGGTAGAAAACGACAACCTTCCGTATTAATTTGCAATTCCCTTGATTGCTTTTATTTTCTGCGGCATTTCCCAGATTTTCCCAGTTTGTCTTTGACGACACCATGTGTATTGTTGCTTTTGGTTCAACATAAGTTATGATGGTTCCCTTAATTTCGTGTTTTTGTTGCATTTAGGACTGCTTCGGAAGGATCCGATCAATGTAGTCCAAGTGGAAGGCAAAAAGAGTCCTCATGTGATGCAGCTAATCAATCTTTGGATGGGCCAAAACATTTTAACCTATCTTATCATAAGACCAGCCAACGAAGCAGAGATGGGTTAAATGGCATGACACAGATTGCTGAATTGCATGCTGTCCCTGGTTTTACGCATTTTATAGATGAAAGTTCTCATGTTCCAAAGACTGAATCCTGTCAACAAGCACCCTTTGTAAAAAGTGATGTACTTCGCCAAAGGAGTTTTAGTGGGGAAATCTTTAAAGGACGTGATAGGAAGGGGGATTTGCATGTCCCAAAGATACAGAGTTCAGATGGAGTACATCGCAACAGGAGCTTTAGTGGGGAAATATTTAAAGAAGGGCATGCTAGGAACAGGGATTTGCATGTCCCAAAGTTACAAACTTCAGATGTACATCGCAACAGGAGCTTTAGTGGGGAAATATTTAAAGAAGGGCATGCTAGGAACAGGGATTTGCATGTCCCAAAGTTACAAACTTCAGATGTACATCGCAACAGGAGCTTTAGTGGGGAAATATTTAAAGAAGGGCATGCTAGGAACAGGGATTTGCATGTCCCAAAGTTACAAACTTCAGATGTACATCGCAACAGGAGCTTTAGTGGGGAAATATTTAAAGAAGGGCATGCTAGGAACAGGGATTTGCATGTCCCAAAGTTACAAACTTCAGATGTACATCGCAACAGGAGCTTTAGTGGGGAAATATTTAAAGAAGGGCATGCTAAGAATGAGGATTTGCATGTCCCAAGGAATCAAAGTTCAGATGGACATCACAACAGGCACTTTAGTGGAGAAATAGTTAGAGAAGGACCTGATAGGAGTGGGGACTTGCATATCCCCAAGAAACTAAGTTCAGATGTTCATCATGACACGAGCTTTAGTGGGGAATTATTTAATGGACATGATAGGAAGGAGAATTTGCATGTCCCTAAGAAACTGAGTCCAATTGGTGTAGTGAAGGTTAAAAGTGGATCTAGCTGGGATGTGTTCAATGATAAGTTTTTTAGTGCACGTGATGAATTTGACAAGAGATCAAGTTCCACTGAAGGGGCATCGGCTTCCAACCCCGTGGCCAATGACATCAAGGGCCAACCTTATCAATCAAAAATTACTGGTCCTGATTCCAAATTTGGTGAATCTGGAAGGGGTAGTCGTGTCAATGATACTTCACCACCTTCCTCTGATGAGGAACTTGATGCAAATTCGGCAGCTGCTATTTCTGCTGCCACTTTGAAAAAAGCCATAGAGAAAGCTCAAGAGAGTATTAGGCTAGCCAAAGAGCTAATGGAGAGAAAAAGCGAAGGTGTTCCAGCTTCTCTGAAACGAAGGTCTAAAGGTAGCTTAAAATCCAAGGATAATAGGGTTGAGTGCAATACAAGAAGTAACAGGGGAAATACTATAGAATTGCAGGGAAAAATAGGTATTGGATTGCCTCCATTTACTGAGGTTTGTCGGGAAATTCCATCAAGCAATGCTGTTTTGGCTTCATGCTTCAATCTTAAAGAACAGCAAAGAGTTACTGGAAATGTTGAAGTATCTCACAGAGATGTAGCAGGAACTTGGTCTCCGGAGGTGGTAAGCAGTAGAAAAGAGAATACTCAAACCTTGGCATCTCAACAGGTTGACAGCAGCAATCATTCCCAACCATCTATGGAGAATAACAGTCATGTATACAAGCCAAAGGAGATGAATCCAAGTAACAAGACCAAAGAGCTTGACGAAGCACCTGATTATACCAAATCAATGGGGGACATAAAGCCAACACCAAACATCCTTGGGAAGTCAGAAGCTCCTGAGGAATACAAGGATACTTCCAATTCAGCTCTGATGCATGATTCTGAGGAATATGTAAATTCTGAAATGACCAAAGACTATTGCTTTGCTAAGGAGAAGGCAAATTGTTTTGCTGAGTCGAAGAAGTCTGAAAATATGAAGAACAATCTGGAGTCTACATTTGTTGAACAATGGAGTTTCAAGAACTTGCAGAATTCTCCGGCACCGCTTACTGAGGAGAAAATTGAGTTCCAAGAAATGGAGAATGATAACTTACATAACAACCAAAAAACACCTCTAGAAAATGAGACACTGAACCATGAAGACTTGGAATGCAGAATAGCATCGAAGCAGCTGGAAAAAGTTGAGATGGAAGAAAACAAAAGTAGATTGAGAAGGAGCTCCGATGAAGAAGAAACTGGCATTGTGGATAAGGAAGCCGCCCTATGGGTGGAAAATGATGAGAAGCCCCAACATGGCTTCAAGAAAGAAGGCATTGACAATAAACATGAAGATTTCCAAGGGGGACAGGACACTGGAATATCATATGGGGTTCATGAGTGTGAGCCGAGTGAAAGCAAAACGACTTACTCTTGTGAAGGGGAAGAGAGTGAGAGAAATCTTGAAGGATCTGAGAGGGAGGTACCTCAGAATATATCCATAGAGCCTTGTCAGTACGAAGCAACTGAAGAAATAGAGAACCGAGCTGATAAATTCACACAGAATAGAAACACTGAAGCAAGTCAGAAGGTTGATGAAATTGATAGTAAGCTGGTGGAAGCATCTGATAAGAGTGAGGGTGATCAGGAGACAAGTGTGGCTCCAAGTGTTGCTGATAAACAAAATTCAATGAAAACTATTTATGAGCGTGATCACGATGGCAGTACTTGTTCAAGTGAGATACAAGAAGCTTGTGAATATCAACTAGAAAATGGTGACCTTGGAATTAGTCAGCAGGCAGTTGATTTTGAAGGGATACAAGGAGTTTCTGAAGCTATCAATGAGCATGCTGAGTGTGAGAAGTATGGAGCAATTGAAGAGTCATCCAATTCTAGGGAGAGGGAGATAATGGAAACTGCTAGTGATCTCCAAAATGCTAGTGAAGGGGATACCTCTGAGGGCATGGTGCAAGATACTTATGACTCCTCATCTGAGGATGCCAAGGAAGTGAGTCGGAGTTCCACTTGCATGAACACTGCGGATAATCTTCCAAGTGAAAGAGTGTTGTTTGAGAAAGAGAGCTTCTGCAATGTCATTCCAGAGAATGTCAGTGATAATGAATCACATTTTGTACCTGAGGTCCACCCTTCCGAAGAACAAAGGAATACCACATTTATTGACAGAAACCTTGAACAGAAACGCGATGAGACTGGTAAGGAACCAGAAGAATCCTCAGATCCTGATGAAGGGGATGACTCTTGGGTCCCTGAACATGTAGAGAATGAGGAAACAATCAAGGTGGATGGTAGTGTTGACCAGGTTGAGAAAAACAATGATATTGAAGCAGCTCAGCAAGTAAAGAAGTCTGTTGAGAACTCAGAAGGCTTGGAGTGGTCTTCTTTACCGGGTGATCGTGAACCACTGGGCAATGATGAAGAGTTAAAATCAGAACTGAATGAGGAAGAGAAAAATCTTAGCGAAAAAATTGTTGTAGAAGAGGATACCAAAGAGTCGTTAACAAAAGAAGTGGACAAAAATAATGGTAGAAAAACTGAGGTAGACATGAGACAGCAAAGGGAAAGGGAAAAAGATAGAAAAGTGGTGGAAAGAGCAATTCGTGAGGCTCGTGAGAGAGCTTTTGCTGACGTCTGTGAAAGGGCAGAACGAGCTGCTGTGGAGAGAGTAACTGCTGAAGTTCGGCAAAGAGTAATGGCTGAGGCACGAGAAAAGCGTGAGAAAGCTTCTGCAAGTATCAAGGTATCAACAGACAAATCTTCCATTGAAGCCAAGCGTAAAGCAGAACGAGCTGCTGTGGAGAGGGCAACTGCGGAAGCCCGTGAACGTGCTTTAGAGAAAGCTTTATCACAAAAAAACATAGCTGAATTAAGGTCTCAAGTAGATAGAGACGATGTTGAAAGATCTGCTAGTAGAACCAGAGAGAATAAATTGAAGCAAAGCCTTTCTTCTTCTGTGAGTATCATTCACTTTATTTCCTGCTTTTCTCTTAGTGGATATATTGTGACATATAGAGGAATGATCTACTCATTAAATGCAGGATTTGGAGAAATTTGATGGAAGTAATAGTGAATCAGCTCAGAGGCGCAAAGCAAGGTTGGAGAGGCACCAGAGGATAATGGAACGAGCAGTATGTGTATCTAAACTCTATTTGTAGGATACTAGTTCCTGAACGTTGTCCAAGCATGTTCATTTTTATCTTCTACTGATCTTTTCAGGCAAAAGCCCTTGAGGAGAAGAATCAGCGCGATCTTCTGGCTCAGAAAGAGCAAATGGAGAGAACTGTAAATTCTCTTGATATGATTAGTGTGCTTATGGTGTTAATGATAACATGTTAGTTGTGCTTTGCTTATACGCGTGTTTAAATTTCAGAGACTAGCAGAAGCTCTTGATTCTGATATTAAAAGATGGGCCAGCGGGAAGGAAGGGAACCTACGGGCACTGCTTTCGACTCTGCAATATGTATGTATCCATCTGATTAGTGCTTGCCCAAGTATTTTGTCCCTTGTCTGTTATGAATATAAGCTGAAGGGAACGAAGAATCTCAAGATGCTACCTCTCTTTCATTAGGAAAATATATATTGATTGATCTTCAAGAAACTAAAAGTTGGGGTGACCTTTTTCCTCAGAAATATAATTGCAGTAATCAGAGTTCGAGAACAAGTGAATGAATCCCTTCCAAGTTCCTAGGCATTTTATTTTTGAAGTTCATTGCACTGACCTTGATTTAATTTTTTGCCCTGTTCAAATATATAACATCTGTTGTCTCTAATTGTGCATTGTTTTTGTGAATGTAGATCCTTGGAACCAACAGTGGTTGGCAACCTATCTCGCTGACTGAAATTATTACTACTGCTGCTGTGAAGAAAGCTTACCGTAAAGCAACTCTGTATGTTCACCCTGATAAGTTGCAGCAAAGAGGAGCGAGCATTCAGCAAAAATATATTTGTGAAAAGGTTTTTGATCTTCTCAAGGTAATGTTTCTCTAACGGCATGTTCTGATTTGTGCTGTTGCTTGTTTTTTTTCTTTTCTATTTTATGTACTTGAATCTCATTATTTTCCTTTTTGTGAACCAAAGGCCGCATGGAACAGGTTCAACTCAGAAGAGAGGTGATGCAATGTCCTAATGTTGGCCATCAGCTTTTCAAGATGGAAAATGAAATTTGTTTTGTAGATACATTTAACTATTGGCAATCTAGTCTTAGACATGAACAGTAGCTCATCAGTTTGGAAACTCAGGGTAAAGTTATTTACAAAATGTTGAAATGCAAGGATGATGTGTACTTGGCTTGACATCTAAAACTTTGGTATGAAGGGTTTAAATGATGGGCCTTTTAAATTTTAAAAATATCATTCTAGAGCCTTTTGAATTGTTATGATCAAGTGGCGATTGTAACTAATCCCTTAGAAATCCATACCCTTTAAAGAGTTGGGGACATTTATTTGCCAGCTCGAAGACGACGGCCATTATGAGGATAAAGAGATTGCTTGACTTAGAACCTTGAGTTATATGAACAGACATAATGCACCAAACAAAATACTGTCGAGGAAGAATCTCAGTATTAGAACAGACGCTGCAATTACAAGCCCATTACATGAAGCATGACTGCATTTTGTGCATGCATCCGGTTTTCAGCTTGGGGAAATACAATTGAGTTTGGCGCTTCAACCACGCCATTAGTGACTTCCACTCCCCTTTCTGCAGGCAAACAGTGCATAAAATAAGCCTTCTGTCCAGCTATTTTCATGAGTTCTTCGTCAACCTATTGACAAATGATAAGATGTTAGGGAAAGACTAGCTAGCCTGGAGTTCACGCACAGTTGATGTTATCATTAACTATTAGATTGTTCCAACTTGTTCATCAATATTAGATGGGTATTCATAAAAGCATCAATAGCGAGGGGCATTTCTGGGCCTAGCCCCCTATACTACTGGTTTTGCCTGCATTCGTGGCAAGCAATTTTATGTATATATGAATAGGTGTCTTGTACTACACGCACAAGTCGAACAGACTAGACAGCTTAGAAATTTGTTACACTCCTACCTGGAATCCTTGAAACACCTGACGACGCTGTGCAGCTTCTTCTTTTTGTCCCATACTCGCCCAGACATCCGAGTATACAACATCAGCTCCTCTAACAGCTTCCTTTGGATCATTAGTTATCTCAATTTTGCTTACTCCAGCACCTTGTGCTTTCTTAACTGTTTCCTCATCAGGTTCAAAACCTTTTGGACAAGCACATATAAAGTGGAAAGGAATTACTGAAGCCAGTAGCAACCAAGAATGCACTATGTTATTTCCATCTCCAATATAGACAACCTGAAATTTGCAGTCAACATTGAATTACAAAGATCACATGTCACCAGAACAGAAATTGGAATATCACCAAATGTTGCCTGAAAGAGCTAAACCTTAGTTCCTTCCAGCTGACCAACATGTTCAATTATTGTGAGGGCATCGGCCATAATTTGGCAAGGATGGTTGTAGTCTGTAAGGCCATTAATCACTGGTACAGTTGCATATTTAGCAAGATCTAGAATGTCCTGCAGCAGCAACAAAACACGATAGATAAAAATTTTATTTTGCAGTTGGTATGAAAGAATGGACTTAGAAATGTCCAATCCTCCCCTATCAATTACTCAGTTCAATATCTCAACTTGTACAAAACCCTGAAGAATATTTACGAGTGAATAACCATAGCACAATTAGCTTGTTGAGAAAGGCGACATCATTCAACTGTTATTTACTGGTAAGATATTAGATAAAAGATGGATCCACTATTCAGCTCCAACAGAAAGGATAAAAAAACTCTTGTTCCAGCTAACTAGAAGGGGCAACCAAATACTTAGAAGGGACAATGCTATGAAGAGAGGATTTTAACAGAGGAAACAGAAGCATCGACTGGACAACTAGCACAAACAAGAGTGTTAGCAGTGCTTCACTGTAGTATACCAGGAAGAAACCAAAATAGGAAACTCACCATGTACCAGGAAGAAGTCAAAACAGAAAAACTCACCAGCGTACCTGATGAGCAAAAACTCGAGCCATAATGATATCATTATAGCGAGACAGAACACGAGCAATATCACGAGTTTCTTCTCGCTTACCCATCTGTATGTCATCTGGTCCCAGGTATATAGCATGCCCACCAAGCAAGTAAAACCCTGTCTCAAAGGAAACCCGTGTCCTCATGGATGGCTTAGCAAAGATCATCGCCATAGTTTTACCTTTAAATGGGAGATATGTCCTCTCCCCTGATTTTATAAGTGCTTTGACCTCTTTGGCTCGATCCAAGATGTTCAAAAGAGTTGATTTGTCAAAATCACTGATGTGCAAAAAATCCTTCTGACTAGCATTTACTGGAATTAAAAATAAGACACATCAGAAAAATCTTCCTAAGCCATTTTTGAATAAAACATGGGTTGATCCATCGTCTGAAAAGCTAGAGGACACAGTATTATTGTTCTCATGGGTTCGGAAACTGTTTAAGATAGAGGCTTGTGATCTCTGGGCTAGGAACACACCTTGGTTTCTAACCGTGTGCCACGAGCTTTCAGGAATTTATTGGCAACAATCAAAAAGTATTATCATTCTCTAACTTGTTTTTGATATACCAGGAGAATTTCATTAAAATTAGATGATGTGAAAATGTATACATACACTAAGGATTCTTATTTCAACTTCAAACACTTGTAAAGTGTTCTCAACTATCCATACAACAAGGTCTTCACAATTAACACCAAAAAACAGTTTTTGATTCTCTAACTTTGTGCTTTGTGACCTCAACAAATTTTTACATGAATGCTCTTGAGAATATACTAGTAACTCAGCAGGCAATAAAAATGATCATGATTCATGAAGCATGCATACAACTCCTGGAAAGTTAAAGGCTCAAATATGGCCACCACTATAAACAGCACATGCATGGTCATTGGCCTTTGAACAGCTCCACATCTCTAACTAATAAGTCGGAAATTCGAATCACATCGAAGATACGTGTGAAACCAAGGTTGATCCAAAGAAAAATAAACCGAAACATCAAAAGGTGCATGGTATAACAGACTTGATAGACCAAAAGAGCAGTGATAAGCTAAATAAATACAACATTCACAAGACTAAATAGTAAATCAAGCTGACTTAACAAATTTTCTAGGTTTACAACACATTATAGACTTAAACACTTGCACGATCCAAATGCCAAATCAAAATTAATCGAATAGAAAAGGAAATATCGAGAAAAAGTAGTGAATCATTACCATTAACGGACGAAGGAGGAGATGTTGCCGGAGAGGTGGCCTGGCATGAGACACGTTGACGAGTGGCTGGAAATGTGATCGGCGAAGGTGCAAATACGCCTGAAAAGCGCGACGACTGAATGCCTGAGCTAGAGAGAGAGGAGAATGACGCGGCATCGGGTGATTGGAGGGAAGTTAAGTGAGAGAAAATGGCGGCCATTGTTAAAGAAGTTCAGATGGTAAAGCTCAGTGCAGTGGATTTGTTAATAAACCCTACTCAACCATAATTTACGTCTACATCTGTCAGCTTTAATTTCTTTTAATTTAACTAATTATTTGGTAGAAGGTTTTTTTTTTTTTTTTCTGTCTCGAATAATTTTACGGAATACTTGTCACCTCCTATCCAACTATCAGTAATTTGTACCAAGTAACTTTGTCGCTACGAAAAATTGGTAAGAATCACCTAGTGTGATGTTCTGTTTGAAGTTTTGATAGATTGCACATAAAAGATTAAAGTAAAAAAATAAATATAACAAGATAATCGATAGTGTAGTCTTAGTATGTAGTAGATGAAATCGCAAGGGCTTGGGCTCCCAACCGTAAGTGAGACTAGTTTTTACCTCATAATATTCGAATCAAAGATAGGAGAAGGTTTATAAGATAAAAGTGTTCAGATTTAAATTCTAACAAAGATGCTAATTAATTTACAATTCATTTTATTTTATTTTTAGACAATTTTCAATAAATAAAAAGTACAATGATACTTCTAATTTATCTTGGACAATTATCTTGTTGACTCGCAAATATGATCTATTTGAAAAAATCAAATTTCCCTAGGAGATTAGTAGATATGATTTGATTGAAATTTGAGAGAGTTTGCATTTGAAGTTAGTTGAAGAGGGTATTTACAAATTGAATTCATGTTTGGGCATAAACTTATCTAAGTTTAAAGTTAAAATAATAGATCAACATAATCAATAAATAATTATTTGAAATAGTTTCCAAATTTTATTTCAAATATTATTCAATATCAAATATTCAAATGTGCTTTTAAGAGGAAATAACCTATGAAATGACTAAAGGAAGTGGTATTGGGCCCAACAGAACATCAATCCTTACTTATGGGCCAAACCTTGTGATCTGTGTTAGTGAACAACACATGATCATATAAAGGCCCAACTCAAATTTTAGAAACGGACCTTGTTTCTTATGATTTTGAGCCCAAAGACAAGATAAACAAGAAAAAATGGCACAACATGACATCCCATTTTACTAATATACAAAACTCAGACCGTTTGATAGAATGTATTAGAAAATCTAATATATGTATTAGCCATGTTATTACCTAATCTTTTGTTTGATAGAATTTTATGTTCATGTATTAGTTATACATCCGATTCTAGCGTTGTTCAAAACCAACGAAATCGATAATTCGAACCAAAAAAAATATTACTTTATTGACAATGGGTTATTGATTTAGCGATTTCGGTAATGGTTTATTATCCGGTTATCATTCTTAACGGCTTGAGGTTATTTCTTAACGGGTTAACTGATAATCCAATAGTAAATTAAATAATTATATTTATATCATTTGATATATAAAGTCCTTGACTTAGAGTTTAGTTTCATACTTTTATTCCAGGGTGTCTCAAACTCTCGATTAATCTACAATGTAATAGTGTTTGCTTCTAAGCAAGATGCAATCTGTCAACTCATGTACATAGTTCATTTGGTTTGTCATCTTGTTTCAAAGTGATTTTCAATGATTTTTTTGTGTGTCAAATCAATACTAAACCGATAACGATAGGGAACCAACAAAATCAATGACCGATAAACCAATATCTTAACAGTTTAGCATGTCTACAAACCGATAATCAATAAGTTGAATCAATAAACTTCAAAACTGCACCGAACCGATCAATACATATCCCTACCCTAATTTCAATATTATAGAATGTAGTACATAGTAAATCATGATATTAGCAATACATCGATACATATCCCTATCTTTGTTACTCCTAATTCAGTGTGTTATTATAACGACTACAAAGTTTAAGAAATATGGTGCAAAATTTAATTTTATAGTCTTAAATTAAAAATATATATATTCGGAATCACAACGTAGATATAGTGCAGAGGGACCATGACAGACGGCACACGGCCATATGTGATAACGTTTTTGAAGGCGGAAAGTGATTCGCCAAAAAAAGCCGCTGCACAGACTTGGTGCGCTTATCACGCCCCAACACAAAGTAATATTATGCTCTTTTAAATTGTTCTTCAAATTTTTCTTCGTGAAATTGGCACACATTTCAATGCTACTCCTTGAAGTATTGCACATATAAAAAATATAATTGTTGTAATTTGTGAAAAGAGAGAAGTGTTTGAGCAATCTTAAATTTGGTGTAAATTATTAATTTTATTCCTAAGTAATTGATCGTCTTAAAAATAGGGAAGTGTTAAATAGCTAGAATTTAGCTAGAAAATTTAAAAAATTATAATATTTTTTTTATTTTAAAATAAACTGATCTTTTTTCTATTTTTAATTAAAAGGTATTAAAGTTAAAAGGGTAAAAATGTTTTAAAAGTTAAAATAACATAGATAAAATATCTTTCTGCTCAAAAAGATTTTTTCCTTAAAAATATTCATCTACTTAATTAACTAAAAGCATATACACTCTCAATATGTCAGATGACATAACAAATGATTTCAAATTTTTGTACAAGCATGGGCTCTTAATAAAAAATTGAAATCAGTGTTGAAAACATTACTAAATTTGATAAGAATTTAAATGTATATGTCATTCATGTTGTAAGATCATGATGCATTTAAATTTGGTAAGTCGAGATAATGAGTATTTTTAAAAATATTAATAATTCAAAAATGAAACTAATAATTCACTCCAATTTTGAGAATCCTTTCGATATTTCTAATTTCTCCTCTTATTTATTACTTTTTTTTAACTGTCATTCTGTCAAGTGTCAATTATATTCTAATAAAAACATCATTAAAAATTGACACAAAAAAGTTCAATCTACGTTGGGTAAAAATTTGAAATACAATTACTTGGAAATACCCAACAGAAATTCATTGGTGCTGCTTGCCGCACCTTTTCTCGGAACTCATTAGCATCCCGTGACATTCTTTTTTTTTACCCTCGTGATAATTTTACAAATTATATATTATTGTCCTTATACTCTGTATTAATGCCTTTTTGTTATCACTAGGGCATGTAGTAGTAAAGATCTCTTATAATTACTTACCTAAATTCATCAACGTCATGTTCAATCATGACATTGATCTGAACCATCCTAGTTCACTCGTTGATTTTGTTATGGATAAGATGTTGATGTTACCTAATAATTCTCTCTCAAGTTTCATGCAACATGTTGCTTTTGGAATTGAACTCATGATTTTGATTCTATATACACTTAAACAGTTATCATCATTGTCAAATATTATGTTCAATCACAATTCTGACTCGAATCGCCATAACCCCCTTATAAGCCTTGCCATAAAAAGTATGATAATGTTACTCAATATAGATGCTTTTGTTCATGGCTTGTGTTCATTGTAAGCTTCATGAGAACGATCATTTGGTCGCCCTTCCAAGACAGAAAACAAAGAGCAAAATAATAATAATAATAATAATAATAATAATAAAAGCTTCAACACTATTATTATCTTTAATTATATGTTCAAAAGTAGCATAGTTAATTGTACATTTGCTTCTTATTCTTTCTTTAACGTTTCTTAGTTTGTTATTTCAATTTACTCAATATAGAAATTAGAAGCATTTTTCAAGGATTTGGTTTGGTTCCACTAAAAATCAACTTCCCAAAATTACGTTACATAAAACAATACAATAGTCCGTCAATCAATGAAGGTCAAGTAGTGAGATAAAATATGACCCTTGCTGAAAAATAGTCAAATCTATACAAAAAAAGTTAGTTAACCATCATTTTTATCAGGTTATTCAATTATGTTTGTCATAGATATGTATTTATAATTATTTTATTAGTGTTAGAGAAAAATGAAGAATATTTCAAAAGGAAATGCCGCTTCTGGATTAAAACAATCTACTCTTATTTACATTAGCGATCTTTTTATTCTTTAATCTCAACCAATTATAAAATTATTATTTTTAGACGCTGGTAGCGAGCTAGAAAAAAATAACAGATTCACACATATAAAAAATGAATCTGAAGGCCAAAGAGGTGGATTTGCTCCTGCTAGGCAGCTACACTATACATATTTGTGGTTTAAGTGATAATTTGATTAGTTAATTCTTGAGATAATTACGGACTTAAAATCTAAATACTTCGATCAATTAGTTTACTATATAAAAGAGTATATAGAAGAGTAGTATATATTTAGAGAGAGAAAGAGAGAAAATATATGTATTTCAATCATGTTAATAAACCATTTGACCGAACCATATATATTCGTAAATTTTCCTAGCGTGATTTTTGGCCAAAATATTGGTGCGCATGGGATGACTTATTAGTTAATTGACCTACCTTTTTGAATTTTTCACTCCGAATTATTATGAATCAAATAAAGTGATTCTTTTATTTATTTATTTATATTTTTAATTAAAAATTAACTTTTTGAGATAATAATTATAAGTTGAGTGAGGAGAAATCAACTCGAGCAATACTAGAGTAAGGATCCGGCTCTTCTCCATTTCTTTTCTCTCCATTTCTCCCAAGTTCCTACTTAGATGTATGATACCTATGTTATTTAAATATTAAAGGTCTAGATTAATTAATTTTCTTAATCAAAGAAGTATACTAATTAACCATGATTAAAAAAGATATTTAAGATTCCAACTTTAATAAGAAAATATTCATTTTCCATTTTTTTGAGAAAAAATGGATTTACTTCAATTAAATAGCATTAAGCTTTTGATATAAAAAGAGTTCTTCTAAGTTTAACAACTTAGAGTCACGATAAAAATATATACATTTTAAAAATAAAAATAAATTATATCTATTTTTTTGGAAAAGTTTGTCTAACTTTTAGTTTTCTTTTATATTTTATGGCAAAGTATTTTTCAATACATTTCATTTAATATCTGAATGCTAAAAATTCTATTTTATGATTTACAATATTTTCTTCGTAAAATAATTTATTTAAATGTTTATTTTAAATTGACAGAAATTTAGTCTATGAAGAAACATTTTTTTTGCTGAATAGAAAAACTATAGATAACGAAAATGATTTGAACTACGGTCCAAAAAATTTGTGAGATGATTTTTTTTATAGAATAATTAGATAGATTTAAATGGTAATATATAGCCTTTTAATCATGATTAAAGTATTTGATTACTTAAAAATATGCGCCATTGATATTTAAATAATACAAGTGTCGTACATTTAAGTAGAAACTTGGGGAAAATGGAGAGATTAGAAATGGAGAGGAGTTGGATCCCTCGAGTAAATTAACTAATGGATATTATAATGTCGTTCAATTGCCCAAAGGTAAAAAATCCATCGACTAATTGACACCTTCCTCATTTTAATCATCCTTTTCCTTTCCCACTAATTTGCCGGCTTATTCTAAAATCTTTTTAATTTTAATTAATTTAATAATTAAAAGAACAAAGAAGTACAAGAAGAAGAAAATAAAAAAGATAAATTAATCTGGTCATCACAATATGGAAAGTGAACCAAGAACTAACCATTGTACATAAAAAAATATTCCAACCAAATATATCGATTAATAATAAATCAATAATAATATGACACATGTTTTCTATATACTCTTTTATCACCAAATTAATTAATTTGCATTTTCACCTCAATTATACTTAGGTTAGATGTAAACAACGGACAAAAGTGGATCTAGCCTTTACAATATAAATTCGTGTGAATTTATTAAATTTTATTTAAAATTTGTATTTATATTAAAAAACCTATAGAATATTGAAAAATATTTAATTATAAACATAATTATTATAAAAATCAATAAATTTCAAAATCAGAATCAGCGATGAATAAGTTTTGCCTAGTGCGTTCAATGAATATGATAGAGAAATTTTGGAAGTTACATTATGAATTATTAATGAGCACAAGGCTCCTTGTATGGGACGGGTTACTTTTTTTGGTACATTGAAAATTATTTTTTACTATAAATTACATGTATTTTTTGTAAATAAATAAGATGGAAGAAAAAGGAAGTCATTACGTTTTTTTACCAAAAAAAAAGAATCAAACTTCATTATTGCACTTTGTACATAACGTTTATGATTGTAACGTGCAAGTTATTTAACATTTTCTTCTTTTTTTTCAGTCTAAATTTTATAGCCTTTACCCAATTTCTACGGTTTCATTTATGTAAACATAATTACCTCATAGAAAAAGTTAAATACTTTTAAGAAAATTAGGATAACATCGTTAAATTTAAGAATTTTAAAAGATATTTTAAATACAGTAAGCTATAAATATATCTCATAGATGATGTAAATATAGAATTTTCACAATATAAGGGATGTAATTATTATAAAGATGTTTAGTGTAATTATTCATAATTATATATTATTTTTTTCTTTTCTTAAGCCAGTTATATTTTTTTTTTAAAAAACACAGCTTAATATACCTACAGTCCTTTAAATTTGCTCGTAAGTTTTATTTAGACACTCGAACTATGACTTATTTCAGTTGAGCTTTAAACACATGATAATTAGAAACTTTCAATTCAAATTGTATTCTCAAACATCTTTTTTAATTATACACATCAGTTTCAATTGAAATAAGCTCAAGGTTTTACGATTTACTGAGGCTAATATGTATAGTTAAAGAAGATATACATATTTGAAGTGATTAATTTATTTACACAATTTTTTCTTCAAATTTTGAACCAAAATCATTTTAAAAACATTCTCCAAATCATAATTCGAATCATAATTCGAGTGTCTATATAAAATATAACGATAATTTCGAGGCGCCGTATTAATTCTTTAAAAAAAAATAGAAACAAAAATGTCCAATTGGTCAAGGATCCGAATGACTAGTATAAATAAACTGTATTACCTAATTAAAACTTACATGTGTACTTTTTCAGTTTTCCCTCTGTTTTAAAACTGATTTTAAGAAAAAAATGAAACTATATGTGTTTTTTCTATATTTCATCTACTTTTTTCATCATGTTAAAGCAAATGTGATTAATGATGATTTTATCAAAACAAAAGGGGTACATTTTATGTTAAATGAAAGTCCATTTTATGCAAATGGATTTAATGCTTATTGGTTAATGTTAATTGGCTCTGATCCATCACAAAGACACAAAGTTTCTTCTGTTCTTCAAGATGCTGCTAGCCATGGCCTCACTGTTGGTAGAACTTGGGCTTTTAGTGATGCTGGATATTCACCTCTTCAGTTTTCTCCTGGAGTCTACAATGAAAATATGTTTCAGGTTTTTAATCGTAGACTTTACATTACTTTTCTTTTTAGCGCAATGCGTTCTATCTATTTGATACAGTTGAGCCGAGGGTATTTCGGAAATAGAATCTCTATCTCTGTAATGTAGTGGTAAGGTTTGTGGACACTCTACCCTCCTCAGATTTAGGGGCGCACCCACATGGAGTCCACTGGGTGCTCGAACACCCATTAACCTCGTTTCGGAATATAAATGATTTGACTGGTCCATTGGCTCTTGGGTTGGTGCTTAAAAGCTATTTTGTGTTATTGAGCCTGAGTTCGAATCCCATTGTTAACGTGTTTTTTTTATATATATATTTTTGACTCCGCCACTTTCAAAACATCCACAACCTTAAAAATCTAGATCCGCCTCTATAGTCCGATCTCACTTTGTCGAATTTCTCTGGATATGTTGTGTTCAGACTCTGTCAAGTTGAATTCCAGATTTTTTCAAGAATTTGATAGATGATAAATCCAAACACAATTTTAATTTTTAGATATAAAACTTTCCACTTTTTTTTTCTTTTCAAATTTTAGAATGAAACATGACTTAGCGTTCGATAAATGTGGCGATTCGTTCGATGCCTTTTCATGAAAACAGGGGAAAATGACTTATTCTGCAAAATTTAATCCCACAGCTCAAAATGTCCCTATTGGCTTAATTTTGTCTGTCAAGTCAAATGAGAAAAAAACACATTATTTGAGATTTTTTATTTTATTTTATTTTTTGCTTTAGGAATGTTGGTGTTATTGTGATTTAATGAGGATTAAGGTGTAATAATACTGTTTTTTTTTTTTTGAAAGGGTTTGGATTATGCTATTCATGAAGCTGGGAAAAATGGGATTAAGTTAATCTTGAGCTTGGTTAACAACTATAATGACTTTGGAGGAAAGAACCAATATGTAAATTGGGCAAAATCTCAAGGTCAATCCTTAACATCAGATGATGATTTCTACACAAATTCTGTTGTGAAAGGCTACTTCAAAAACCATATTAAGGTATGTAACATAAATAGATAATTATATTTTTCAATCTTTATCGAACGTTAATTAGTTTGATGCTGATACTCCGTATCAAGCCAAACAAATTGAAACAAAGTGATTATTTTTTGTGATTATAAATAGGCAGTTGTAACAAGAAACAACAGCATAAGTGGAATTGCATACAAAGATGATCCCACAATTATGGCTTGGGAGCTTATGAATGAGCCTAGATGTTCTTCTGACCTATCAGGAAGTACTGTGCAGGTAATAACACTTTAATTTATTTCTTCTTTTTGCCTTAAAAAATTAAGTAACAATTTTTAATCTCATGTTTTTTCATTTCCCCACCTAAAAGTTAGGCAATTGTTAATAAGGTGGAGGAGATAAATGTTGACTAGTTACTCCCCTTTTAACGTGATATACTTTTCTTTTTAGTTCGTTTAAAAAAGGATACATATTTTTGAATTTGGATTTTACCCTTGTTGAGAATTTATAACTAAACAAATGTTATTACATGTTTACGGTCATGAGTTTCAAGAAAACTCTGGCCACACAAATGCCATGACATGTTCATAACCATAAATTTCAAAAGTTTTCATTTTAAAAAAAAAAATTGAATTGACTTGAACATACGGATTATAATTTTTCGTAGTCGTTTCGAAATGTAAGTGGCTTGATGTATACATGAGTTTATGGACAGAGCTAGAGTTCTAGCTATGAGTTCAGTGTGACAAATTTAAAATTCTGAATCGGCCTCATGTTAAGAAAAATATTCAACATTTACCATTATTATGTGTGTATTGTTCTTCCACATAAAGATAACTAACTTCATACCAAAATTCAGAGTTATTTTCAGCCTCTCATTGTGGGAGTTAGAAGTTGGGTAAACTTTAGTGGAAAATCCTATTTTTCATGTGAATAGCTTAGTAGGATTGGGCAATGCCCCTACCTACTTTGGCCTTTATGTAAATTAGGTAGTGTGTCCATTTTTCCACATAATAGTACCATAATATTTGTGACAATGTGTTGGTTAAATGTAAATTTTAAAAATTTTAAACTTAATATGTATAATTCGAGACCATGACAATTACTTACTATACATTACATAACATACATTCAAGGGTGGAGCTAGAGTTCTAGTTGCGAATTTGATTGAATCAATAGCGTTGGTCAAAATTTTGTTTTTGTTGGATGAAATGCTTATATTTACTAATTTTCACGATTAAATGAGTATATATTAATCATGATTATACTTGTTTTACAGAGTTGGATTAGTGAAATGGCTTCATATACTAAATCCATAGACAGTAATCACCTAGTCGAAGCTGGATTAGAAGGATTTTATGGAAATTCAGATACTCAGAAGAATCCAAACTTTCAAGTTGGGACAGATTTCATTGCAAATAATCAAATCCCAGAGATTGATTTTGCCACTGCTCACTCATACCCTGATCAATGGTACTTACCTAAAAAAACCTCACTTTTTTTTGTGCGCGTGTTTAATACGATAAAAGTCATTTTTTCCAATCGAAAATATTTTCTATGAAACCAATTGCTCGTGTAAAATATTTTTCGAAAAAAATACATTAATAACTACTACCCTTTATTTCGTTTTAATTTGTTTGTCTTACTTTTTAATCTGTTTCAGAAAAATATTTCTTGTTTGACAATCTTTTGCTTTCAACTTTCCATATAACATGTTTAATGCCACAAGATTTTCATACATTCAACATATCTTTAGTTTAACACTATAAGAATTAATTATTCTTTTTTACTTTCTTAAACTAATTAAACTTCACGTCAAGTAAATCAAATCCAGATAATTAAATTGAAACGGAGGGTGTAATAGTATAGCATATTTGTAGTATTACAAATTGACACTCATAATGTCTAGTTGGTCTTTATTTATGAAAAATGACTTCTGTCGTACCAAATCATCACGATTCTTTATGTAGGTTGACAGGTCAAGATGATGAAGCCCAACTTAATTTCCTAACCAATTGGCTCAAAGTTCACATTGAAGATTCACAAACAATTCTGAAAAAGCCTATTATATTTGCTGAGTTTGGCAAAACAACTAAAGGCCCTGGCTTTACACCACAACAAAGAGACTTAATCTTCAACACTGTTTATTCCTCTATATTTTCATCAGCTAAAGGCGGCGGGGCGGCGGCAGGAGGGTTGTTCTGGCATATTTTGGCTGAAGGAATGGATTCATTTAAAGATGGATATGAGATAATTTTGAGTGAAAGTTCATCTGTTTCTGATATAATTATCGAGCAGTCTAAAAGGCTTAATAAGATTAGGAAAATGTATGCAAGGTTGAAGAATATAGAGAAGTGGAAGAAACCAAGGAAATTAAAGGATTAATCATGGAAATTAGAAAGAATTAATTTATGTTAGAGATGAATTAAGTTATAATTAATTTTAAGTTAGCAAGAAGTTAGATTATGTTTTTTGTAATGTACTGCTCGACATGTTGTATGTCAGAGGAAGTATTCTAGTAGTGATTTGTTATGGCTTAAAATACATCGATAGTGCCGATGTATCTAGTGTAATTTCATATATTTTTACCTTATGAAATTAGAGAGTTTGTTTTTGATTGATTTTTGATAAATTAAAACATTTCAAAGCATATTGAAAAAGAAATATAATAGTAAAGAAATTATGTTTAAAATAATTGAAAAGAGACTAATGAGTCAATACATGTAATAACAAAAAATGAAAGTAAGATAAATAACTTGGATTTGATTATGGCCGTAACCATAACACGCTTCCCCCCTCCCATTAATATTCAATTGAATTTTTAATTCAAGAATTAGAAAGATTTCACTTCTGTCTACTCAAACACTTTATTCTCATCAAAGATTCTAATCGAGATAAGTTATTATAAATACAAAATGAAAGAGCAAAATTCATGCCGGGTTGAATTAATCTTTCAATAATTTGTTAAAAAAAAAACTATTTGGTAAACTCTAGATACAAAGGAAAAAGGAGGATATTTGATTTATAAATTGAACAATTTGTGTTACACGTCCCAAAGAGGAGAGACGAATAGTATTAAATGTCAATGATCAAGAAGTCATAATTCAAACTCTACATGGTCTTTTGATATGAGTACAAACATAGCTAATCTAGAGATAAAATTTTATTAGTATTGTTTTATTTCTTGTTTGGTCACGTTATACTAGAATTAACAATTAGAACCCAGAGGATGGAATAATAGTACCGAAATTAGTTACTTAAAAATAAAATAATAAAAATGACAAAAATACTTTTGAGATCACTCAAACCTTTTTTCTACTAAGGTAGATGATATTTTTACAACATACAAGTTTTTCTTAAAAAATATGTAATATTTTTCATACAACAAATCAAACTAGTAATACCGGAATAACAAATCCCAATATAGTTTCTTTTCAAACCAAACAACCCTAACTAGTTTAATCCATCTATGAAAGAGTATTGTAGATTCTACACAAATCTCATAATGTTAAGAGTTAATTACATCTTATCCTACTTTTTTTCAAATTACAAAAAATCCTTAAATTTGATGGAATATGGATACATCCCAAAACGTCCCGATACATCACGTATCGGTTTCGGATACATGCCTCAACGTCCTGATACATCACGTCTCAGTTTCGGATACACCACACAACATCTCGATACATCGCGTAAAGTGATGTATCCGACTGACACGTATGTCCCGATACATCGCATAAAATAATGTATCTGACTGATACATTGCGTAAAGTAGGAATTTTCGTAATTTTTTCAAATGGTAGGGAACTTTAAAGAATATAGTCAAATAAGGTGCGTATTTATGTAATTTTTCCAAGAGTAGTTGCATAAATGGGCCTTGCCTACTCATTGGGCTTCAAGTAATAACCCAAAAGTAACATCAAACAAAACTAGAGCCCAACTAGCCCAATCAAATATACAGCCCATTACATTAACCATCCCAATATCCTCAGATAAGCAATCTAATCTTCAACCCGTTCCTCTTTTCTCCATCTCTCATTCTCTTTTCTGCAAAAATACCAACAATGGCGCTCACTCTCTCCAACACTTTCCTTCAAAAAAATGTCGCTCCTCCTGCATTCTCCCTCAAGAAGGTAACCCCCTAACTCTCCATACCCATAACTTTTTTTTTTGTATTTGATAGTATATGATTGTTGAAAATTGAATTTTACAGATGGGAATTGGGAGTAATCAAATGCGATGGAGCTGCAGGAAGAAGGATATACACCCGCAATTCTACGTTGACGCTAAGGTTTACTGTAATGGAGAGCATGTGATGACAACTGGGGGAACAAAGAATGAGTACACAGTTGATGTTTGGTCAGGTAATCATCCTTTTTATCAAGGTAGTCGTTCTCAGCTACTTCTTGATGCTGACCAGGTAGAGAAATTCAGGAAGAAGTTTAGTGGGTTAACACAGATTATGCAAATTCCAACTCTCAAAGGAGAGATTGTGCTTCCTCCTAAGAAGAAGAAACCTACTAAGAAGAAGTAGGCTTTATTGTGTGTTGTAATTCCCTTAGTTCGTTTCGTAAATGAGGAAATTGTTGGAGAATTAGGGGTTTTGTGTATTTTGTGTTTTTATTTTGATGGTTTCAGTTGTGAACTCAGTCTATTATTTGAAATGGAAGTATAAAAATTGAGTCTTTGTTCTCTAAATTGTTGGAATTGCTGTTGTTGTTGTTATATGGTTCATCCATTAGTTGGGCTGTTAGAGCATTTAATTTGAATGCAGTGAAGTGTCTTATTTTCGATTGCCATTATTGCTTCAACTATTGGAATGTAATGAGCCTAATAGAGCTGAATGGATACAAAAAAATTGCATAAACTTAAAAACAGTTTGGATCAGGTGTAGTTCATTGATCATAGTTCACGTTCAATAGAGTTTCAAAAGAGCTGTCTTTCACCTGATAAACTGAACGAAACTTGTCCGTTTTGCACAATCTTGGTGTAATGTTATTCCTGTGATAGAAAAGACTGATTGTTTGAGGGTTTCAGCCGTCCCTTGAGTCCTTGACAAAGTAAAGATGAAATAAAGGCTGTTATAGATTTGGTGTCTTGTCTTCTGTTTGGTTGCATTAGCCAAGCGTTCTAATTAGTTGTACTGGTGCTGTGGTGCACTTCCATTCTTGCAGTTTACTGTGTAAAATGCTTTTGAGAATTGTATATCAAGCTGGCTGGTCTCTTTTCATGCTAAAAAAGGGAAGGTGCCAGTTTAAAGCAAGTCGCGTAGGTTCTTAAGAAAGATTTTTTGTTTTGTAAAGCGAACTCTGCATCAACTTGTTAATTTATGTCTTTGTTCCTTTACCCTACTCTAGCCTTTTTGAGGATTGCATATCAAACTCTCCTTTCCTGTTGGTCTACTCTCGATAAGAGTATGAATCTTGTAACATTATGTCTTTATTCATTTCCCCTGTCTTTTACATTATACGAAGCTTTCTAATATCTGGTTCCTATGCTGCTACCAATCTATTAATCAAGAATTCTTAGCATTGCCACTATCAGATGTCTTTGTGAGTACACACAAATGTACAATCGAAGATTATCATTAAAGGAGTTTGGGATTGATTATTGTCCAGAAGCATGAGTTTTCGGTTGATTATTTGATGTTTTTGCCAGTTTTCTACTTAATACACTAAGCCAAAATAAAACCATTCAGGCATGCATATGTTCTCATTTGACAGGGACCTCTTATTTTCACACTGAACTATAAGATGATTTATCTAGACTGATCATGGTAAAGTGGTTATTCTGCTACACTGATTATCTGGTTTTCCTGAAGACTTGTTTCAATGGCTCTCAAATATGTTTAAAATGGATTAACATTTGCTGCTATGGCTTTGGAGCAATTTCTGGATTCAACAATAGGCTCCAATCTATGTTGCATAGACTCTTCAAAAAAAAAAGAAGCCGACCTGGTGTACAACAATAATTTTGGAGAGTCCGAGCAACATAGGGTCCAATTATTGAAACTGGGAATGCTGAGCTCCAGATCAGCATTCTCCCGATTCCTATGCCATAACGCCAATGGCCAAATGTCATAGCTTCTCCATGAATGTTTGGTTTTTTTCTATCTAGCTTCTGTCTTGGCATATCTATCTAATCTGGGGCATCTACTGTTGTGTTTAACTTCTGGTCTTGGGTTTTTTCCTTCTAAAATGTCTAGTTCTTGCAAGTCACCTAAGTAGCTAGTAAGTCTCGTAATCAAGGGTATGAACTTGTTGTCAATGAAGTAGTGGAGAGACATAGGGTCTCAAGTTCATATTCCAATTCCCATTTGTCTAAGCTTTGATAAGGAGAGCTACACCGTACATGTGCTGGTGGGAGATAGCAGGTAATTAGTGGAATTAGTTGAGGTGAGTGCAAACTGGTTTGGATACGAGTCCGAAGCCTAAAGGGTAAAAAATTGGCCAAAAATTCCATAAGGGCAACAAAAATAACTTGAGAACCAAAAGGGCAATATTTAAACAGCCTAACAAACGCCGTGTAAATTAGGCTAATAAGGCGGCCCTATGCGCCTTACAAGGCGCAAGCTGACAACGTCTTGTAAGACGCAGGTCTACTACGCCTTGCAAGGCGCATAAGTGGTGCGCCTTGTCCTTTAACTATTAAAAAAAAATACTTTCAACTGTAACCCCCTAGATTAGAACGTGAGAATGTCAGCCTTCACAAACAAGATCACTAATTGCTAGATATTTAATTTTCATATTCTTGTTTGTGAAAATTGAAAATACTAATTGCTAGATGTTCAATTTTCACGTTCTTGTCTAGGGTTACACTTGAACAAGGAGTGATCTTGTTTGTGAAGGCGGACATTCTCACGTTCTTATCTAGGGGGTTATAGTTGAAAGTTTTTTTTTTTAATAGCTAAAGGACAAGGCGCACCATCTATGCGCAGTAGACCTGGGCGCATAGGGTGGTGAGCCTTGCACCTTATTACCCTAATTTATACGGCGTTTGTTAGGCCGTTTAAATGTTGTCCTTTTGGTTCTCAAGTTATTTTTGGCCAATTTTTTTCCCTTTAGGCTCCTGGACTCATTTGGATGCTACCGTCATAAAAATAATAATTTGCTTGGTTTTAGTTTAAGTGTTGGAAGTATATTAAGCTTCTGGTATGGAATATAATGTTACCACTTGCGTGACGTGAATTATCAAAGAACATTTTGTTCTCTTTTATTCTCAATTGCCTTTTTATTTCTAAGCTACTTTAAGGAAGTGAAATACAAGTTTCCAAGTACTACGTACATACAAAGGTCAAAACTTATTCACAAAGTCCATCAAGCTGAAATTCCTACAAGTACCCAAATTCAACTTTTACGTTCATATTTTAATTAGTTATTAGCTTTCTCCTCATTTTATGTCAAAAAAAAAAGAAGTCAGTCTACATTGGAAACACTAAGCAATTTACTTAATACCGACTACTTTGTTGTCAGCCATAATTGCGCGTTATAATTTGGACGCGCAGAGGAACAACGAAGTTGGGGAAAAATTGAGTGTAGCCGTGGATTCTTTTCCAAGACTTCGAGATTTCGATAGAAATTTCTATCGAAATCTCGAGAGAACATGTTAAAGATTTTAATACATTTTAAAACATGTCTTTTATGTGATGAGAATATTTTTATTACTCAATATGTAAAATTGAAAGGGATGCAAAATGGACTTTTATCATGTCCTGATTCTCCTTTGTGGAATTTCTGAACTACATGTTGCCAAAGTAGAAGAACTATTCAATTGGTTGAGTTCACTTTTAACTTTTTAGGTTTTTTCAAACGAATATATATTATTAAATTGATAATGATCAATTTTTACTCTCAGTCCATTTGAAGATATAGCACCTTTGTTATCAATTTTTACTTTCAGTCCATTTGAAGATATAGCACCTTGGACCACGATTACACTGTTAGAAAATCGTTCAAGATAATCTTACAAGTGGAGTGTGGAAATCGATATGATTTACCGTTGTTTCTATTTTTATAAGCTAGATAAAACTGTTTTTGATCATAAATTCTCAAATCAAAATAAAGATATCTGACTAAGGATTTTTAAGAAAATATGATTGCGTTGCTGTGTCAGAAGAAGGATAGCTATACTGATTCAATATACTCTAAAAACACCCTTGATACAATATTGACGATCTCACAGAAATAAAATTTCACATAAAATAGCAAATTGAAAAAAAATAACTGAAGCAACATAAAATAACACACGTTAAAGAGTACACAAAAATAATGTTTACCTAAATAATACTATTAGAAGGAGAAGAGGTGAGGTGGGCTCTAGCCCCTACCTGTCCCATATAATTAACCCTCCATCCTAATTTTTGTCCTTTAAATCTTTTTATTTAAGGTCATATTTTTAGTCTGCTTAAGTTATGTCATGTTCTGTCTAATTACCTTCTCCAATTCTTTTTCGACCTATTTCTACATCTTCTAACTCTTGCTACACCAAACGTCTCTCACTTTTTTACTGGTGTATCCTCACACCTCATCTTCACATGTCCGAACTATCTCAATCTTGTTTCCCTCATCTTGCCCCATATAATTTTTTCTAATCGTAACTTTCCTACTATGTGCACAATCCATCCAAACATCTTCATCTCCGCTATCTTTATCTTCTGAATGTAAATGTTCTTGACTAGCCAACATTATACGCCATATAATAATGTTAATTTAACCACCATTTTTTTGGACAAACCTTTAAGCCTATTATATATTTTTTTAAATATACCACAATTACCAGTAAATTATAAGTCTTCGTCCTGATATTAATTAATTACAGTAGATTTTTTCTATTTCAAACAATTGGTTGAGTTCCCTTTTGTCGTTTTTTTTTTAAAAAAAAATTCCTCATTTGGTTAGAAATTGGAATTATTGGGTCGGTGAGGTGGGGTCTCATCACAAATAATGGCTGATAAAATTAAGTTTTAATTTGTTGCTTCTGTTTCGACAAATATTAATTGCACTTTCACTTCATTATCATCGTTATCAATTATCATCATCATCTCATCATCATCATTACTAATAAGCGAGAGTTTCGTGGGACATTCAAAAGGGTATGTCTGTCATTTTCTCTTCTCCTTCTCTTCTCTCTTAGACACGTGTGTTTTCTCATTCTGAAAAATTGCATTTCACTTCATTGTTACCACCTTCGTCTCTCTGTCTTTCTCTCAATTCCATTCCATTTCATTCTCATTAATTACTCAATTTATAATATTGTATTTTATAAAGTGTATATATTTTACAAAAATGTTACGTATTTTATTGTTGTTCCTTATATTTTAATTTATTTATCTTACTTTCTTTTTAATTTATAGTATACTCAAACATTACGTTTAAGATACTATTATAATTAACAACTTAAAATATATTATTACAAATTTGAAAATTACATAACATACACTATAAATTACAATAATTAAAGACTTAAAATATTTTTAAAAAAAATAGAAAAAATTTAGTTGACTTTTAAAATTTTTGGGAAGCAGATGTTCGTCGACATGCTTGCTTCCCTAGCAAGGGGCAATATTGGAAATTTCTTAATTTTATGCTGAAATAATATTGTACATGAGTACTTTAGAATTGTACTTTCTCTTTATAGGACACAAAAACCAGTTCACAAGTTACTTTTTTTCTTTTATTTCAGCCGAAAAGTGGGGCTATTTTCCATGAATGTGGGTCCCTTGTATTTCTCTATTTCACTTCTTTCCAATTTCACTATTACCCAAATAGTACCTCTTAATATATGGACCCCACTTGAGCAATTTTCATTTCTATTCTCTTTTGTGCCTCATGACTATTTCTTCAAAAAAAATTCACTTTGTTTATTTCGTGGAAAATTAACTTTTTGTAATTTAATTGCTCAATTTCTTATATTTTAGTTACAAAATATATTAGAGGTACAATTTTTATTAAAAAACTAAAATTTTGAAAAAAAATTAATTGAGTCTTGAAATTTTATCAGTGTCACATGAATATAAATAGATGGAATAACATATATTATTAAAAATTACATAAAAATATTATAAATTACAATAATTAGCAATTGAAAATATTTTGATTTGCTCTCTAATTTCATATGTCCCATTTACATTGAAACAGAAGAAGAAGAAGTATCATATATTATTTGAAAATGAAGTGAATTTTTATACGTGTGTCTCATAATAAATCATAAATATTTATGCTGTTATAAACTATTTGATTAAACATTGAAAAAGAGTTAAATTGATAAAGTAAGAAATCTAAAAGAATTACAATTTCTTTTTACGTAAAATACTATAAATCATGACTTAAATATTTCAAAATCATATAAGAAAATTGAACCTGACTAGAGATAAGTTGCAGGGAAATGACTCAAGGATTTCATTGGTTTTGTGCTTGACTTTTGTTTTCCTTTCGTGTTTATGATTAGTGGTAATTATAATGTGGTTTCTTCCCGATTAAATGTACCAGAAAGTAAAGATTCCATGAGAAGCTTCTATTTCCATTTTACCCATACAAATAGTTGTGCTTAGTAGTACTTTGTTTGTTCTTATTGACTAGCTGAAGTTAATAATTCTCTTTCACTCCTAACAAAGAAAAATCAATTGACTATTTCTTTGAGTTCAAAATATATAGGTGAATGAAAACAACATAATAAAATCAGACAGATAATTTCTTTCATGCTTTTGTCGATTGGATTTTCTTGAATTAAATAGCTTATCTCCAAAGTGATGTGTTATTTTCTGTGCAATTTGAGCTTTTAGATGCATTTCCACTTCAAACTCTCTCTTATTAGTAATGACCATATCGGTTGAATTGTGTTAATGTTCACTCCTTTAATTTATTTTCAGGTAATAAAAAAGTTTCAACCTGAAAGAACCTACTTTTGTTCAAAAATTTCAGAATTCAAAAACTATATCTCTGTTTTAACCTTTTCTAGAAAGCTCTATGTAACATTCTGCAAAATATATGTAACATACTATGAAATGTGTTAATGTTGGTGTTTATTTTAATTATATGTTGCATATTTATAGGTCTTTCTTTATAACTACTTTTATCTCCGCAATATGTTCGTGCCTTGCACGGGCACCCTTATCTAGTATATATACTACTTATATATAAGAGGCTAGGGAAGCAGCTGTTCGTCGACATTCCTGCTTCCCTAGCTAGGGGCAATATAGTAATTTACTAAATGTTACGTAAAATATTGTTGTACTAAACTGCTTTGTTGTTGCACTTTCTTATTTATTGGACATAAAAGCCCACCCACATTTCCCTTCTTGTTTTAACACATGGACCCACTTCAACTATTCTCATTTCCTTCTTTTATTTGTTCCTCACAATTTCTCCTTAAATTTTTTTCACTTCGTTTCTTTTGTGGCAATTAACTTTTTAAAATTTAATTACTTAATTTATTTTTGTTATAAGATATCTTAGAGGTACAACTTTTACAAAAATAAAATTAAAAAAAGAAGAAGATTTAATTGACTCTTGAAATTCTATTATTATCACATGAATTTGAACAGGTGTAATAATACATATTATTAAAAATTACGTAAGAGATATTATAAATCACAATAATTAACAATTGAAAATATTTGTAAACCACATAAGAAATTTAGTTCACTAATTGGAATAGAAGAAGTCACCTATATTATTTGAAAATGACGTTAAAAGTTCTAGAATTCACAAATTAACAACCTAAAATATTTACGATTATTCATGTTAATTGGAACATGAGTAACATATATTATTCAAAAATTACGTAAAAAATACTAAAAATCACATCAAACTAATAACTTTAAATATTTTTTACAAAAAAGCATATAAAATATTGGTTGATTTTTCAAAATTTGAAAAAAGGAATTACATATATTGTGTCCATGATTAAGATTAAAAAAAACAAAAAAAAAACATATATTGGGCCATGATGGTACTTCCTTAGCACCGAACAATAAAACCCTTCCATCTTTCCCTCTACTAATAGAGTAGTTAATACATATGGGTCCCCTTTAAAATACATTACTTTATTTGTTACTGCATTTTCACAGACAAAAAAAAATTGTGTTTAGAGTGAAGAAAATATCGAATATTGAAAAATTATGTCTTTTTACGTAAATAATACTATAAATCACAATAATTAACAATTTAAGTATTAAAAAATTATAAAAAAATTCAATTGACTCTTAAAATTCTATTGATACCACATAAAATGAGTTAGACGATAAATATATACTGTTTGAAAATGACGTAAAAAATATTATAAATTTCCTTAGTTAAAAAAAAAAAATACATAAAAAAAATTCAACTGACTCTAAAAAAATCTATCAATCCCTCATAAATTGAGACATGAAAAGTAACATATATATTATTTGAATATTACGTTAAAAAAGTATTATAAATTACAATAACTTACAACTTAATATATGTAAAAGACATACTTCTAAAAAAGGTGGTTAATTTTAAAATTCTATATATGCCACATAAATTAAAACAAAGAAAGCACAATAAATTATTTTTAAAATTATGTGAAATAGTACTAACAACTTAATTTTAAAATTATGTAAAAAAGTACAAATAACTTAAAATATTTTTAAAATCATACAAAAATTTACATAACTTTTCAAGTTTCATAATATCACATAAATTGAAACAAAAAAATAATATATATTAGTCCCCGTGCTGGCACGGGGCTTGTATCTAGTCAATTAATTACTGAAAATTGACAAAACCATAGGCCTTAGCCTTGTTAAAGTCAATAAAATGGGACTGCCAAAAATTGGTGAAAATCTATAATATCAATTCCATAAAATCGTGTTGTCAAATTAAATAAGTCCAATGATTAGAGTAACATGGCACTTGCTAAATAAATCTTTTACCTGCTGCGTCCATTATTCGTTTGGAATATAACCAATACACTTTTCACCATCAAGTATACACACAATTATATTCGAATAACTTTTTCTCCAACCAGAAAAAAGTGGGGGGAGAAAAACGTAGTATATGAAAATGTTCAACATACTACTCTTCCTTAGCCAGCAAGAATTCAGAAAAAAAAATTACGAAATATTTACGTATATTCTATCCTCCTCAAATCGTCAGAAGTAAGATTATACTACTACATATGTTATTGTAGCTGGCTATCTATCGTTAAAAAATAAGGCATGCAAATAGTAATAGTAGATGCAATACATATTTCTAAATTCAGTTAATCCTAACATTTTTAGACATAAAACATATACTATATTATAAATGATAAATCCTAAAGATAATTTTTTTTAAAAAAAAATAGTAAATAAATATTAAACCTTGTTAAAATTAAATTTTGAACTCGATGGATCGCCTCTGATTGAGTGGTGCATTACTTGTTGATTGAGCTACTTCCTAATGATGTGTCTGAAAACAACTTTATCGACATCCTTATTATCTAATGATTAATATTTCTTTCTATTCGAATAATTTGCGTGACATTGATTGACTTGGTAGAGTTTAAGAAAAAAAGAATTCTTAAAATTTACGATCTAAAATAAATATTACGTAGTTATTTGTGTGGCTATTAAATATTAATCATCTCATCAAGAATAAAAGAGAAATTTTAAATTAAATTATTTCTAATTATTGAAAGATGACATTCTTTCGGAAATGAAATTAAAAAAAAAAGCGTATCACATAAATTGAGACAATTTGAGTACTCCTCTATTTTTAATATCTTTCAACCTAGCAATATGGCTTAATAATTTTCTTATTTATTCACTAGCTTTAACAAATGTTTGACATTGACCCACAATCTACTTCTTGATTCACTTTTAAGTACTTTTTCTCGTAGTCATCATAACATAAATATACAAAGATTAATTAAATTGAAACCAATTAGAGATGGGAGTTTCTTGTCAATTTAATTTGTATATCTTCAAACTTGTGATGCCATTTCCTAGTACAAGTTCAATCAAACTCAATTGGCCATTTTCGAAATAATCCTTTTAATATTGCAAACATATTGCGTTAAAACGAAATCAATCTTACCCTTTAACACATGAAATAATTATGACGGTTAACTTTTGTTGCTAAAAAAACAAAAATCGATGTTAGTTTTATTTTGCGATAATTTATACTGGTTCTTTTATTAGCTATTTAATATTTAGTAACACATTAGCAACAAATTTCATTTTTGGATAATTATGATAGATTTAAGCATAAATTGAGGGATAAGATTGAGTCCACTAGAGTTGTCAAGGAGAAGAAAAAAGGGTAAATAAAGAAAAAAGTAAAGTGGGAAACGAAATGATTACAAGAAGCAATGATTGATTAATAAAAACACCAAAAAGGGTTAGGGATAAAAAAGGGTTAATAGTTGCAATCTGTTAAATGTTGGCCAAAATTAATCCCTAGAGATATATTAATCAACTTTTTCATCTATAGTAGGACATTTCTCTTTTAAACAATTAGTGAAGGCCATCCTTTCGAGGCAAAAAACTATATTTACTCTCCTTCAATTTATACAATACATTTTTCTAGTCTATTTTTAAGAAAATAATTTTAAAACAACTTAGTCAAAATTCTCATTTTATCATTTGATTAAATAATTTATAAGTCACACGTACGAATAATCATAAAGTATTTTAAATCACAAATTTTAATAATTTTTTTTTCACTTTTTTTACTTTTATGAGTAACATAAATTGAAACGGACACGATAATAATACTAATTTATTTCTTTTAACTAAATTCAAGGGTGTTAACAATTTTAATTTTTTTACAAACTTTACCTAATTCTCAATCAGTCTCTTATCATTACTGCCGAAAGGCTTGACCCAAGTTGCTCTAAGTGCCGCTCATTTCTTAGCATTTTGAGATATTGTTAGCTTAAAATCAGGATCATGACCCCAACCTTTTGCTTTTCTTAAAAAAACAATATTTTTGTATTTAGTAATTGAATTGGATAAACTAATTCGAATTCATGTTGAGTGAATGGTAAGACTTATTTAACACGGAAAAAATGCTTACTAATATGTTTTTTCTTTCGTATTAAAAGTTGAAATTTAAAACTTCTAATTAAGAATAAAGAATAAATAGAGGTGTTCTATCCATCCGATTTCCATCACCACCCCTTTTTTTCCAATCATTTACTTTTCAAGTATTTTATAGTATTGTAGGACGAAATTATTATATCGAAACACTCATTATTATTATTATTATTTCATGAAAAATATAAGACTTTATTAGTCGTACTTTTTTAAAAAAATAATAAAGAAGTTTAGAGGTAGGGAAAAGGAAAATGGAGAGGGAATTATAAAGTGGAGAATTGAATACTCACTAACAAAGTGAGAGTTCAAATAACCAATTGAGCTACAAAAATTCCATTATTATTAGTCATGTTAAACAACAATAGTTTGCATTATTTTCATTTTCTTAGAAGATCAGGATAACAATCCCAAGAGATCCACAAGCGACTTTCAAAGCCGCCTAGACCTATATGCTATATATACTACTATTTGTTTCTAAAATATTATTCTAGAAAATACTCTTCAAACCATATGTTTATCTCTGTATATCATTGTAAATTAAATTAGCTTTAGAATAGGCTTCGTGCAAGTTACTGACATTGTATAGGAAATGATAAAGAAACATCATAAGAACTTGATAGCAAGAAAAATATATACATTAAGTTCGAATTGGTGTAATGTTAATTTTAATGATGTGATGTCTTTTGGGATTGGTTCAAAGAGAGTAATATCACATTATTTAAGAGCATTTAAAAATTATTTTAACCCAATAATTAATATCAGAGTCAATATTTAGAGTGACATACAATTCATATGAAAACAAGTTGATCAAGTGATGGGTCATAGTTACTAATGTCTAATGGGCCATGTAGAACTTAATACGATGAAGAAATATTGGATGTGTGAAAAAGTTTCACGTTGATTGGTTTAGTCTAAAGAAGATAATTATCTCATCATATACGTTAAGAGTATTTTTGAATTATTTTAACTCAACAATTTGATACCTACATGCGTTCTAATTAATTAAATGCAATCACATATTGCTCTTGATCATTATAATTCTAAAGCAAATATCAAAGACAGTACTAGTTGGCGAAAGGAATCACATTAAGCTTGGCTGAGATTGTTCTTTTGGTACCTAAAAGAAGAATATCCCATTTAAGGCTTACTTACTTTTAAACAGTTTCACATACTAGTAACAACAAAAAGTAGTTGTTGATGCTAAAGTTCAATAATCCTATCCATGAAAACCCTTTTTTTCTTTCTTAAGAAAAGATTAAAGGTCCACCAAAGAGAGTAGTGTAAAAAAGGTTTTTACACACGCTCCAAAAGTTAGTTCAAAATGAGGATTGCTTAGGCTTTTTTCATCCCC
>NW_006238958.1:531381-547158 GCF_000226075.1 Solanum tuberosum
CTGATCATCCCAGTCTGATGCGATTCATTCTCATAAACCCCCCACCCCCATCCCATCCCACCCCACGCCCTGATTTGAATATTCTTTTATTTGGAATTTCATTGTACGATTCAAACGTGACATTCAAAAACCATAAGTATATTCATAACTCGCTCCCCAACATAGTCATAGAAGTTCTGATATCATGTCAAATTACGTTGGGGCCTAACTCACCCCACCCACCCATGCCCCGGTCTAAATATTCTTTTATCTAGAATTTCACTGTACGATTCAAACGTGACATTCAAGAACCATGAGCATATTTCCCACACTGTCATAGACTCATAGAAGTGCTGATATCATGTCAAATTAGGTTAGGCCTATCTCACATATCAAAATCTAATTCAAAAAGAAAAAGATTACTCAAACAGTCTCATATTTTCGTCTTTTATCAATGTGAGAGTCATTTCATTCATCTCAAATGAATAATTTCAGCAGAAACACAAAAGAAAAGATCATGTGGAAAAGCAAAACAAGATGGTGACAAATTTATATTCTTTGAAAATTCAACAGGAATCGCGTGCAGCCCCACCCTCTTTCTACTTTTTCCTAAAGTTAAATATAGTGGGATTTATTACTATTACAACTCTTCTCTAACTTTTATCAACTGCTTTGCTCCTCTTTTAATAATACAGAATTAGCCTTTTCTCACTATTATAAATAAAATTCATCTATATTATATATAAAAAGAAAAAATGAATTTTGAAATGTGTGGAAGTTATTGATTGTAAAATATCAATTTGCAAAAAGGAAATTATTGGTTCAAGTTAACTTTTTTCTTTTGTTATTAAGCTATTACTCATTATACGACTTACTTTCATTTGTAGTATAATAATTTAACTTTAAAATGTTTAACACATAAATTTCTATCATTCATATTAGATCAAGTTTTAAAAGTCTTTTTTTTTTCTTAACTTTCATGCTGAGTCAAACTATCTCACGTAAAATGGAATGGAAGGAGTATATGACAAAATGTAACTTTCATAGCTCAAATAATTTGCGAAAAATCATAAATAGCATAAACTCAACTTAAATTCACTACCTTTGTAAGAAAGTTACGTTTCGTCAAGAAAAATACTACAAAAGGAAAAAATAGAATTAGCCACGAGTTTCATCGATTAATTTAAGGTCTATCCAAAAGGCAGACATACTCACTCCCAAATCTCAATCATCAAATTTCAAAATCTGTATAAGTTAAGTCGAGCTAGACTGAATCGATCCATATTAGTAGCGTATAGTTGGAATAATTAAACTCCGTCAAACACACTAAGAAGGAGTGAATTTGTGGTTATGTCAGGTAGTTTTTGGTACAGTGAAAAATGGAGCAGGCAGTCACGCGATACCAAAATCTATAATTGTTGCAGAAATTAAACTTATAAAACCAAAAAAAAAAGTAAAAAAAAAAAGTGTACGAATGGCACGTGATTAGAGTTGTTATGAAATTTAGGCAAAGAGAGATAGCCACACGAGCTTTTAGTCTTGTCGTCTCTGTCCTTTTTTTTCTTTTTTTTTTTAATTTCAAATAATTGGTCCGTTTCAATTTGTTTACTTGTCAAATATATCAAAATATTTTTTAAAATATCGTGATTTAAACATGTCAGGTAAGAAATTGAAATTAAAAAATGTTAAACGAAATGAAATATTTTTTAAAAATAGATTAATAAAAAAAGTAAGATAAATAAATTGAAATGGAGAAAAATTAGAAGTTTTTTCTTTTTCTTCTTCTTTTCAACTATAAATCATTAGTAACCCATGCATCACGTTCACGTTCTTTCGGATTAAAGTTTACGTTTGGATCAACAACATATCAATATCTCCATCACATTTACAAATAGTACTTCCTACTTTTTTATCATCACATTCCCATAGTTCATTTTACTTTACCATGTAATTTCGAGCAGACAAGGAGCAAAAATTTTGAATTAATGAGTTTTAAAATAACAATAATAATATATTTTATAAAATATGAAAAGAATTAAGTAAATGTGAACTTTACCCCTTATCTCGAAAGTCGGAGGTAGAAAGATTGTTTTCTTTCTCATATGCCTTTGGTTTAAGAAAACCTAATTCAAAGCGGAAAACAAAATAAAAATATGAAAAAAATACGAGTTCTGAATTTTAGAATACACAATAATAAAAATATGAGTTCTTGATAAATAAATTACACATTATTTGGATTTTTGAACACTTACAGAAAGTTTGGGCAAAAATTACTATTGTATTAATTCTATCCAATTCATAGATAAAGTTAGAGTTCCTCCTGATTTCGATTTACAATAATTCTTTTTTTTTTAAAAAAACCTTCGTTAAAACGAATCTCTTAATTATACATTCAAATAAAGCAAAAAAAAATCTTTGAGTTTCATGTATAATGGAAAGTTGTTTACCCCAAAAGATTTTATGTACCAAAATATTCGAAATATTAGCTAGAACAAGAGGAGAATTGTACCAATTTCAAAATGTTTAGTACTATATTCTTTTGACTTGGTCCATTGAGACAAGCACATGGTCAAAATATCAAGTTATATTCCATTTTTCATTTCTTTTATTTGGTGTAAACAAAATATTAGACTCAATTTATGGACTATCTAAACAATTTTCCGTTCCTCAAATTATTCCGTGTATAAAATGTTTTGTGTTTACATTAAATCTATAGATAATTTATTTTAATATTACGATTCAAACGTATGACTTATAAATTACTTCATTCAACGAAATCTTAACATAAGAGAAAAGAGTAACACCGATGAAGGAGAAACCTAGCAAAAAATAGAATCTTTTGGGGGACCATGTCAAATTTAATCAATTTTTTCATCTTAATCTACAAACAAAACTAACTACAATTCCCACCACCTGTATCCCTGTTTATTACAAAATTTAAATAATTCACTCATTATTGCCATTACAAATTTCAACATTTAAAAAAAAATAAAAAATAAGTATTATTTTAAAAAATTAGACCCTACGGGCTACGCCTATATAATGAGGCGCCTTCCCTACACATCTGATCCATCCAACGAGTCCTCATTCGCCATACCAAATTTAAACTTTAATACACACATTCTAAATAAGAAACCGTCAATTATTTTCTCCGGCGAACTGAGTGTTTTTCCGGTGGTGTATCACTGTGTGTTTCTATGTACATGAATTCTGAATCTACTTCCTTATGCATATTTTTGCATTCGTATCAAATCTTCTTCGATTTTCTATTCAAGTTCCTTTCCTTGTTTTCAATTTTCCCTCCCAATTCTCCAGGAAAATCTGATTTTCCTTTCCGTACAAACAATCGTTATCCTTTTACTGAACCTCCGCCTCCTTCAGAAAACGACTGTAACCGCTCGCTGGAAGCCTAGAGGATTTTCCGTTTTCCGTAGAATTGTGACTGTTCGATTTTAAAATCTAAGCGGTTTAAAAAGAGTTTTAAAAATGGATAACGAATTATTTGATAGTGTGAAATTTGAGAAAGAGAAGGCAATTTCTAGGTTTAATCGGTTTCAGAATATGATGAAGATGCTGCAAATTTTTGAAGTGATTGTGGCGGTTGTTTTGATTTTCTGGTCCTGGTATCGTATTCCGGCGGCTGTGAAATTATCAGGCGAATTTTTGCTTCAGGTTTCTGGTTATTTGTTTAAACCTCACGTCGTTTTTTTCATCGGCAATGCGATTATTGTTGCAATAGTCGTGCTCCGCCGCCAAACTGACGCCGGAAGCAACAATTCTGTTACTGATGGTATTGATAGCGATGAAATTCCTTACAGCGAAGATCAACGATCGATAATTTCTGCTTCCTACTGCAGCAGCGATGTGCTGGATTTATCCTCTGCTTCACTGCCGGAGACACCGGTCTCAACAATGGAAGATAAGCAGATCGTTTCATCGGAGTATAAGGTTCCGGAGATACAATGCAACGATATGGCCACAGCAATTGATACAGCAACAAAGCAAATACAGAAGTTCAAAAGGACTCAATCTGAGAAATTGAAGCGACAAATTACGGCAAATCCACGGCGAGAGCTCCGGCGTTCAGAAACTGAAATGCGCAGGATAGTTGTCCGTCCTGGCGATAAACAATCAACAGTGCCAGTAGAGGCAGTTGACACACTGAGCAACGAAGACTTCCGGCTTACAATTGAAGCGTTCATAAAGAAGAACCAAACCTTCTTCGAAAAACAGAGGTTAGCCGAATCAGAACCAGAAAAATATGAACGAATCGGTATCGAAGCCTTCTGAAAACTGTTACATTTTGTTGGATCATAAGGAATAACAATCTATGGAGTAATAGTTTCTACTACAATATCGCAAAGGTGAATGAGTATTAGTGTTAATTACCTATGAATGTACAGAGCTACTCTGCCTATTCCCTGTTTTTCTGGAATTAGGAAGCCATGTTTGCTTAACTGTAGTACTGTACCTGTTCTTCACTTTTCTACTACAATAAACTTTTGGTTATTAAGAGCATTTGATCGCAAAGTTTTTAGTTTCTCATTATGATATTTGTTTCACAGTTTTATCGCGGAACGTCTATCAGAAATATCTTTCTAGCTACAAATTAGGGATAAGGTCTTTCTGCATTTTACTCTCTCAAATAGTACTTGTGAATCACACTGAGTATATTATCGTTGTAGCGGTGGATGATGACTACTCAACAAACATTGGGGCCACTTTTGGTTATTTTTGAAGAAATGTGTTTTAAATAAATTTGGTCCTCTTTTAATAATTTTCATTTATTCATTAATGCTCTTTGTTGGAAAGAATTGTGCTCATTTAATTTTAATTTGAACTTCTACTTGAGTGGGAGGAGAAGATTTTAGAGGAAGAGAAAAGGAAAGATGTGAACATTTCTACTTTACATTTTGTTATCAAGAGTTTCATTTTTGGACTATAAAGAGATGAATAGTTGCAAAATTTTTGTTCATGAGCTATTTTTTATGGTTGACAGGTTGAGTTAAAGCTAAATATTTGTACTTTACCATTGCCAAGTCATTACATATTATACTTTTTAAAAAAAAAGAAATTATGATTAATTATTTTGTTAAACCTTGTGCTAAGTTGAGGAAATTTTGCATGTATTTCCTTTGCCGGTGCATTATGTGAGTCTTGAATCTTGAGACTAGATTCATGGAATGTTCATTTAAGCTGTTTTGTGATGTATTATAACTTAATTTAATGAGAAAAGTATATATATATATATATTAGGAGGTCAAGTGTTTTCAAACTATGGTTTTTAATTTTTTGTGAATTGCTTAGAATGGTTAGAAATTCTCTTTAGTATTATGCCGGAGAAAATTATCTAAATGGTCCTTATTGTAGGGGGCGGACTATTTTAATCCTTCATATATATCATATACTTAAAATGGTTTTTAATGTATAAAAAACACGATCATCTTAGTTCTTTATAATCAAAATAATAATGAATGTATGAAGAAAAAAAAAAGGTGATCATTTTAATCCTTCATATATATCACGTAATCAAAATATAACAATAACAACATAGCCAATATAAACTCACATATAAATACTGATAGAGTGGTTGTTTCTAAATGACTCGCAACTCAATATATAAAAAGAGATTATCATTTTAATCTAAATCTTAAGAGTAATAATGCCAAATAAAAAAAATCAGTTAAAGTTTAATCTGCCTCTCATGTTAGCAAAGTAAAACATATTTCTTTGTATGTCAATCAAATATGACAAGATTGGAAGCTTATTATTCCAAGGAAAAAGGAGATAAAAAAATCTTAATCATATGTTTCCTCACTTGTTACACTTTTACATTTAGTGACAATTTGTAATGATGGATTATAGTATCAAATTAGGGTTTAATGCAAAAGTGAGTGGAAATTAATCACAATATACCTAAATCAGTGGCTTTCAACAACCCACCATAACATTATTCCAACCTCCAAAGTAAGAAGTAATTATAGCCTTTGGAAAAAGTGTAGCTTTTTCCCTACTTTAGGATTATTTTGTTACTAATAATTTGAACAATTAGTGACATTGTCTCTGTAAGAAACTCAGGATCATCATAATTACATTAGCCATATAGCCATAGGAGGTAACTTTAGTGGAAAATTTATTCTCTTTTTGACATTTTTGCCTCATGAAATGACTTTTAAGATCAAGAATAGTTTACCCTATCTAATTAGATTTCAAGAATAGTTTGGTACGCGAATTAAATTATTATGATCATAAGTCTGAGATAATAATTTCTTGATGGGATAAAATGAAATATCTCAAGATTAAGCTTGAAATAAAATTTATGTTATATTTGATTGACGGAATAAATTTTATTCAAGATATTGATAGATTAATTAATTAATTATAATTGTAGTCCCTCAGTTATTCGTAGGATTTTGTATTGATTATTGTGATATTTGATTAAGCAGGTATAATTTAACTGAATTATGTACTTTGAATCCTTTTGCTCGTAAATATTCACAATTTTTCCAATATTTTTTTTAGTTATTTCATCACTTAATTACACATTTATTCGAAATAAGTTAAATTTACGTCATTTGAAGAAGATAAGCTTTCGTAATAAGTTTAAAATATTCTAAGAATTTAAGTTAGATTTTTTTGAAATATATTTAAGTGCCACCAAAGTTCTATTTTATTTTCTCCCATGTTTAATTAACAACTAAATAAATTTATAATGCGGAAACTCTAGGAGGTATACGATGTATTTAATGGTCACAATCAATAGTTTATAGTTCACATCATGAAGATATTTTAAAAAACTTAAGGCTATTTTGTATTTATTTTCTAAAGTCATAAAATATTAGTATTATTTTTAAAATGTAGAAGCTCGTGCTTTGTACTTTCTTCCTAATTTCCTCACCAAAAACTATACTACAATTTTGGTTTATTACTATTAATTATTGTTCTTTTTTGGTGCACTGAATTAATAATTAGAATAAGCAAAGCAAAGAAAGAATTATAGTTTGCTAGTGGAAAAAAATAATTAAAAAAAAAGTTGCAGGTTTATTTAATTTGTATTATTGCAAATATTGGGGCCTAACCACAATACAGCGGCTTACTCTTATCCACTCTTGTTGGAAGCTTTGCAACATAAATAACTATTTAAGAAAAAAAAGCATCTTGGTTCTTATTTTTAGTTTTCCTCTTCTTTTTAGGAAGAAAGAAAGGCAGCTAATTAATTCTTATTAGTATTAATATATATATTTTTTTCTAAGGAAATAAGAATTCTTGGCAATTTATAAAATGTATAGAAGAAAATGACATTTTAATATCTGTCGTAAAAATGACATAAAACTAAAAAAACAATAGTAAGTAGTAGCCTACAAATCAATTCTCCCAAAAGTTTTCACGCGGTGAGATTGTAGATATCCACCGTAGTCTCACAAATAGGATATGAATAAAGAATACATAAACCTTGCTCGATATTATGAAGATAAATAAATTGTTTCTAGACGACTCTCGACTAATGTAGACTTGTGATTAGAGAGAAGTAAAAACAAAAAAGGAATATTTTTCATGACATTTTGTTTATACTATTTTAATTAGTAGTAAACACAGAGACTCTAAATTTAAAAAAACAAACATAATATGTTCTTATCTATAATGTCTCGATCAATAATTATGCAAATTAAATTATCTAAGGGGACATGTAACATGGGAAAACAAATTTTGTCCGTACATTTCCTCAAATATTATTTCAATCGTTTGGTTTGAATTCAAGTTATGATAGAATTAATTATGATAGGATAAATTATAATAGAATTAGTTACGATGGGATTATTTTTGAGCAACTTTCATGTATAGCAAATATAAAAATCATATTTTTATGTTATAGTTATAGTTTGCATAATTGCACTCTATAACAAATTTTATGTTTGCTATGGAGCTTTTGATTTGTATAATTCGCTAGATACATCAAATTTTATACAAATTGTTTAGTTTTGTATAAATTCATTTATACATTGTAATTTGTATAATAAGATCTATATTTGTATAATTATAAGTATATAGGACGAAAATATATGTATTTGAATATACACTTTTCTCTCGCTTTATACAAACACAAATGCATTTTATACATTTTATATCGAAATATATAAAATGACTAATTGTATACCGAGTTAGATGGCAAAAAATGGAATGTTTGCTGCGAATTACAAATAAAATAAACTATGGCTATAACATTTAATTTAAATTAATAGTTTGCTATTTCATACAATTTTTCCATTATTTTTTATTGAGTGTTTGGTTTGTTGTATTCAAAATAATAAATTTTAAGAACAATTTATTTGTTTACAAAAATTCCTTTCATGAATGTAAAAATGAATGTAACAAAAGGGTTGAAAGAGACATTTTTGTCATTTATCTATTTTATCCCTAAATAAGTTATTCCGAGATCACTCTACCACCAAGGGGAGAGATAACTTATCCCGATACTAATTATTAATCCCGAGATAAGTTATTTCGAACTTATCAACCAAACAATAAATTAAATGATACTATAATTTAATCCTATTACTATTTGATATTATCCTACGCCAAACGATTAAGGGTCATAATTATTTAACACAAAACTTCAAAATGTTTCATATATACTTTATAATATAATAATCATGTGATTATTATCAAAGTTGTTGACTTTATCCACTGCTTTAATTATCTTTCTTGTTTTCTCTCTCTTTTTTTTTTCTAGTGGATTAGTAGATTTTTGTTTTTATTGATCTTAATATGCGTGCGACTTATTTTGATTTGTTTTCCATCCAAATAATTATTGTTGCTAGCTAGCTAACACTCATCATTTTTGTTTCAATAAATTTTAAAGATTTTTGTCCATCATGAACTATATATATACAGCTTTCTTTGCTCATATATACAATTTATTCCACAAATTTTCTTTGCATTTTATTCAAGGGATAAGGTATCGCTCCTCCTTTTGAATATAATTCTTAGGGAAAAAAATGTTAATTCTTATACGTAATTAAGAAAAAAGTATTATCATGTTGTAACTCATCTGGTTCAAAACAAGGTTATTTCATAATTAAATTTTTAAGATTATAATTTCAGTCGTAATCTCACTTTTTATATATGAAATAGATTATGCTAAGATTTTGATATTAAATTTATATCAGTTTTAGCTATTATCATAACCTAACCAGGGGCGGAGCCACCTTGATGAACCCCCTTCGACGGAAAATAATATTAATTATACATGGTTAAAATATTTTTTTATGTATATATAGTAGACGTTGAACCTCCTTTGACTACTTCATGTGTCTATTTCTACAGATTTTGAACCCCCTTATTGAAAATTCTGGCTCTGCCACTGAACCTAACGATGGATACATATAATCTCAAATTTATTATAGTGCTTAATATTTCGATCACGACAAACAAACGACCCCTCAATGACCTAAGTCATGGGGGCAAAAAAGAGTCTGAGGCTCTATATTTGGGCTTACTCAATTTGATTCACAACCCCTAAAACAAATTTTATAAAATAAAATTGAATGTATTTAGAAAAAGAAATAAATGGATATGTTCAGAGGTGGAGCTAGGTGGGGGTTCGTGGTAAGTAGATCATGTATTTTTATTAGAAAATTAAATAAATATATATGTATTAACTTGTGAACACGGTTAAGTGACTGTGAAATGCTAGAATTTTGGGCTCGAACCCCCTTTAATCCAAATCACCCTCTCTTTTAGAACCTTCAAACTCTTAATCCTGGCTTCGCCTCTGCATATGTTATAATAATCATTTCTTATTTACAGATTAGATTATTTTTTTTAAAAAAATATTATTTATGTAGGCCAAAAAAAAGAAGAAAAAAACAGCCGACACTTGAATGGGGCAATAAAGAAAACTAGCACTCTATAAAATAATGTACACTATATGAACATTTAATTAATTAAGGATAATATTTTGGAAATGTCACTGTCTATTAACATAAAATAAATATTTCCCTTTTTTTGGGTTTGTTATTTCATTTCACTAAACTGCTAGCTGGCTACAATCGTCGTTTTTCATGTTTGGCCCATAAAACAAATCTAACACAACCTTTGATTACATCTTGTTTTTTTTTTTTGTTGCTTCTTTCAATATTTTTATGAAAAGAAAGTGTATCTTACATAAACAAAAATAAAATAAGAAGACATTAGATTATAGCGTATCTAATCTAATGTTACACACAAAAAAAAAGTATCTAATCTAAAGTGCCAATATTGAAGAAAAAAATGGATAAAATTATCATGGGTTATGGTATGTGTTGGTTTAGACTTTAAAATCTAATAATAATATCCTCGGTGAAATTTCATAGGTGGATCTGAGAGAATAAAGTATTCACAGAATTGATCCCTATTTCATGGAGTTGGAGATCAGATATTTCCAAAAGACCCTAGCTCGGCTCAACTAAAGGATGGTTGATGATCCCCTTAACCTATATAAGATGTTTTATGTTTAAACCTCGGGAATTTTTTAAAAATAATATTGGGAGCGTGTTTCCAAAATGAGCCATGCAATATACATTAGCTAATTTAGATTTAGTCGAGATTCGAGACATGTACTAGACATTAAGATGAAAAAACAAAGTTTATATAAAAAATGTAAAGTGCTAATTTTAGGAGGTTAGTCAACATCATGACTATAATATAATGGGAAGTTTAGTATATGTTGCTACCTAAATTGCAACAAAAGTTCATAATTAGAAATAAAATACCGTCCCCACTTTTGTTGCCACCTGCTTAGTCTTGGTACTTTTCAATTTTCAATTATGAAATTAATTACTTTGTTTAATTAGCTTGAACGTATAATTTAATTCAGTGTGTTTGATGACCATGCTTTAGTTTTTTTTTTCCGTTCAATTTCGTTCTTTGAGAGATTAATTAATCAATTAATCAGTGTTCGTGTTTAATTATGTGATTCTTTAATTGATTAAGACCATATCTCTTGATAGTTTAAAACCCTAAAACGTTTATAACTCATGTTCCCTCTCTAATGATACAATAAATATGTTTATTTAAATTTTATATCGATGATGTTCAAAATAAAAAATTATATTGTACAAATAAATATGATAATTTAAATTAGACTATTGTGAGATCAAAAATCATAACTCTACACGAAAATAATGGTTGACAACATTCTTGAGGAAACAATCAAACATTAATCCTTTCGTCCTAATTTATATTATATGACATTGAATTATGTTGGAATTTATATAAAAAAAATAAGAACTTTGAAATTAATAATTTAAATACATCTTTTATTTATATATCTATAAACCCTCTCAAAAAATAAAAATTTAAAAATCAAATATTTTTTAAATATAAAAAAAGCAATAAATTTTTTTACAACACGTTTTAAACCTAATAAAAAGAACCGCTTAAATTGACGAACAACCTAATTGCTGAGAAAAATAAAATAAAAGATGCTTCTATTTTTTAATAAGTGGAATATATTCCTTTTATTATTAGAGGCACTTCATGTACCATATTGTACAAAGTCCTTGGTTGAAAAATTGCCACACATACATATATGAGAGTATGTGAAAGGGACATAAACTAGTTATATCATATTAATTACTTAGCATCAAAGGAAGGAATTAAGTGATGGTGGTTCCATCAAATAAAAAGTAAAAATGATTCCCATATATGAAAACCTAACTCAATTATTATGGATATAAATTCGAATTCAATTTCATGATTTATAAATGTGAAAAAGTTAGAAATTAGGCTAGTCATTTATATTCTCCAAATGCATTCCAAAAAAATTTAGACATCTGATTTTACTAAAAAAAAAACTGTTACATATTAAGTAGTTGATCATCATTTAAAATAACATACAAAAATATATGATAAATTAAGGATCTAAAATTTAAATTCGAGATGCAACTACATTCATTTATGAATCTTTAGATCATATTGAGCATAGTATACATTAAAGAGACAATTTTAACTTTAAAACAACACACACTTGAAAGAAGATAAGTTTCTTACACCAATAAATAAAAAAAAAGATCAAATTTATTATCAAAATGAATATAAAATGGACCATATGGTTATATTGGATATGTTGATTTCTGGATTGCTCAATTATAGCATGTAATGATTGAAGCAATTATATGGTTTAATTCCATTCTGGTATGTTGGTGGTTTTAAAGGGACATTGGTTCGATCTGTCAATGAGTTAGTAGGTCCCAAATTAATTTTAAATCAAACAACACCAATGATGACTACAATTACATTTAATGGAGTAAACATTCTTTAACCATCTAACGAAAAATATTAGATCTCTATGTTATACAATAATAACTATGTCTCACTCTCAAATAAGTTAGGTCGATTACGTTATGTTGTACGAAAATATTGTTCGTGCAAAAGAGAATACTACTTATTACTAAAATTTATTAAATTAGTCAAAATAAATTGTAGTGTCGTTTGTCCAATTGCCTTTAGATGAGGGCTTATCTGTAAACAAGTTGTTGTCTGTGCATGAATGCACTATATATAGCAATATATTTATTTATATATCCTAAAAATGATAGAAAAAAATATATTATTTTGTCTGTGTGAGAACATGGCTAAACAAGAACAATCATTTGTCATGTTCATAACATCAGTACTTGAGGCTCATTATTGGCAAATGAGTCCTTAATTTCTGGTCATTCTTGTTCTACACAGTTGTACTTGTGAGTTGTGACTTGGGCTTTTGCAAATTGCACTTTTGATAGAATTTGGACATTAGTAGATTATAATATCGTGAACTGAATTTGCTCGATTTAGCTTAGACCTTGATGTTGCGAATAATGCATGTACAAGAAGGACAAAACTATGGAAACAACCACAATATTCATATTACGAATTAAATGATAAATTTAATTGGCATAATACATAAATGTACCCTTTAACTTCACCTCATTTTATATTTATGCCCTTCAACTTTTGATTTGCACAAGTAGACACTCAAACTTGTATAAAGCTGAATAAGTAGACACATGAGTCCTATGTGGCATAAAACACATAGGACACCACGTAGGATGCAAATTGCCATGTAGGATGCCACGTAGGATGTGTGTGTCTATTTGTACAATTTTATACAAGTTTGAGTGTCTGCTTGTGCACACTCAAAGTTGAAGGACGTAAATGTGAAATGAGGCCAAGTTAAAGGGCATATTTATATATTATGCCAATTTAATTAGTCTGCGTGGTACTAGTTGTCAATGGATTTTGTGATAGAATGTCACTGAAAAAAAGAAGTTCAATATGAATGAGAGTATGTGAGCCTTTCCAAACAATATCAAACCAAAATTACTTAATGACTTGACACAAATTTTAACAAACACAAGGCTATAATTATAGTAATTTGTATGACTACGTTCAAAGATTTTTTTTTTTTAATATTATACAGCACCCTAACAAATTAAAGCCATCACAAAAAATAAGAGTACTAATCTCTTGGTTTTGTTTTACAAATATGTAGTGTATATTCAACGTATATCACTCTATAATAGGTGTATAAGCAGACACTAATGTTTGCATTAAGACAAACCCGTCTATATCACACCATTGGCCCTTGGGGTGCAGTCCTTACCTGGACCCTGAGTGAATGCAGTATGTTTTGTGCACCAAAATTTAAACATTTAGACGTGTGAAAATTCATTTAACTAGATGACTGAAAACTAAATATATTAAGAATCCTATCAGTTAGGCATGTGATTGACACACTCTAATCTCAGTAAATAAAAGGCTATCTACTTCTCCATTTAGCAAAGGCTATATGTAGCTCTATCTTAATTAATTAGTATAGTAATTAAGATTTATTTAACCCTAATAAATTATGATCGGGGGTGCTTCTAAATATAGGTTGAAATGATTCCAAAACCCCTTACATATATATAGTTGCATGCATGGATAGAATTTGTTGAACCAATTATAGGTTTAGCTTGCATCATTACATTAAATCTTTTTGTATGATACTCCCACCGTCTCAAAATAATTGTCACTTCAACAACAAAAAAAGTTATCCCAAAATAAGTGTTACCTTAGAAATAATTAAAGACAAAATTAGTATGTTTTTCCAACTATAACTTTATACTGTACTTCATATCTTCTTAACAGTGTTCAATTTTCAAGAGACATTTATTGATTTATTTATGAATGTAGTTTTTGCTAAAATAACACTTATTTTGATACGAAGAGAATATAGATTAGTCTATATATATTACATCCTATAAAAAGATGCCAATTGCCTTATGATGTTAAGGTTAGAGGAAGCCAAATACAAAAATTCATGGATGCCAGCAGCTTTCCTTGTAGTTTTCTTTGATGTCACACATTTGAGTTGGAACTTGGAATTGGGAAATAGTTGATTAAAAGGGAACTTGCCCACTAGTACAATAGTACATAGTTCATTTCCTGTACAATATTCGACTGAGCTCCGATTAATTCTGAATTTACGCATTGTAAGACCTATTCCTCTAGTAAACAAGAAAAAAATCAAAATATAGAAGCATAGGATAGAATAATTACTAAGCTTGGGGTAAAAATGTTTTTAACTTAAAAATTTATAAGAAATATAATAGCTATATACAATTCATCTAAATAAACAAAAAACAAAAAACAAATCTACATCTCTCCATATGATGAAATATTGGTAAATAATCTAAACCTAAATAATTGCAATACTGTGAATATTTTGGCTTCATGTTTTTGATGCATTTGGGGAGTCCCTCTCCTCTTCTATACTCGTAACATGTATGGGACAACCACTTTTTAGTCTCGAGAATAGTGTCCATTTTTCAATACTTTCATCTGAATCCAATATTTTCCATCTGATACAAAAATACATTAAAAAGGTAAAATTAGATCCAAGTTTCATTTGTACATTTTTCAATACTTTCATCTGAATCTAATACTTTCAACGAACCTATAGGATGTGGTCAAACGATAGACAAAAACAAGCATCATGGCTCTAGCCAAATGCAATCCAAGGCATGTTCTTCCTCCCATTCCAAATGCTAAGAAACTGTATGGTTTTGAATCGTCCTGAACATTTTTAACATGAGATCATCAAAACTTAAATATAAAAAAATTTACCCGCACCTGATGTTACATTTAGACATAGTAATTTACTTATGATTAATCATTAAATCTTTTCGAAATAATATATCGATTATGTATATAATTATTTCACTATGATTAACTTATAACAATTTATATAGATAGATACATATGTTATGTGTTTGTTGAGAAACTCACATCAAATCTTGAAGGAATGAATTTATGTGGATCATTGAATATCATTGGATCAAAATGTATTGATTTAGCATCCACGTTAATGTTCCAACCTTTTTTGATAGTAAATCCTAAATTTACATAAAAATTAGAGGGTTAATATTAATATTTTGCATTCAATATATTACTCATAGTTACTTGTAAAGAAGTCAAATTAAACCTTCAATTTCACAATCTTGAAGTGCCATTCTTGGAAACCAGGGCACTATTGAAGCCATTCGAAGTGATTCCTTTACAACCTGTTAGAGTAGGTGGGTGAATAATATACATATATGTATAACCATATATAATCAATATATAATTTATGTTCAGGGTTCCACTATTTGGTACATAGCGCGTAATATTCAAGGACAAGAAGTATATTTTCTCTCTCACGGCGTCAAAAAACCTGACTCTGATACTATGTTAAATTAAGTCTCGAACATAATTCTTCCTTTTTCTTTGGTGGTGTGGGGGGGGGGGGGGTCTTTT
>NW_006238958.1:547257-551977 GCF_000226075.1 Solanum tuberosum
GTGTAGGTGGGGGGGGGGGGGTTCCTAATAAGAAAATAAGAAAAAGGGTGTAAAATCTAAATTGAAGAAAAGCATAAATAAAAAATTTAAAATATCTAAATAAAATAATGTACCTTAGATGCATACGGCATACAATTTAGATCTTCATATGTGAGGTATGCTTTACAAGAAACCTTCTGTTGGAGAGCTTGTTGCTCAGCCTATTCCAGTCAACTTTCTATAATTAGAACTTTGCCTGTGAATTACTTTTAAAAATAATAATAAAAAATAATCATAGTATCTTTTATGAAAATTTAGCCCGTCCAAGATATTTAAGTCAAATTTTTCTATAACAACCATCCTCTATATAATAACAATTTACACTCTAGTGGGACAAGTTTTCCTTTGAAATTGATTTTTTAGTATGTATTATATGTTCTCTATAATAACATTTCACTATAGCAAGAAACAAAAATCCAGACAAACGACATCGTTATAGAGAGGTTTGATTATAGCTCCTACATGCTACTACTGAATTGCATATCAAAATATCACGCTCTTGGTCTCTGTAGCACAGTTCGAATTTTGAGAGTCAAATCTTTTTATTTTGACCATGAATTCAAACAAGGAATCTTTGTCATTTAAACAAAATTTATATATTATGAAACTATGTAAAAAGTATTATAAGTCATAATAAATGACAATTCAAAATATTTAAAAGACAGAAAAAAAGAGTACTACGGTAAATGGAAAAAAGACTCGTTTAAATCTTGAAATTTGAAATATATCACATAAATTGAGACGGAGAAAATATTTCTCGGTTACCCTAAGGTTGTTAAGGGCTTTTGGATTATCATCCAAATATTTAACCATCCATGTAATTGCACTAGCTGTGGTGTCTTGACCTGCCATAAAAAATGGAATTATATAATTATATTCCAACTAAATCCAATTTAGGCTTCAATTAGTAACAAAAAAAAACCCTAATGTATAATACAATGTACATTAAATTTAAAACAAACCTGCAATAATCATAGTTAATATATTATCTTTAATCTGCTCATTTGTTAATTGTATTATTTGATCATCCTTAATCAAAAGATAATCAAGAAAATCATCATATTTTTCTTTGGACTTTCTTCTTGCTTCTATCATCTTGTCCAGCAAATTCATAATTCTTTTTCTGGCCTGCAATTAATGTTAATGGGCTTTAAATGGGCCTGTATGAATTTTAATGGGCTTTGATAAATGGGCCAATCTTACCTGTAGGCCTTTGTAGAATCTGGTCCATGGTAGTCTTAATGGAAATGACAACATTGCTTCATAAATCAACCCAATATCCTTATGCAACATTTCTAGTTCTTTTTTGTCTTCCAAACTCATTAACATTTTGCAAATTGCTTCGAGGGTAATCTACAAGTACGAAAAAAATAGCTCATGAAAATACGACTCGTTCAAGTGAATTCTTTGAACCGATCAAATACAATTATTTAAAGTAATTGCTATTGCTATATGTTAGTCACTTATAGGGTACTTCTTTGTACCAATTGATGCTATATAAGTATGGTAAATACATAGCTTGCAAATAGATAGGTCGGATTAAACTCAAACGAGTCAAAAATTGGGTCAAATTAATAGACGGGTCATGACCAAGCCATTTAAATTTGTACAGTTGGCGAATTACAAAGTAAAACATTTACAAGTATCTAATTTAGACATCACTAATTAACATGTATTCATTCTTTTAAAAAAACAAAAAAAAATTTGCATATCTATCTATTTTAGAACAAATTTTGACAAAAATGACAAAATTCAGATACATATGACTAAAACCATGCGAAAATGACTGAAGTTCAGTCATATGCTAAACTTCACACACTATATATCTGAAATTGTTTTAAAATTGATAGATTTATATATTTCTATGCACTACGGGTATGACTTAAATGGTGATCTCAGAATCGGATATTTTTGCACTTGGACCAATTACAAAACACAATAGCCATTTTCTTTCCTTTTTTTTTTTTGTGTGTGTGTGTGGGGTGGGGGGGGAGGGGGTTGGTAGGGAGCACCATCAATTTTTTGGGCTTATTAGGCCCAAGTTGAGTCTAAATAAAATTTGAAAAAAAGTGAGGCTAAAATGAAAATTGAATAGACCAATAGGGACACCAACCTTTAAAGCTTCATGGAGAATAATAATGCTGGATTTTTTGTGCCAGTTGCTAAGATTATTAACTGTCAATTCATCAAATTGTCTCACCATTGTTGAAAGAGATGTTGTTGAGAACAAACTACTAAGATGGCTTCGAATAATTTTATGCTGCTGATGTGAAGCACAAAGAAGGCTTTGATCTCCTACGAGCTTCGCGATTGACTTTATATATCTCTTAGTAAAATTCCCTCCTTCGTTACTTAGTATTTTCTTTGCTGCTTCCGTGCTCGATATAAATACATGTGTTTGCCCAAATATATTCGTTTTGAAGCAATTCCCATACCTATAAACAAAGCATTCCATCCAATTCCACTAAAATGTTAAAATTTTGTCATTTTGACACGATGAAAGTCACAAAAAACACACACAATATTTTTATCTTTTTAGTTTCACTCCTAATACTAATACTATCGACAACACACAAAAAAGAGGGAACTTACATAAATCCCACTAGTTTGGGAGCTAGCTAATTACTTATATATACTCTAGTTTGCAATATTATGTATCTTATCAGATTTTGGTGCGTCCAGATACGTCTAGACACATGTATCTTGGGATCTAGTTGTCAAAATTAGGTCTAATTTATTTTAGATATACAGTATCAAAGCGGATTCACATTTATCTGGGATACATAACAAATCCCGCTTGCCTCTCTCGCTTCTCTCCAATCTCACTCACCACTCTCCTATGTATCTGCTATCTCAGATATATACGAATCATACCAGATACATGTAAATATATGTATCTAGTGTGATTCACATGTATCTGGGATACATAACGAATCTCGCTCACTTCTCTCCCTATTTTAGTGTATCTGGTAACAAAAATACATGTATCTAAGTGTATCTTCCTCAATATATAGTAGAAAACTCTTAATTAGTGGTAAGATACATGATATTATGAAACTATAGATAATAATAATATATATGATAGTGAAGTATGTCTAATTACGTAGTTTTTTCCAAAAAAAAAAAGACACACCAACTAATTGAGGGTTCAATTTGCATTTGAAATTGAGACATACTTAATTGATCGATACTCGAAACAAGTATCCATTATTGCTAGAACAAAATACAAATATTAAACTTTTATAATACCACACACGCGCACATTATGTTATCCTATTTTCAAAATATATGACATATAATCATAAAATTCCAAATGAACAAATTCAAACTTAAAAAGGATCTTTAGTCTTACTTAAGTCGTCGAATTTTGATAAAATCATAGAAGCCTCTGTTGCTATTGATGGCAGCCATGAACTGGATGGTTTCTCCGATGACCGGTATTTCCCGGTTGCCTGCCGGAATCTTTTTCGTCGGAGTTTTTCCAGTATTATTATGCCATAAGATTTGTAATAATAATAATCCCAAACAGGGAAATATGTACCAAAACCAAGAAAACATTTTTTACTCCTATAGAATTATTTAGTCCTAATTACCAAAAGATTATTGTTGATACCTTAGTTAATTAATTCTATTTGTAGAGAAATTAAAGTTCCCAAAAATTTTAAAAATAAAATGGAGTCGTTCATTTTTTTAATTTAGTGGAGAAGTAATTATGAAATGTGTAAATGGATGTTTCCACTTAAGGGATTTTTAAGTGCTCTTTGATACGACAGATTTTTTTGTTATTCAAAATATCCCTATTTAGCCAACTAATTCATCCACTAGCTTATTGCTTACCTAAGTTACATTATAAAATGATGATTTAGATTTTGAATTTTATGAATTAATGTTTAAAATTTTATCATATTTCATTTGATTTGTTGGATTTAGAATCAATATGCACACTAAATAAATAATCCATAATTTCATTTCCAAAATGAGCTTCCACCATTGATGCAACCAGAGTTCCAAGGGGTCGTTTGGGAGCTGGATAAGAAACAAATTACTATTTATTTATGTATTAATTTTTGTATATCTTATAAAATATTTGGTTGATATTTCAGAAACCCAATGCATAAATTATGGGGCAACCCATCGGTGGCCCCCTAAATTTGGCACGATTTTTCACTTAGACACCTTAACTAGGCTTTGTTCATTTTAGACACCTCATGTCATGCCCAACTGTGTCATTTTGACACTTTTTCGACAATCTGCCAAATTTGTAAGGTGTGTGTAACACACTCGCTGATGACGTGTCAAAGTGACGAATTAAATAAAGACACGTGGCATATATATAAAAAAATTTATTAAATGATGAATCTTGAGTAGGAAAAAAAACTACCAATGACTCATTGACATGTGGCATTTCTTTAACTAATTAATTTTAAATAAAAAACACTTTTAATAAAAAGAAAATTATACCCACACCACCCCCAAATTGTCTTCTCTACTACCCACCCCCACCTCAAACCCCAACTCCTCTCTCTCACTTAGATTTTCTTCTCCACCCACCACCACCCCCGACCCATTTTCTTCTCCACCCACCACCACCCCCACCCAAATGTGTCAAAAGAAGACGTTTTTTTTTTATTTGAACTTTTTCTGTGATTATGATGTGAGAAGGCATACAAATGGATTGGAA
>NW_006238958.1:553573-583306 GCF_000226075.1 Solanum tuberosum
TAGATTTTCTTCTCCACCCACCACCACCCCCGACCCATTTTCTTCTCCACCCACCACCACCCCCACCCAAATGTGTCAAAAGAAGACGTTTTTTTTTTATTTGAACTTTTTCTGTGATTATGATGTGAGAAGGCATACAAATGGATTGGAATGCTAAAATTGTTTGTTGTGAATGTAGGATTTGATAATTGAAAATATGATTTCTTGCCATTTCTGAGTGTTTTTTTCTTCTTGAAATTTATGTTGATTTTCTCAAATTATTTTGAGGAAGAAGGACAACAAAATAAGTGAAAGTATTTAAGATTAAAATTTATGGGCGCTAGAATTCACTTTTTGTTTGTGACATCGTCAAATTTATTTCACCATGGAAAGAGTTTAAGCTTGGAAAATGGTAGCCAAAAAATGGGGAAGAAGAAGAAGAAAAAAAAAATTTAAAATTTGGTAAAATGAGGCTCTCACGCGCGTCTAGTGAGTGTATCACACTTGCTATGCCATCTCAGCAGAAAGTGTCAAATTGACACAGTTGGGCGTGACATGAGGTGTCTAAAATGAACAAAGTCTAGTTAAGGTGTCTAAGTGAAAAATCGTGCCAAATTTAGGGGGCCACCGATGGGTTAGCCCTAATTATGAGAGAATCTATGTATTATGATATGCGAGATAGAAGGTGAAATAATACATAGATTCACTCATAGCCAATTCCTACATTACTATAACTGTATAATTCTAATCAACTACCAAACAACCCGTAATTGTTTTAGCCACTTGTTGACCCCTTGATAATAATATTTTCTTCATCTCCACATTCATTTTATAGCATTTCATTAAATTACATATAGATATTGAAGGAATAGTATTATTTTTTTGCTTTTTTATCGAACACAAAATCTTAATTAAAAATCTCACTTATTTTTTAAAAAAAATAGCATTTCCTCCACACACACCATACCGTAAAATGTGGAGTTCAAATTTAAAACTTTTAATTTCGAAATTCATGCATATATTACAAGTACGTAGGGACCTGCCTAGTAATGTGGGGATACTAGTTCTATAGAATATTAGAGATGGATCAATAAAGTTTTCTTAAATGTCTAAATATTAGTTAAAATTAAAGTAAAATATTATGTCAAATCACTCCTTAGCCTAGCTAGCTAATGTGTGGGCTACTTTGACTCGTCACAATCTTATACTCTCTCCGTTTCACAAAGAGTGACTTGATTTGACTTGACACAAAGTTTTAGAAAATAAAAAAACTTTTAAATCTTGTGGTTCTAAATTAAAGTTATGTCAAATGTACTAAATTGCCCTTCAATCTTGTGGCTTTAAACATGAAATAATAATGTTACCAAAAAAGGAAATATGTCTTCTTTTTTTAAACAGACTAAAAAGGAAAGGAAGTCATTCTTTTTTAAAATGATGGAGTAATATTTATCTATATTTTATATAAATATTTTTTTATTCATATATCAAACACAAGACGATATTATTATGTGAGATGCGGCGACTATCAATATAATCACGTTAATTTTCATTAACCAATATCCACGGTTATTTCAATTATTCAGAAAATATCAATACACACGTTAATTTCAGTTATTCTATAAATTTTTACGTTTAATATGATACGTTCTTAAGTTACTTTTTCAAAAAGAAAATAGTATTAATTCATGAAGCACAAGTTGGAAGCACGTCACACCCAAATATTTATTCTCTTCATTTTAAAAAGAATATTTATTTATTTTTGGTAATTTTTAAATTTTAACTTTCTAAAATGACATGTACCACAAGATTAAAAAGTATTTGGGTTAATTCATTTAATATATCTTTAATTTAAGACCATAACATTTAAAAAGATTTCTTTTACTTTCTAAAATTTCGTCCCAACTTAAACTTAGACAAATAAACTAATAAGAAGAAAGTATATATTATCTTTGGGGTAAGTTTAATTGGCGCATGTATGTTTGTTTTCTACAACTAGGAATAACAGCTGCGAGCTAAGTAATTGACACTTCCATTATATAAAGAATATTCTTATGCAAATGATATTTTATCTTTTGGTGAAAAGATCCAAGTCTTTTTGACATCCATCGCATGAAATCGAGTTTTGTAAGTCTATCAAAAAAATAATATTCCTAAGTATTTCATGTTAAAATTATATTCTTATGTCACGTTAGATTGCACTCCTTTGCTTAAAAATGAGGTTATTCCAAGTTCCAACAACATGTTTCATATTAGGACTGAAGTTTCATACCTCCCCATCAATATGTACATTAATTTATATTTTTTCATTTTCTGTTTTGAGATACTATATTCTCAAATTGATTCAGATATTATGTATCAAATGTTTTTTGCGTATCAAATATCTTAGAATAAAAGATGAGTTAATTAAGAACCACAAATTGGAAGACACATCACATCCAAATATAATACATCATGTCAAAACAATTTGACTTTTAAATCAGCCAATATATTCGATGAAAGGATATAATCCACATTTTTCTTTCAATCCATCTTTACTTTAACCATATTAGAGATTATTTGTTTTCAAATTCTTTTTAGTTGGGTTCTCTTGAACTTAAATAAGTAAGCCCAATAAAAATAAACAACATTATATTGCTAGTGTTAACATTTCCAAAACATGATTTCATTAATTAAGACACAAATATTACAATAAGTAGTTGACATGTATTGATTCAACTTAAATAAAAAGAAGAAGAAAGGACAATCTGGTACATTAAAGCTCCCGCTATATGCAGGTCTGGAGAAGGGTATTGATCCAACCCCTTATTAACATGTGGAGTTTATAAAGATAATTTTGCTTAGTCTACTACTTAATTTGAACATAAATTCATTCCTTACGTTTGAGAGAAACAACCAAATTAACATAAACAGCTTTCTTCTTGTAAATGTAATCATCCACAAGATCACCATATACACTAAACAAATCATCCATAATTTCATTTCCAAAATGATTTTCCACCATTGATTCAACCACAGCCCTAATTGTTTTAGCAACTTGTTGACCCCTTGATAATAATATTTTATCTTCCGATGAATTTGAAGAAACTCTAGCGTCCCACTCAATCTCAAAAGTCTCGATACGATCAATCATAAATGAACCTTCATTTTCTACAGCAATTTTCACTTCCTCAGGACATGGTGCATAGTATGGTGCATTAAATGAGTCTATTTTCTCCTCTTCTACTAGACCCTGCATTTAAAAAAAAATTGTATTAATAAATATTTCATTAATTTGGTCCCTATGCAAACATTTAATATTTTCAGGGACAAAAGATATATACGACTTATAATTAATAATATTTTCAAAATTTATAACTATATGTTATCTTATGAGCACAAGTACTCAAGATAATGGATGCATACACTATTGTAACTTATCTTATCTCATCTTCATTCAATTCTAGATAACAAGATATAATGTATATTCAAATCTCGTTATCTAAGAATACTCTGATATGCGCAACAATTATATAATGCATACTTCTGATTTTTTCATTGTTCATATCGCTCTGCTTAAGCTCATCTCAGTTATTATTATCACATAAGAAAATTAAATTATTTTTAAAAATATTTTTTCTATTTAATTTTATGAGCATATATACATCTCAAAAAATAAACTACAAGATCCCTAAAAAATGTCAGACCGAATTCGACACTAATTTGAACTCTCGAAAATAAACAGATAAAGATAATCATATTGAATATTTAATTTCGACTTATTCCCTCTGTTTACTTTTATTAGTCCAATATATTAAAAAAATATTTATTTCCTTTTAAGATAAGTTCTAGAAAGTAATTTACCTTTGAGACCAAATTAGAGAGCGCATTTGCAAGAAGCTCCCATTGGTAGTAACAACCATCTTCAATGGTGGGATCAATAGAGCTCCTCCCCATTAGTGACAACAACATCCTCCCGCCGGGGACTATTTCCGGCGAACGTGATCGGAGAAATGTGGAGAAATCGTTCTGAAATTGTGACACGTATGCATTGATGACATCACTTGGACTAGTATGTGATATGTATAATTTCCCTTTGTTTAGAGATGACATAATTGCATTATTAGTACCCAAACCAAGAGGAACCTGTAGTGGAATTATTTGAAATATTAATTCAAGTGAACCATATGAAAATGACATAATAAAAGGTACTCAAATCGCATATGAACTGATTTAACATATTTTAGATGGGTAGATATCGATGGGGAGTTAGGAATTTCACGAAGGGTGTCCAGAAAAAATTGTTGATAGTGAGATTCAAACACGCAAGCACTGACTCATTCAAGGTGTCAAAAACTCATTAAAGGCATCTGAAACCACTGGGCTACAATAACCTAGATAAATGTGTCCAAAATATATTATTTAATCACTTTGTATATTATTTTACTTGTAAATAAAATATGTTTTTCCGAGGAAGAGTGTCTAATTGACACCCTGACTTGCATGTGCCTCCACCCCCGATATATATATCATCTTAATTTTATTAGATAAAATTTTAAATATCGTGTTTCACATTTTTGTAACGTAAAAGATTCAAATAAGTGAGATTTATTGGGTAACTGGTTCCATCAAAGTGGTAGTTTAGATATATCTAGTGGAGTCAATTCCTTTAATTTTGTGGTGCTAATTAATTATAGTTATTTCGTAAACTTCACATGAAAGCATTTAATAATACATTAGAGACAACTTTTTCAATCAAGAACAGACCTATAACAAATTGGTAGTTAACAATCTTAGTCGTTTTAATTATATCTAATCTGATAATTGATGGTCAATGGTCAACTATTTCCCCATATTTTGTTTTCTCAAATTAAATGAGTGGATACTTTGGGTGTGTTTGGTAAGTAGGAAAATATTTTTCAATTTTTCTATATATGGTTGGAAAACATTTTGTTTTGTTGGAAATAAGTTTCTTAAAAATAAGGAAAATGACTTCTCTAATGAAAGAAGGGAAAATAAGTTGCATAAATGATGTTTCAAGTTTATTGTCTCTAGAGCCATCCAATCCCCCAATCCTCCCCTCTCTCATCCTGCCTTTATTGTATTTTGCTAGATAGCATATGAATACGAATATTTTCTTGCTTACTTAACATACACTAGAAAATAAGCAAGAAACTCACTTGTTTTTCAACTAGAAACTCATTTTCCGTAGAAAACATTTTCCTTCATACCAAACACACCCTAACTAAAAAATTCCGAATTATTTGGACATAGGTATAGTAAATTAGCTCTTGTATGGCAAAAGCTAGAGAACGGTGGGTTAAATTACTTAATTCTCGATTTGATAATTTAGACATAGATTCTTCAAGTCTTCAAATATAATCTGCGTACACATCATTGAAAACTACGTACTACTTATAAGTCAAGTCATCGTCGATAGTTAATAATTCAGAAAAATTAGGTTGACTAAATTGGTCACACTGACCTGAGAGAGCCAATGTAGACTAGATGAAGAGTGAACAAAATGCATGCTTTTTTGTGGAAAAAGCCTTCCATAAAATGAACCAGGAACTCCAACAACATAGCAATTTTCTGCACCTTTTTCTTCTTTAACTTTATGAAAAAATGATGGCAATGACCTAAATATGTCATTGAAATCATTGCCAGGAAGATCATTAAGAGAAATTCTCAACTCTGGGAAGGATATGCCCGATTTTCGAGATGTTTCATCTATGATATCTATAATCTCAGAGACGACCATCAATGTGTTCGGTCCAGAAGAACAACCCAAATCTGCAACACCAATGCTCTCCGGCACATTTTTGTTGTTGTTGTTGTTGCACATAATGTTTAATATTGCTTCCTTAAGTCTTGAATTCGTCGCTGATATTATCTTCCTCTACAAAATCAAATATGTAATATTAAAAAAGGTAGTTACTCGATTGATATATTTCTATGACTTTAGATAATTCTACTCGACTGGACATAAATTAAAAACTTCTTTATCATTTTCATGAGGAAAAAAATGTTTTTTTTGTTTCAAACTTTTAAGTCAATCTTAAAAACTTTAGAGACAAAAAGAATATAGTATACTAATATTACATTAGCTTAGAAAGTAGGCCAAGCTGGTTGGGCGTTAGAGTCTTTTAGTGTAATTTTCAATTGGCCACACTCATGCATGCGAATATTTTTATTTAGAGAAACAACAGCATTATGTTTGCTAAAAAAAATGATACATAAACTAAATAATGAAGTAAATAAATATTTCAACTATAATATATATATGAAATTGTAATTAACCTGAATATTGGAGTTTTTAGCATAGCTAGTTTCTCCTTCTCCATTATTCATATGAAGTACTTGCATAACTTCCATCTTTATAATTATTATTACTATTTCTTTTTCCTCTCTTGTTTTTTTTCTTTTCTTAAAAAGCTTGTAGCGATGAAAATAATAGAAATTATGGTTACTTATTTATAGGCTTCACCAACCTAAGACTACATATTCCTTGTGGTTTAGTTTTTGTACTTGTTTCATCACAGCCACAAAAATATTCTGGAGTCATACACGTGACCATGAATATAATTATTTAATTTTTAATCAAAAAAATTAGACAAAAAGCTAAAAGAAATTGACGAAAAAGAAAAAAATATTAATGTTGATCGTACACAGAGATGTTACATCATCTTGTTTATTCCTAAGTTTTGATTGTATGTAGATTTTCCTTCTTAGTTAATATGGGAAAGAATATTTTTTTAAAAAATTTATCTTTAGTGATGAGATGATTTAATTATAAGCATAAAAATATTATATTACGTTATAAATTTTTTTTTTTCTTAATTCTACGAATAATTTGTGTTGGAATATTTACTTCTCTTGTAGAGACTTTAATGCAACTCGCATGTACTTGGTAATTAACAATTTACCTTTTCTCTCAAGTAAATAATAAATGAGGCAATTATTTTTCTTCCAAGTTATGCATATTCGGAGTTATCGGAGGAAATTATAAATTATGAGACTTTAGAAAAACTATATTTTACGGTAAGGTTTCTAGCTAGGATAAAAGTTTTTATCGAATTGAGTCTCTAGCCAATTTATAAATACAGTAAAATCTTACTAAATTATACTCGGTTAATTAATAATCTCTCTAAGATAATAGTTTCTTTCAGTTCCAACTTGGGCCAATGGAAAAAATCACTCATTTCGATAAGATAATAAGATAATATATTTCTAGAAGACCCCTACATAAATATATGGTCCAATTAATATTATAAAGTAATAATATTTTAAAAGTATAAATATATCTAAGACAATTTAGTGAAATATGATTCTATGATGTTCTTTTTTTTGTTAAAATTTAAAGCTAGTTGAAGCCTATGCCTAACTTTTCTTATTGCATCCAAAAATTTCGATGTTATCTTTTTGAATTGCACCTTAAATTGTGAAGAGTTCTAAATGCGATAAGTGTTTCCTTACGTGTAACTAGATCCAAAGATATTGTATCATCTTCAACTTTATCATCGACATTATTTTTTTCAATGATATCCACAATTTGTTCTAAGCTCTAGACCTCTAAAAATGTATCATTTTCACTCATCCAATAGGTTATTAACGTCCATTTTATTGTGGTAATCGAGATCATTAATCATGACCTCAAGTTCATGAATGATGTTTTCACAAGTGGGTTCATCCAAATTCTTTGAGATTTTATTCCCGAACAAATTTTTCGGTGTTGAAACACTCTTTAAATTAATAAATATTAATTTATCGATTAAATAATACCTATATAAAATAATAATATTTTATGATCCCACTTATATTAATTTAGGGAGGTTTTACTGTACGCATGGGACTCCATCAACATCCCACAAGGTTAGAAGATTTTTAAGGGTTTTTCCTTCATCACTTTCTTGTTAAAAGTTCTTCCAAGACGAAGGTGATTCACACAAACACTTGAATAGTACAATCATAATTGAATACTTGTTACGTGTTTCATTTTCTATGTCAAAAAGTTTAAAGAATGTGGCCTGAATATTCCCGGCCAATAAAATTCATAGCTAATTCCAATTTTTTTGGAAATCGATACTTGTTACGTGTTTATTTTACCTACGTTAAAAAGTTAAAAGAATGTGGCCTGAATTTTCTCGGTCATACGCTATATTATTGTACTATGCTACTGGCTAGAAGTTGCAAAAAGTTAAAATAATCCACGTGAAATCCATTTTAAATGAATTAAACTTTTAATTGACGTAAACGTAAGAAAAAAATGTCTTCTTTCTAAATTAGAAGAGACAATAAATACTACGAGTACATGCTTTTGTGGACTGACTTGCGTCTTGCATTTTAGAAATAAATTAAACGTTTTGAAACGTAAGTTAAATATATAAGTATAGTTATAAAATATAAATACAAAGCAGTATTTATATCGAGTTTTTTTTTACCTATATATGACATGTTAATAGTATAAATAATGAATACAAACATTACGGGCGAGCTAGAGGGACGAAAAATGATTTATTCAAATTCTCATTGGTTTAAACTTATAAATATATATAACTCAATTTTTAATATATAATACAATGTATGATGAATCTTCTTAGGGCTGTTCATGGTTATGGTCAAAAGATCAAATCAAACCGCAATTCGAACCAAATCGATTAAAAAAATCGATATTTGGTTGGGTTTGGTTTTAAATTTTGAAAACCAATAATATTTGGTTTGGTTTTGGTTTTACTAAAAAAAACCGCAAAAATAATTAAACCGAACCGATAAATTAGATATATAAATTTTATAATTATTTATATATTATTCACAAATAAAATATAAATATTTTATTAAATTTTAATTAACTTAAGTCTTTAACTTTATAATTTTCTCAGGCCCAACAGTTTAGCCCAACTATAACAATCTTAAGTCCAAGTCCATTAAAATCCATTTTAGTCTTTACCTACCCTCCTTCACATAAAATAGTCACACTTTCTCTTAATTAAAACACTTTGTTCGTGTAATGATAACTCTAGTATTGCTTAATTGAACCGACAATAGCTTTTCTATGGATTGTTCATGTGCTAGATGTTTGTGTCTATCGATGTAAGTCCTCAAAAAAATTACTATTACTTTCAAATCGGATAAACCAGAAAAACTAAACCAAACCGACAATAACCAAACCGGCAGTTATTTTTTTCGTTTGATTTGGTTTTAAAAATTTAAAAAACCGACTAAATTGGTTTGGTTTTGGTTTTGGTTTTAATCAATAACCGATCCAAACCGAACCACGAACACCCCTAATTATCTTCTGATGAAAATTTTGTAAATGAATATTAGGATTTTTATGTCATGTCATGTCATGTCATATCAGGTCACTCCTCGGCTATTTGAACAATTTATTTTGCACTAGATCAAGTTTCGTAATATTATTGTGATTGTGAAATAAAATAAAGTTATGAAATTTTAGGACGAAAAAATGACAGCTTAATGATTACTTTAAAAAAAGTATCCCCCTTAATCAATATGCACTATTTTTTTTTAAAATATTTTTATTTTGAGATGTTGCGTACTCAAGTTGATTTTTAGAAGAGGGAGAAGTAAAATAACAATCCAAATCACATGGCCACCTGCGTTAGAGAAAAATAAGAATTTGACTTTAACAACCTACATTTGATTAAAGATGTGTTATATATATGATGTTTTATTTTGGGCAACTCTAACGTCACATCTAAACATTAATTACAGATATTTATTTCATGTAATTGTGGAAATTAAAGAAGAAAGATTTTCTCAGAGTATTTATAATTGATATGAAGCACATGATAAAAGTATTATGTAAGATTTTTGGGTTGTTGATGTTGAAAAAAGTTATAATATTAAATATATGAATTCCACGAAGGACGTTGTATTGAGTCTCTACTTGTTTATACTAGTTATAAATGGATGAATTAATCATGAACAAAACGCAAGATCATGAGGTTCTATTGGTTTGTTGTTTCCTAAGGTGTCAATCAAAAGATTAAACTATGAAGAAGCACTTTAAAAAACAATAATCTTAATTAGGATAACTATAAGTAAAACCGAATACATGCACTACAAATATAGTAACATGAGAAGAGAGAAGTATTGAACCCAAAATAAGTTGTAAAAACATGGATACTAAATATTTGACATGTTAGAAATTTTTTTAATATTGTTATTTAGTAATATATGATAGGAATTTAAATAAAAGTAATTAAAATTTATATAGACGACTACATAATACTTGAGCTTGAGATATAATTATTGACTTATTATTGTTATTATGTACGTGTAACTTTTATTGGTGCAAATATCATTATAAAGTTTGAAACTTTCACAACCACCGCATTTCCAAGTCCAATAAAGAAACAAAGTATCAAAAAGAATAATTTCAAAATGATTTTTCTACTAATAAGTAAACACAAAATTTTGACTAATTGGAATTTTGACACTTAATTCCATTAGACATAGAATGTTAGGATCCAACTCTTTTGACAATTGACACTCCGTAACATAAAATATTGAAATAGAATAGTGTGAGTCAATGAAAAACTTGAGACACTTTACACAAAAAATTATATTCTTATGTCGTGTTAAGTCACTTATTGACTTAAAAATAAGGCTATTCCAACAATGTGTTTCACATTAGGATTGAAGTTTCATATATCTCAATCAATAACTATGCTCATTTGAATTTTTCATTTTTATTTTCAAGATACTATATTCAAATTAATTCAGATATCATGATGTATTACACACGTCTATTATGCATCAAATTTCCTAGAATAAAAGATGAGTTAAGAACCATAGGTTGAAAGACACGTCACATCCAAATTGTATTTACAACATTCGAAAAGAATTACGTACTACTTTTCAATAGGCCAATATATTCGATTAAGAGGTATAAATCACATTTTTTCTTTCTTTCATGTAGAAGTGGTTTGACCTTATGATAAATTGATAATATTCCAATTCTTTTTATTTGGGCTTTCTTAAACTTAAATTCTCTAATGTAGCGGTTTTGTTCCTCTTATTATTTTTGTAGTTGTATTTTTAAAAAATTACAAAAGTGATATTATTTATTTTTATAGCAGATATACAAAATTTATTTATGGCATGCATAATATATATATATATATATATATATATGTATACATATACATACACGTACGTACAATGAACTGAAATCAGTTGACCACACATACAATTGATGTCTTCACGTATATACTTATACATTCAACTTCTGCTTTGAAAATAAACTCACATATACAAACAATTATGAGATTCTATATTCGTGTGATTTAAGTAATTAGAATTAGATATTGCATACATACGAATACAATGTATCTTGCTACTGTATTTGCAAACACAATATTTATGAAAAATCCCCCAAAATCGTTTTTGGATTGATGCTTTACAAGACTATTATAATTGATTGGTGATCCATACAAATTAAACTGAATATTAACCTGCCCTATATACGAACCAAATACTTAGAAGTTTATATCTATGATATTTTTGTACGGCCTTATGCTTAATTTTCTTCTAAAATAAAATAAGTTGCAAATGCAAATTGGATGGTCCATGACATAAGTTGAAAAGAATAAAAGGAAATATATGTCTTTAGCATATGATTCTACCAACATGTTTCCTACTATTTGTAAGTCAATGCTAATGCCTTTTAAAATAGTGTTGTTTACTTATCATCTTTTGTTATACTTTTAAAGAAAGTTCATATTGTGAAATTTCATATTCTATAATTGATTCGAAAAATTTCATGAGAGTGACCATTTTCTGAATCATCAAGTAATTTTATGTTAATTTACTATCATATAAGAATAACTAAGATTCTTTAAACTATTTTGGTTTGGTGGTGCTTGGCAATTAAGGGGGGTTTTTATTTTTATTTTGAAATTGTCTTATAAGAAATGAATGTTTCGCTATTAAGATATAATGTAATAACTCTATTAGTGAATTACCACTCAACTTTAAAAAAAGTTAATCTATAAATTAAAAATATAAAAACTCGTCAATTCACGAATTACGATTATCACATAGAAATATCGATTTTCATGATTACTAATAAAATTATCTAACAAACGTTGTTATCATCAAATTCAGACTTACTTTCTATTCATATCAATATTTTAATCCACCTTTTATTTTCATTAATACAGTAAATAAAACTCTATCTTCATCAACAAATAAAAAATTGAATTTGAACCATAACAATGGCAAATTACAGAAATCACATACTTTTAAGGCAAAATTACAATCTATCCCTTAAAGTTTATAATTACAGAAATCCCTCAAACGGATACAATAATATAAGCGTTGATACATTAATCTGATGCACGAGATACATTAATCGTTAAGTAAGATACATTACATTTTATACATGATACACTCATCTGATGTACATTTTATACATGATACACTAATCTGATGCGCGAGATACAATAATATAAGCGTTGATACATTAATCTGATGCACGAGATACATTAATCGTTAAGTAAGATACATTACATTTTATACATGATACACTCATCTGATGTACATTTTATACATGATACACTAATCTGATGCGCGAGATACAATAATATAAGCGTTGATACATTAATCTGATGCACGAGATACATTAATCGTTAAGTAAGATACATTACATTTTATACATGATACACTCATCTGATGTACATTTTATACATGATACACTAATCTGATGCGCGAGATACAATAATATAAGCGTTGATACATTAATCTGATGCACGAGATACATTAATCGTTAAGTAAGATACATTACATTTTATACATGATACACTCATCTGATGTACATTTTATACATGATACACTAATCTGATGCGCGAGATACAATAATATAAGCGTTGATACATTAATCTGATGCACGAGATACATTAATCGTTAAGTAAGATACATTACATTTTATACATGATACACTCATCTGATGTACATTTTATACATGATACACTAATCTGATGCGCGAGATACAATAATATAAGCGTTGATACATTAATCTGATGCGCGAGATACACTAATCTGATGCGCAAAAATGAGGGATTTTGGAAATTTGTAAAACTTATAGGGGATAATGGTAATAAGTAAACTAAAATGTGTGATTTCTCTAATTTTTCCTAATAAAAAATACATTCCACTCTATATCCTAATGAAATATTATAATACGTAGAAATTGATTTTTTATTATATTAATTGAAGAAATAAAAATTAATACTTAATGGGATGGACCCTCAAAGGTTCGGATTTGAAGATAAGTGAGCACATGTTATATAATATAGGCTAAACTGTAGCGTATCGAAACCGGACTCGACGTGACAACTGAGAGAGCTTCGAATAACTCAGGTTTAATGGCGATTTGTTGATTACTAACTCACTGAATCAGTAATTATATTTACAAATTGTGTTATTTGTTGTTGTTGTTAATTACCAGGATTAGCAGATGGCGATGGTTTTGCAGGCGAATGATGCTCGAGAATGGTGTTATAGAGGAGAAGGAGCTGTCAATCTAGTGCTTGCTTATAGTGGAGAACATCCTGATTTTGTATGATTTTTATCTTTCTTATACTTATATTCGAATAGTTGTAGTTTGTCTTTGGTGAATTGTTGAACGAATTGAAATTAATTTTGATCAATTTCAGGGAATAGAGAAGATTCTAGTAGATAAGAATATGGAATTTCATCTTCTTTTTTTTTTTAGGGAAAGTATCTAGGTTATTGTTACTGCTTATGTCTCCGTAAATATTGTGTTTTTGTTTATTTTGGGTTGAGAGTCTGTCGGAAACCGTCTCTCTACTTAACAAGGTAGGGGTGAGGTTTGGGAACATTTTACCCTCCGTGGATCCCACTTGTGGGACTATACTGCGTGGATCCCACTTGTGGGACTATACTGAGTATGTTGTTGTTGTTGTATCGTGTTTTTCAGTGTATTCCTGATAATTTCAGATTGTATCTCTCATGCCTCAATCAATTAGCTAGATCCCTTGGAACCAGAAAAGGAGATAATAAAAATTGAAAGATTAAATGAAAAAGATACTGGAAATGAATTGTGCTTTACATAAGCTGCATAATGATCTGATTCTTTGGGGGTGCATCATCTCATGAAGGTGTTGTTTTCAGACTCGAAGAAGTTAATGATGGAGTGTCTAATAAAAGTAGTAGACAATTTGGCTCTCAAGTTATCTAAAAAAATTAAACGAAAAGATCCTACTAAAAGAGTGCACTAGTGCTAAATGTCATTGTATTCCTCCTTGGAATTCACTGTTTCTTTAACAAATTATTGACCTCAACAATAGCATAGTAAGAGTAACCCGATGAGGAATGAGTTCGACCTTTCTTGCCTTCAAATGCTACCAGAAGAAAGAGAGATCTGATCTGGAAAACATGCTACTCCCTCCGTTTCAATTTGTTTGATTGGTTTTGACTTGGGAAAACTGTCATGGAGTTTACTTTAACAAAGTAAAGAAGACTTTTGAATCTTGTGGTCTTAAACTAAAGAGATGTACAATGTACCAAAATGTTCCTTAATCTTGTTGTCTTAAACATGTCGTGTGGAGAGTTAGAATTAAAGAGATGTCAATAAAGGAAAGAGACATTCTTTTTGAAACGGACTAAAAAGGAAAGTAAGACAACCAAATTGAAACGGAGGGAGTATTGTTACTAGTTCAAAAGAAAGTGGTTTTTTTTTTGATATCTCAGTAGCATCCTCTTCTCCTGCATCTTTTCTAGGTTGGAAAAGTGTTGAGGGTACAGAAGATACCAAGGAATGGATCTCAACGTGAGAATGGTCATCCAGGTCTAACCGAGTTGGAATGCCTCATGTGGAAAGAATTTAAAGAGCTGGTATCAGCTCCTACAAAAGAAATGGCTGAATACAATTTTGTGCAGCATGTGATGTGCTCACTGTTGGGTTCAAAGAATGTTGATGCAGGGGTATGTTGCTAGCCTTGTACATACCACCTATTTTTTATCGTTTCGTATTAGATCTGTTTTTTCTGAAATCATCTTTTCTTCTCTGCAAATGGAGAAAAATAATTTACTTATTCTCCCTTTCTGGACACCTTTAATCTACGTGGAGTAGTAATAATAATTAGGCATTCTGCATGTCATCAAGAAGTTCTAATTTATTACCAATATTCATGTAACCTATCATTTCACCCTTATATCCTAGGACATTTCTTATGCAGCTGATCTTCTGTAGAGGACGAATTTTTGTTCATTGCTGTTTGCTAGGATAAAACTTAATTGATCAAGTTATGCTAAACTATGGGCCTCTAGATTTAAGTTATGAAAGATTGCAAATTTGTGTTATTCCTAGCATATGGTTTTCTGTCAACATGGAAACAAAATTGTTAAATACTGCCATCTTTTTTCTTCCATTTTGACAGATTCACATCCCTGTGACCCGAGAATTTCTGGAAACAGTTGATAACAATGTTCTATGTCAGCGTCCTTCTTGGCGTGTTGATGCCGCAATGGTCAACCCCCTATGTGATTCTGTACTGCTGATATCTGATCATTCGCTTTTTCCGCGTGGTAATAATTTTACTACGCCTTTTTGTCCGTTGCTTCTTACCATGGTTTTAACGTGTATTTATATTGCTAGACTAGTTTTAATATCAAGCTAATGATAATAATGAGATCCAAAAATATAAAGAGTGAACAACAATGATAAATGTACCATGTCTGGTATTTCTAATAGGCAATTGAGGCATTAACCTCCACATTATACCTTTGTTTTAAGAGATTGGGTATATCTCTGGTATTACCTCTGTGTGTTTGAGAGTAAAAAGAGTCTAATGTTTAATGACGGCTTGTCTAGATACATTACAGCTATTCTAAGTATGCTACTTATCAACAAGGCTGACTGCAGTTTTAGTTCATTTGTTGACAAAGAGAAACAAGAAAAATTCACTTTATATGGTTTTGACTTTTGATTGGCCTAGCACAAAATCTCAATATAGATTTTGATTTGGCGAATTGGCTTACATTTCATTATACCTGTTTTCTCCTTTCAGGTGCACTTAAAAAGGACTTCTGTATATCTGTAGAAATAAAGGTACTTTTTCATAGCTTTATTTGGTTTTTCTTCTTTAATATCATTTTCATGCTGTTTCACTTTAATCATTCTTAATTTACAATTTTATGTTTATTTAGTACAATTTTCTTATTAGTGTCTGCATTTCTTTTGCTGAAGCCAGCCTAAATGCGGATTTCTTCCGCTTTCGGAATTTATTGCATCAGAAAACAGTATTAAAAGGAGTGTAACTCGTTTCAAGATGCATCAGGCTTTAAAATTGCACCAAGGAAAGGTGATTGATTTTTTATCTGTCTGGTGGATTTCTTAATTCAGTTGCAGCATGGACTTGATAAACTTCCCCCTTTTCCCTTGTCAAGTTAAAGTAGTGTTTACCTTTTATTATGTACAGATATTAGCTTTATGCTTATGTTGGATCTTTTTCTTTTTTCTTAAATCATTTTCTCCTTTTTTTGAAATTTTCTTTGGGTTGCTTCTGCTGTATCAGATATCAGAGATAAGTGCATATGATCCATTGGATTTGTTTTCTGGATCCAATGATAGGGTACACAAAGCAATAAAGGGCCTTTTCAAGACCCCACAAAACAATTTCCGAGTTTTCCTGAATGGTTCTCTCATATTAGGGGGTTTAGGTGGTAATGCAGACGCTACAAGCTGTGAAGTTGGTGAAACATTTGAAAATGCACTGCAGTGTGTTATTCAAGCTGTAGATGGCCAGCGGACCCAATGCTTCCTAGATCTCATTTCCAAGACCATTTGTAGTTCAGGACTGCTAAATAAGGTTCTTGAAGTCCAGAAGTTAGACAATGCTGACATTGAAGGTGCAATTCATGCATATTACAATGTCATTTCCCAACCATGTGTGGTATGTAATAAACAATCAGCTGAAGATCAATTGTCAGAAAGATACAGTTCTTTGCATTCAATCTTGAACGATGAAAGCATGAAGATTGTGAGGAATTACTTGATTGCTGCAACTGCAAAGGACCTGAGCATGATGATTAGTTTTAGACCTCGAGAAGATGGGAGTGTGGAATCTCCATATAGCATGGTTTCCTTAGAATCAACCAACCAAAGTTTTGATTATAAGGTATTATTCCCTTTTCCCAACTCCTTTCGCGTTCTTGAATAATATATTTCACGATGAAAAATATCTCTATCTAATCTCCTTTTCATTGAAGTAGTGTTTTATCCTATGTAAAAGAAGAAATGTGAACTTATGGAGGCAGTAAACTTGTTGTACCTGCAAATTGTTGTGTGCACACCTCAGTTGATTTGCCTAAATTTTTTTTAAAATTGTTAGTCTATTGTCATACGCGTTTTCAAAGCTGAAATGCATAGAAAAATGTATGACCTTGGGTGAAACTTAAAGTGCAAAGCACAGTTGAGTTCCGTACTAATGCAGAAATATAAAAATAAACACACAACATTATGTGAAAAAACTGTGATTGCCAATTAATGAAATATAGTGCATCTTTCAACTAAGGCACTTATAGCTTTTTGTTTGCTGCTCATCAATAGGCATATTTCATTGACCTGGATTTGAAACCTTTGGAGAGGATGGAGTACTACTACAAGTTAGACCAACAGATAGTCGGCTGCTATGTTCAGATGGTAAAATCCACGCCACATTGAATGATGGAAGCGCTTTTTATGTCTCATAAAATTGCAATGCTGGTTTGTGTCATTCTTATTGTTTAAAAATTTGTGCAAGTAGTTTTACATCAAAAGGGAGAGAATTTTCCGGATAACAAGAATTTCCAAAGCTTGAGGCCTAAGGAAACATATAGCATAATACCTCAGACTCTCTCTCTCTCTCTCTATATATATATATATATATAAAGTTGAATACAGAGAAGATGTGACACTTCTTTCGGGGGCGGATTTACGAAGGTAGAAGGAGTGTCACGTGATACTGCTTCTCGAAAAAATTTACTAAAAGGTATATACAATTAAGAAATAAAAGCAGATATAACGGTTATATATTATAAGTGATACTACTTAAACAAAGAATGCACGTAGTCTAGATGGTTTTATGCTGAAGAACTATGTGAAGGTTACGGTTTCAAACTTCTTTAATCAACATTGCTATTATCTTATTTTTTAAGATATATAATTACAACGAGTACCTTCAAACGTAGGAGAGATATAGACCTCATCGCATCACCATGCGTTTGAATAAAACGAGACAGGACACTACCCCAATATAGACATCCAGGCTTCAATTCTCGGCCTCGGCAACTCTTAAGGGATGCCCACTTGTACAACTTGATATTCTGATTGATCGCAGCAAGAAGTTTACCAGTGAAGGCATTCAGGCAGTAGACAGCTCCATCAGTTTCCATTTCTGCAACTAGATGGAGTTTGCTACCCTGTACAACTTGTAAAACTAATATTCGGCCCTGCAAATTACTCATGAATTAAAAGCCACTACGTGTGAAAATAGTTTAGAACCATTTTCATGATGGTACATTACTCATGAACCTTGGTACATTCATTTGCGTCCAGCTTCAAATAAGCAGTCCCAACACAATAATACACATTATCGTCCTCAGAAAATGAACAGCTAATCAGGGAGCAACTATGCTCAAATTCTTTAAGTTTGTAAGTCCATTTCCTATGACATGTTTGGTCATCAAATAGTTGAACAAGTGAGACCATGTCATCTTTGTCATCACGCTTTACGGTGCATATGGCAATGGTGTGGGACTGCTCTTGATGACTGATGTGGAGCGCACTGTCTTGTCCCGTCACTTCACAGTTTAAATTCGGCACCGGAATAAGGGAGAAGATTCTAGAGTTGTGGGGAGGTTAGTAGAACATTCTAGAACTTCCTAGAGAATTTCCTTAGAATACTCTAGAAACCTTTAGATATTTTAAGAATATTTTGGAATATCCTAGAATATGTAGAGAGTTCTAGAGAGGGACCAAAGTGTAATTATTAGAGGGACTTGTAAAGTAATTTTTATTTGCACTGAGGCCCTTAGGAAGTAGTATAAATAGAAGGACCTCTCATTTGTAAATCATCCAAGCTTGAAGCAAGCATCAAGAAAGAAAGTTGTAAGCAATCTTCCAAGCAATATAAAACCTTCTTCCAAAATTCTCTAAGTCTTTCTTTGAATTCTCTTAGTGGTCTAGCTTCAAAAGGCTTACTTGAGCTTACAAGACCTTGCAAGAATAGTGAGTAAGAAGTCCGTGGCAACACGCTCCCCAAGGTGTTCTGAATGAATGATGTGAAGCTTTTGTCTTTCATCAATATTGCATATTGCCAACTGATCTCCTTTATCCTTTAGCAATTGCAAAGCTGTTGACAATGGATAATAAATCAAAATTTTCAATAGAGTACCACAATTAAAGTTTAAGTCAAGACACAATGCTACCAATAAAAATGAGGAAAAGGAACAACTTACCTATTTGGAAAAGCTTCAACACGGTATGGGGACATAAGCCTAACATCATTCAGGTTATTCACTTCACAACAAAATATGCTGTTGTAGATAGCCATTGAAGTGTTGGAGGACGCAAAAATGCGTGTAGCTTCATTAAATAAGAAAGCACAAAGTGTTACGGGTTGGGTCCCAAGAGAAAGTTTTTTCTTGCCTAACAGCTCACTACCTTTCAGCTGCCCAGTAACCATGTTCAATTCAAAATGCATGAGATGGCCATCAGCCAGGCTACAGAACAAATAAGATCTCTGAAAGAAAGAGCAAATTAGACCAAAATACAATGTTTAGGCCTACAGGAATACTAATAGGATAAAGGACATACCCTGTTGAAGGAACACATTAGCACAGAACGAGGAAGTGACTCTACCCCGCCTAAAATTTCCTTTCCAACCAAATCCAATCCAGGACATAACCCGTTTGTGTTAAAAGTCTTACCTCCATCTTTGGCCTCCCATTTACCTTTTCCCACTTCATTTTGTGATATAGGCATAGATTTCTCCTCATGTGTTGGCCATGGCTTCCTTAGAGTTGTAGTAGATCGATTCTTCCATGAACTAGCTTGTTGCTTCCTTTTATTTTGTTTTTCTACTTTTATAGCCAACTCAACCAATTCATCTAAATTCACATATTGTTGCAATTCTACTACATCAACTATTTCTCTATTTAAACCATTAAGAAATCTTGCCATAGTGCCTCTGCATCCTCATTACAATTAGCTTGGATCATAGCCATATCCATAGCCTTGAAATAATCATCCACAAACATCGAACCTTACTTCAGAGTTTGAAGGTGTTTTTGTAGATCTCTTTGGAAGTGTGATGAAACAAAACGTTTTCTCATAACCCTCTTCATCTCGTTCCTTATCGCAACGGGTAGTACTCCATTGTCTATTCTGTCTCTGCAAAAGTTCTTCCACCAACTAGCAGCATGATCAGAAAATTCAACCACAACAAGTTTAACCTTCTTACCTTCAGAGTAGTTATGACAATCAACGATGGCCTCCACTTTCCTCTCCCAATCAAGATACAAGTCTAGATCTCTAGTCCCCTTGAAAGTAGGAATCTTCATCTTAATGCTACTAAGATTGTCATCCTCAACCCTAACTCGTGGCGCCCTCCTTTCGTTTCTCTGTTGGTAAGCTTCTTTAAATTCATCTCCATAATCACCAAATTGATCCTCAGTTTGCGGGACTTGAGGAGCTCGAAAAACTTGTCTTCTAACTTGAGGGATCAGGTTTTAATGGATTCTCCTCACATCGGTCATGTTTACTGGATTATATGGCTTTTGTGCAATCTCTAACGCATCAAGTCGGGCAATAATCATTTGGAGCGCCTTCATTAATTCATCGTTTTGAGTCCCAATTTCATCATCTTTTCCTGTTAGAGACGTCTCAAAAAAATAAAAATAAAAGAAACAATTATCTCTCAATTTGGCTTTTCTTTTCTCTTCATTGAGCTCACCCTCTCTTGTCTTTTTCCACTCAAACTACAACCTTTGACTTGTTTCTTTAGAATTTATATATAAACCCTACTAGTAACAATCCTTTTAGAAGTAAGATGTAGAAAGAAATTTTTTATCAATTCCAGATAAATTGGGATTGATGAGACAAGAAAAAGACCACTTTGTGAAACAAAAGAAAAAAGAACTTCAAATTTCCGCTCTTCTTGATTTTTCCTTTTTGAATAAAAAAAATTCAAGAATAAAAACAAATATGAAGTTTCTTGAAATAAGTGATTGTATTTTCTTCCTTTTTTTATATATATAATTTTCGTTTTTTTTTTGGTAATTTTTTTTTTAAAACTTTTAAGCAACTAGAATTATTATTTTTTTTGCTGAACTTTTAATCAATTAGAAAAGATTTTTTTTTAAACTATCAAGATTATCAAGAACGGAACCTTGATAGAACCGCTCTGATACCACTTGATAAGATTCGGGTTAACAGAATAAACAAGAAAATAATGCGGAAGCGAAATTATAAAGATTGAAGACAGAAATTGAAAAGATATGTGAAATTCAAGATTAAAATCTCCAATGTCAAAATAAAATACTAAGAACCCTAATTGATCTTAGTATTCAAAATTAGCGGATTAAGACTAATTATGATACTAATAGAGTCAATTCAAAAACTTAAATCAAAAGTGATCTAGACCCCTATTACGAAGAAACTAGAGACAATAATTAGTATAAGACTAATCACCTTCTTTAATTTACGAATAAGAACCAAAGATATCAAGTTAAAGAATTAATCTCACCTCTTAAGAATCGTTCTTATAAGGTTGTAAGATAAATTCCAAGTAGCCACACACAAATGTGTAAATAAGAGAACTCTCAATTAATAATAATGTTGTCTGTTCATAATAATAAAATCAATCCCTATATATAGGGAAAACATATCCCAAATATAATGGGAATCCTACTTTTATGGAAACTTTAAACTAGGAAAACTTTCAAAACTAGGAAACTTTTAAAATAAAGAAGTTTTTAAACTAGGAAACTTTGACTTCAACCATTCAGCTCTTTGGGCTCTTTTGGTTGGCTTTGTGTGGCCCAATCTTCTTCCATTTGGGCTTGAACTTGAACCATAAAATATGTGTAGCACTTACTCCATTCTTCTTCACAATTCTTAGACTCATTTGTGGGCTTTCCTTTGATGATAAGCATCTTCTTAATTTCCCATTGAAGCCCAACAATCTTGGCTTGCAACTCCTTATCTTGAGACCTTGACGGTCTTCTTAAGGATTCTATAGCCTCATCTGTGTCCATGGAGCTATCACCTTTTAAATCACAAGATGAAACAAGCAACCATACTCGAGGATAAAGTTTCCCATTAGCTTAAATTTTAAGTAAACGGTTTAAAGTACCTGTGAATCTCCATAGCTTGAGCCAATATAGACAAAAGTGTCACATAGATATGAAATGGTCGATGGAATAGAAGTTTCTCCCAACTTGATTGTTAGTCAAGTAAATCTGGAAAAAAAATAGAATGTATCATTAAATGCCTTATTCCTAAAAACTAACCAAACATACAAGCAAATGTTTATCAATAGACTTACTTCTTCTCTTTATGAGTGATATCAAGATGGTGAAGAACCTTATTATGATCCCCAAGCACATATTGATTAGCGCCAACTTGATCATATGCTCTTATAGACTTGAATGAATGAATAAATAAAATATTAGTAAGACAATCAGAATTTAATTACTTCCTCTATTCCAATTTATGTGAAGTAGTTGATTCGGTACGGAGTTTAAGAAAGAAAGACTAGTAAAACTTGTGATCTAAAACAAGGCATAGATATTTGTATGTTATAAATCATTTTATTAAAGGTAAAATGAGCATTCAAAAGTTTAAATGTGACCAAATATAGAAACATGCCATTCTTTTATGACTGACTTAAAAGGAAAGTGAGTAATATAAATTGGGACAATGAGAGTAGTAAATTATACTGGTAAGCCCTCTCCAATTTGGTAAGTATCCTTAGCAGCTGAAGTGTCGCAGTAAGCAATCATTTCTTCTCCAATAATAAGTACATCATATGGTGGCAGAGACATGGGTATTAGCAAATACGATCCACTATCAAAGATTATTCAGATCATGACTTCCAATAATAGGGTCATTCTCCAAGGGAATGACATATTTCCTGACATGTCGAGTTTTTCACTATCCTGTTAGTTAACAAGCATTAAAATCAAGTAATTAAAATGAAAAAGCCATCTACCTAAACGAAATTAAGAAAATCGTAAATTAAGCATAATTATAACAATATTATTTAAAATCACACTTGATATAGGACAACAACGGTAGGCATTGGGCAACCGTACAAGAATTTCATGTCCAAAGCTTGAGACTCAAACCTTACAAAAACCACAAAGTAATGAGCTATAAGTCAAAGAATAACCTGTTGATAATGAAGTTCAGGTCCCATAAATCAAACAAACATTGCACCCTATGATAAAAAGACCAAACTAGCAAATTATTTTAGTCTCATAAGGCAATACCTTAAACAGTCCATCATAGAGATGGAGCCCAATCAATCTGTTGTTCGGATCAATTATACCAATCTACCAAAAGAAAGAAAAAAGACAAGGGCTAAATAGGGTCTTGACATTTAGAGAATCTCATTGACAAAGTGAGAAAGCAGCTAACATAATATTTATTTATTTTTTGAAACATGTAACTTTGTATTCCTCAGCATTAAGGGCTATGCTGGCCACCTCCAAAAGTGTTAGTTACATAGAAAAACCAACAAAAAAGAAAAGAAAATAGGACTACTTACAAAGCTCCTATGAAATCCACTAGTTGAATTTCTTCTTCTATGTTCATTTCTTTACATCAAAACCTAAAGTGGTAATTACTTTCCACTTAATCTTCTCTATAGTGCATTCTTTCCCTACAAAAATTCTCTGATTCCTCTCCTTCCAAATGATCCACCAGATACATTCAGATACTGTTCTCCACCACCTCATCTGGCTCTTACTACCTCCCCTTCTGACCCAACAACTTAGTAGGTCTGTTGTATGTTCTGGCATAATCCAATTTAGGCAGCTAACATAATATCAGTTTGTTCATTTAAATTACAATAATATTTAAGGTCATTTGGAAAAAGAATATGTGACCATTATCCATGGGATGGCCTGTTTCACCTGAGACATCTCCCATCAATCTACCTATAAAAGCAATAAGAACACCACAAAGAGGAGAGATTTTTAAATTTGACATATCTTTTAAATATGTCAATAAAGGGCTGACCAACATATTATTGAAAAGATTGACTTGAAGAAATTCGCTAGCATGCATAGAGTAGATTTGGCGGGGTCATTGGAGGTTAGTTGGAGCCTTTGGCTCTCAAATTCCCTTATAATTTTTCCGAGTTTCTACAAAAAATGGTATTAAGTGGTGTTGCTTTCTCTGGTAAATATACAAACAAGGTAAGTATATACATTTTAGGAGTATTTTCAGAACTCGTTTGTATATATCACTTGCCAATATACAAATAAGGTAATTTATTATGTTTTTTTCCATAAATCGTATACAAATAGCTAGGGTAAGCATATAAAAGTTCTTGATTTTATAAATCAAGAACCAAACTATATTGAATTTATACAATCAGAGACCGATTTATATAAATTTTGAATTTAAACAATTGGGAAATTGAATAACAAAATTTCACGAAATTGCAGCCACAGATTAAAAATATTTAAAACTATAGCTATATTACATAATATACTCGACACATTTTCCATTTTGCGTAATTTTTCCTATATTATTCGATTTGAAAAGTAGGTAGTCAATCCGAACACCTTCCTAAAAGAGGTCGGGTAGCCAATCCGAACACCTTCCTACAAGTGACCTAAACTACTTTTGATCATGTTTGGAGATTAGTTGAGGTAAACAATAGTGTTCGATTTTTCATTTAAAATTGAGTCAAGTTTGTCGGGTTGGATTATTTTTTTTAAAATTTTTTTTTGCATAAATTATAAATAAGTGTTTAAACTTGTTCTCATCTTTTACTTTAATACCTAACTTAGACTTATTTATATTTGATATTTTCACTATTTAAAATTTATACTTAGTTGATATCAAATGTTTGTTTATATATTTTTAAACAATATTAATCTAAACATTGCAAAGTGATTGTGAGTGTCATTATCGTTTGGTAGAAGAAAATCAGGAACTAGAAAGACGATCATTTTATCGTATCCATCAAGAATAAAGGCTAAAAATGAAGAGTAAATAAAAACATGGATCGAACATTTATATGATCCAGGACAAAAATCCCACTCAAATTACCAAATTCATTCATTTAAATGAGAGAATGTACAAGAAGTTAAAAAATGTCTATTTTTTATGAATTGATCAAGTGTTTCTTAACCACTTTTCTCAATTTTTTTGATAGACTTGAACCATACATAAAAAAGTTGCTTAGAGGACTGCTTCGTGAAATAGGAGTTTTGGAAAATTTCGAGTGTGAATTTTATATGGTTGAAAATTGGGAGAAAATTTTCATTGATGAAGTGACTAGCCATGTAAGTGGATTTTTGTCAAATATTTTAAAGATGATTATAACGTGTATTTCTCATTGTGTATGCATTTCTCTTTTCATAATTGAAAAGTTCTATTTTTTCCACAATGCATTACAGAGACTCATTGTATACTTGGTGTACCGTCTTGGACATGAACCTGAAGAGGACAGAGTAGACTCTATGACAACTGATTTAGAGGGAGGAGATGGGTTTGAAAATCGTTTTCCTGAATTCTTTGTTTCATCTAGGTTAGTAGTGTCATGTTTAGGTCGTGATTTGTTTTGTTTTTAATTTCTATTTCTTAGATAATAGACACTTTATTCAGATGAAAATCCATTATAAATAATAAACAACGACTTGCCATTTAAACCATTAGATGATATGTGCGGTGCATGTATATCTTATTAGTCGGTATCAAAATCTTCTATACAATTTCAACGAATATGTTAGGAATTTTTTTTTAAAGTATATCGAAATGCCAACTTTTGAGGATGAGAACATTAATCTTATATTTTAATCACATAACACTTGTATTCAAAATGAATTTAAATATCTGTGGAGTTGAAATATATATTAAGATTTAAGATAGTTGAGATACTATTTATAATAGTTACTTTATATTACACATATATATGTTACTCTATGATGTTAAGGATACAATGTTTCTTTAAGATATATTTTTTATAGAACATTTCACACAACTTTTTATATTTATCTACCTTAATAATAATTTGCAGGTAAATCCTTCCACTGGAAACAAAAAATTAGATCCTATCAATTTTTTTTGCATATGTGATCACTAATTAGTACACATATATGAACCCAAAAGTATAATTTGATGAAAAAATATTTTTCAATCTGCATCAGATGTGGCAATCTGTTGTACTTTAAACTAAATTATGAGACAATAATTACAACATCTACATCTACTCTCAAATTTAGATTATTTGAATAATTTGATATGTAAAATATTGCTACACCCTGAATGTGACTGACACTCAAGAACCATTGTTGGTCCCCAAGCGAACTACAAGCGGAAAACTAATTCAAGCAATAATAAGCTTAAAACTGAATTAAATCCATTAAACTCAAATACTCAACTCATAAAGTCTGAAAATGCTCAATAGCAATATTTATAGTTTGTAAAACAACTCAAGAAAAAATAAATACTGAAAGACTCATCAACTCTATCTATCTATGAGGCCTTTATAGTTCAACATGGATGTTGGGACAAGACCCAGAACAACCAAAAAAGACTAATCTGAAAGGGGGGGGGGGGGGAAGAAATCCTCCGGAATGCAAAGGAGGCTCACCAAAGCTAGCTGGAATGTCTAATGATCTCAACGAAGTGCCTGTTGATGATCATGAACACCTATATCTGCATCATTGTAAGATGCAGATCGAATGACATCAGTACATTAAATGTATGAGCATGTAAGAAGAACTAAAAACATAGATAACTAAACTAACAAGACTAGAAGAGTACTCACCTCAACTCAACTCAATACAAAAGCAATAACAAAAGATAAAATGTTTAAAGCTTCATAGTAAACAGATACTAACTCAAGGATGTATATAAAAATACAATAATTTACTCTTTACTTTTATTTGGGAGATTTTCTAACTGACAACCATCACTATAAGCTATGTGATGACACAACGTCTCGCCCACGCTGTCAAAACTGTCATATACCTTGTCGGGATATAGAACACCTCAACTAAGTGGATTCACTAAACTATACTTAAAAGCAATAAATAATCGTCTAAAAAGTACGACCCTTGACATGAACTTGGTAAGAATGTTTTTGCCCAAAAATAAAGGTGGTAAAGCAATTGTATTACACCATAATAATGAGTATAGATTGTTTTTTTTTAATTTGATACAACCATTTAGGCTAATTTAATGTAAAGCATGAGAGGAAAAAAATAAGGAATAAATGAAAAAAAAATGGAATATGAAGAGACACAAAAATTAATTAGTACTGTAATTTTTCAGAGATTAATACACATTACACAAAAAAAAATAAAAAAATGAGGCGGCACAAAAATTAATTAGTAGTATAATTAATAAAAAATTAATACACATTAAAGATCATTTTAATTATAAATTATGAAGATGAAGGAAAGATTAATAAGATAAATTGAGATTTTTGGATGAAAAACACGACATAGAAGAGACTAAGGGTTTGTTTGGAAGGACACTCTGGTAATTGGATTTGGTGTAATTGGTGTAATTACACTGTCTTGTCATGTTTGGAAGGACAGGTAATTACTTGGTCAGCAGGTAATTGGTGTAATTGGCAGGGGTAATTACACTCTACAATTCACAGGCAAATGTTGTGAATTGCTGGTAATTACATGGTGTAATTACCACCTGATTACTTTTTATTTATTTTTTAATTTCTATTTTAATTTTTTTACTTCTATTATTTTAAGTTCTTTTTTTAATTTTATTATTCTAAAAAATTGTAAAAGTTTATTTTATTTTATTATATTTCATTTTCTTCTTATTCTCAACCTTACTTTACGTGATTCTATATAATTTTTCGTATTATCTATTTCTTTATTCCATGCTTATTTTTCATTAGCATAATTTTATTATATTCTAATTTTTAAATTAAAATAGAATTTATTGTTAAGTAAGTTATTAGGCTTAACGTTTTCTTTATTAAGAAAAACTAAAACTAAATCATATTAATTGCTAATGTTGAAATTTGTTATAAGAGTATTATGTTAAAATTTTTAGTTTTGAATTTATAACTTATGTTATATTTTCAGTTTCATTTGTTTTAGTAATATTGAATCTACATTGCACGTCATTTTTTAATTAGAGTTGATAAATTATATTTTTATCAAACCTTTAATAATTTATGACATTTTATTTATATATTATTCTTTTTATCAAACATGCATTTCACGATGTTCGTAGAAACTTCATACTTTTAGTTGTTACGATCAATTCAATTGAAATATATTAATTTGAAAAAATATAAATCAATTATTTTTACATAATATTCAACTGTGGCATCCAAACAGGATATGTGTAATTACAGTGTAATTACACTGTGGCAACCAAACAGGTCAGTGTAATTACTAGGCTAGTAATTACTACCCTAGTAATTACACCAATTCCAATTACCAAGTGGCTTTCCAAACAGACCCTAAAAGAACTAAAGCCCAAAATAAGTTTGAAAACATTTTTGACTTTGTTGTGAATAACTCCAACTCAGATTACAAATGGGGACCCACAGTTTGTTTCGCTCCCAGACAATCTCCGTCACCGCTTAAGATGCTACGTGTGAAAACTACGCAATACAGTGTAATTATTAGGCTGGTAATTACTATCCTAGTAATTACACCAATTTCAATTATCAGGTGGCTTTCCAAACAGACCCTAAGTAAAAATATGATATTATGATTTATTATGAACTTTTCATTTAAGGTCTTTCTACTTGTAATATGATATGATTTATTATTTAATAATTAATTGAATGATTTATAATATTATAATTTAGTGTATGGATAAAACAGTAATTCAATTTTGCATTTTAACGTGTTGCTGGGCATTTTAGGGAAACTTGCTACAACCATGAAGTACGTTAGCAAAATTGGTAAAATTAAAAGGCAGTTCTTCTCCTTTCTGTTTTTTCTTCTTCTATTTATCGTCCACGCAATAGGTTATTTCATATCTTGCCTACATAGTAGATTTTTAGAGGCACATAAGTTCATTTACTATTAATAGGTACTTTGATGGTCAGTTGACTCAATTATCTGAAGTAGGGGTGTACAAAATCGAACCGAAAATCGAATCAAATTGCAAATTGAGTTAAATCGAGAAAAAAACTCGACTAGTGGTTGGTTTGACTTGGTTGGTATTGGAAAAAAAAATCGGACTATTTTTGGGTTGGTTTGGTTTTAACTAAAAAAAAATAACCCGAGATCAAACCAACCCGACATTATATATATAATTTTAAAATTTTATTTTATACATAAAAATATTTACTTTGATATAATTTTTAAATATTTCTTATACTTTTTCATAGCTTTTATCTTTTAATATATTATTTCAAATTTGAAACTTAGAATTTTGAATGGTTCAATAAAGATTATAGTCCATAGATGTTGGTAATTATAATAAAGCTTAAATCAAAATCAAATTAATACTAATGCAAAAAGAAAATCAATTCAACACTAAGAATGACAATAATATTGAATATTTGTTCTTTAGTTTTA
>NW_006238958.1:583466-606372 GCF_000226075.1 Solanum tuberosum
CATTTTCTTTATGACTTGTTAATTTGCAATATTTGTTTTACGCGATTTCATTATTATTATTTTTTTGTTGGATATTTTAATGTCATTATCATATTTTGTGTTATTTTCTTAAGAAACACCTTAGATAGTTGTATTTTGGTAAGACTAAAGAAATTTTTGAAGTACAAGTAAATTATATGTTTGTATGAATACTTTACTGGAAAACTCGAAAATCCGGAAAACCCGAAAAAATTTGAAAAAACCCAAGGTTGAAAAATCCGAGTTTTATTGGTTTGGTTTGGTTTATAGATTTAAAAAATCCGACACAAATGATTTAGTTTGATATTTGAAAAACCCGAACCAACCCGGTCATGTACACCCCTAATCTGAAGTAGAAACGAACATTTGGACTCTATATTTTTATCTTAGCATACACTTGGACATTTGATTTCAGCTTCTATTTTGAAATAATGAGATGACATGTTCGAGAAATCTCAAATTCTTCAAAAAGAAATAATCTCATGATAACCGATTCAATATTATTAATACACCTTATTTAGTACTACTATTATTATACACACTCTATCAAATGACTCTTAGATGTATGATTAATTAAGGAGTCTATATGTGTATAATGGAAGACTTTCATCAAATTGCTAAAAAAAAATTTAGATGTTCTCAACATCAATCTATTGAACTAGCAGGAAAAATTACCTAAATACATATTTTATTTTATCATAATTTTTAAAATTTTCTAATATTTTAAAAAATTACAATAATTCCATCTCCGATACATGTATGCATCGATATCTAATTTGAAAAAGAATAAAAATAAGATATAATCAGTTCTCAACACTATGAAATTTACTTTAATTTTTACATTCATTCTTTGGGCCTAAAATTTCACATCATACGGCCCGAGAGTTTTCTGGACATCTATGAACCAAAATTTTCTAGAGATTTCTTGCCTGCCAAGAAGGATCAAAATCATGCAATTTCCCAAACATCAAAATGTTAACAAAAATGGAGTTTTTCGAAACGATGCCGTCTTCTAAAACAATTTTAACGGCGGCGACTTCTCTCACCGCTTCAGTAATTCTTTTCCGATCAATAGCTAGCGACCTTGTACCGGAACAACTCCAGCTCTTTTTTTCTTCACGATTTCAAAAATTATCGAACCGCCTTTCCTCGCAGCTGATTGTAGTCATTGAAGAATCTGAAGGTCTCACTTTGAACCAAATGTTCGACGCTGTCAATGTTTATTTGGGTACGAAGGTTAATGCTTGGACTCAAAGGATCAAAGTTAACAAGCCTGATGAAGACGAAGAGCTCGCTGTCACTGTTGATAGGTAAGTTGGAGGTAAACAGTAGAGCGCCGATTGAATTATATTTTGAACAATTTTTGGTTTAAGTTAGAAACGATGTCAAAATTTGAATTTCACAATTTGCGAATAATGTGTATGTCCAATTTCTAAAGGCTTATCTTAAAAATTTTGAAGCTGTTTATGTGAATAGGCACCAAGAAGTAACCGATTATTATGAAAATGTCAAATTCACCTGGATCATGAAGTCTAGGGGAATCAAACAGAGTGAAAAGAGTACCAACCCGAAGACAGAGCTTCGATATTTTGAGCTAAGTTTTCACAAGAAGCAAAAGGAGATGGCCTTAAAATCTTACTTACCGTATATTTTGAAGAGAGCCAAAGAGATTAAGGAGGAGAAAAGGGTAGTAAGGCTACACACGGTGGATTATAATGGGACTGATTATTGGAGTTCTGTCGTGTTAAACCATCCTGCAACATTTGATACAATGGCTATGGAACCAGAAATGAAGAAGGAGCTGATTGAAGATCTTGACATGTTTGTAAGTAGGAAAGATTACTATAGGAAAGTTGGAAAAGCTTGGAAACGGGGGTACTTGTTATATGGACCGCCTGGTACAGGAAAATCGAGCTTAGTTGCAGCTATGGCTAATTACCTTAAGTTTGATGTTTATGACTTGGACTTAAGAGAGGTGCAATGCAATTCGGATTTGAGAAGGTTGTTGATCGGTTCATCAAACCGCTCTATACTTGTGATAGAAGACATTGATTGCAATGTGGGGTTGCAGAATAGGGAAAATGACAATGACACAACTGAAGATGACAAGGTATTGTAATGCATTTCGTTGACACTTTTTTCAGTGCACAACATAAAAGAACTTCTCACTTCTCCTAAGAAAAGACGGATTCGTTCTTGTTATTCAACAAAGAAGAAGAAGAAACTCTCTTTTATGTGTTCAACGATTATTGAGAAGAAGTACAAATATTTTTCTGCACCATTGAAGCGTCTTTTGTTACTCATGTACAACATCAATTTTGATCTTTACAATGTAGTTTGCATTTGAAGCATGTAATTACATTGATGACTAGTGAAACAAATATAATGGATCTTCAAGCACTAGCATGAATATTAACTGCTAGGATTATACTTTTGACTTGTATTTTGATAAAAAATTCTACAAATGCAGATTACACTTTCTGGGCTGTTGAACTTTATTGATGGCTTGTGGTCGAGTTGTGGAGATGAGCGAATCATAGTGTTCACAACGAATCACAAGGACAGACTTGATCCAGCATTGTTGAGACCTGGACGTATGGATGTGCACATTGAGATGTCACACTGCACTTTCAGTGGTTTCAGAGTACTAGCATCTAATTACCTAAAGACAGAGGAGCATAGACTGTTTAAGAAAATTGAAGATCTGTTCCAGAGAGTTAAGGTAACACCAGCTGAAGTAGCAGGAGAGCTGATGAAGAGCAACAACTCTGACGTTGCACTAGAAAACCTCGTCAAATTCCTTCAAAACAAGGAACATGAGGGTGTGACGAGAAGCTAAGCAACATTGCTGACTAAAAAAGATAAGTCGTTACCACTCCTGTATAGAGTAATTGATATTCTTTCATATGTTAATGAACAATAATATTATTAGCTTTTTCTGATGCTTTTGGAACATAATTACCTCGATTCCATTAATTCTTTTCATCATTGGCCGATCTATATTCATATGCTTGATATGATGTTTCAAAAAGTTTCCAAAATATCAAGATCTTTTATTCTCATACAAGAACACAATGGTATCCACAATAGGACTATATAGAGTAGCAGGAAGGTCGTGGCCAAAACATATAAAGATGTAGTCGCTCATGGAGACATCTATCTAGATGAGGATAGTCTATGCCAATTCATAGATAGATCACAAAGTATGAGCTATGTGACATAAAATTTTCAAAAATAGACAGCATAATTTTTCAATATAAGAAAAAGAAAATGGAATATACATACAATCTGTAGCTGGTTTTAGTTGCCTTGTAACGTTCGATGTTGCCATTGTCTTCTCTAAACACTCTGCTTCCTAAGATCAGAATCAGTTGAGATACAATAAGATGGTGAAGATAAGTAACCACTGCTAGCAATGGTTGTTAACATACTACTAGAAACGTAACGTACAATCCATATTCACCATTGATATCTCCTTGAGGGTTCTCCATGACCCTTTATCTGACCTTAAACAACCACCATCATTTTCACATGTACACCTACCACCTAGAAAATCTGGCAGCTCACTGAAAAAAAAGTTTTCACGATATGTTAAATCGTTAAGAACTCGTATAACATCTAGGATTGAAAAAACAAAGTTAAGAGACAATTACCATTCATCAATGATTTCAAGCAGTTTGCCTTGATAATTGTTGCCAAGAACCTAGAAATTTGAAAAATCAATAGTTCTTGATGAGCAACTTATAAATTGTTCTATTGGACTCATGTTCATCAATCCTCATTTGGGATATAAATGAAACCCTTTCTTCATAACATAATATAAAAGAAACATGAGAAAAACTTGATCATAGGAAGAAAACATGATGCCATACATGAATCTTAGACGTCGTTTCAGGGTCAAGAAAAGGCTTGAGTATATGCCAGAGTAGCCTAAATCCTGGTCCAGCGTTTATAACAAACATTTCACCAAGTGTCTGCAAAATTATTTTGCCAACATTAGATGTTAGGTATCAGTAAAAGTCATGTGTTATAGCTAAGCTAATAAGAGGTATATCAAATTACTTCAGGATAATAGTCATTATCAATCTTCTGCAGCTGCAAAATGACTTCTCGTACAGGTTTCGTGAAGTTCCTCAAACTCTATAATACAGAAAAACGAACATTATGAAAACTGAACAATAAGAGGTTAATAATCCACCAGAAAAGACTACTATACCACTCCTTCAACATCCAAGATGGTAACACCTCTATCAATATGTCTTTTTGCAGCTACAGAGCAAGCAGGAAACCGGAAGGCAATAGACTTCTCAAATTCTTGGACATGATATTTAACATAACGATCCAGAGTAGTTACTTCCAAAAGTTTGTCAACGTTCATTAGTCCCAATCTTTCAATATAAACTGGTCTTCCTTCCCTATCTGTGCCATGATAACCCTGAGGGTAGTTTTGTATAACTTCATCTCTTTCATGGAAGTTGAAATCCTGAGCAAAATATTGTGTATGATCAAGAAACTGTGAAATTTAAACCAAAATGTGGCCGGATAATTCAGAAGAAAACTTTCATATGTGCATAGGAAGATTAGAGCACGTCTAATAAGCCTTAGTCGACCTTCAGAAATAAATATGGTATTACACAGAAAAGATGGAGTACTAGTGTTCGAAAAAAGTAAGTCTACCTTGATAATAGTGTCAGTTCCAAATTCTGCCCTCCATTGAAGCATATTTGTCCACATGAGCTTAGCCATCTGTATATCAGACTTTCTAGCTTTAAGAAATCTGAAATTTTACAGGTCAAAGTTCAAGATCATCGTCTTCTGTCATCACATGAGTTGAGATAAAGTCTAGAACATGAACGCGTGGTGCTTAGGAAACAACTATGGAGTTGGAAAAGCAATTTTCCGTAACTGCCTTGTATCACATGACAGTTGATGAAAGGTAAAGGTTATATTTTGGAGATGAAATGACATGTTTAAAATCATACATTGACAAAAGAGAAGCGTCCAGTTATGAAATCTAATTTTCTGCATCCTACATTTCAAGCAGATGTAAATTAGAGATACCTAATAAGATGATTTTGGTTAAAAATTAGACAAAGGGCACCTTAATAATTTGAGATTATCATCATGCATAGGAGGAAGCAGATTCTCCAGGATCAGGATTTGTCGAAAATCATTTACAAACTCCAACTCCTCCTTTATATCATTTTGTGACCTGATCATCGTAGAATGTAATTGATCTTCGTAGTTTCCATGATCAAATAAAGATCCTTCACCACCTGTGGAAATTTGCAAATTCATACTTAACCATACGAGTACTAAACAGTCACTTGAAAAGGATAACAGAGTGGAGTCAATAACTTAACCATAAAAGCAAAACATAACTTCATGACCAACAAAGGCAAAATCTGACTATCCATAAGTAAAATATGATGAGTATTAAACTATCATCCACAAAATCCTACAGAGTTCGGCTAGGTAAAATTGCGTACACGTTACATCCTCACCAGACTCCTCTTATAGAATACACTGATTATGTTGTTGATTTCTAAGCCTCAATCCTAAATCATTGGTGTAGGCTAATTTTCACATGAAATCGTTATTGTTTTTCTTACTTCAATTCACATAAAATAGTGAATATATTAAATATTAATTTGATTTGAAAAACATAGTAGAGAGAAAATAACATAAATGATACAAAATTACCTGACATTTTCGTACGACTGATTGAAAAATGAAGTTTATAATAATGTCTGCTTAACAGATAAAATGACTGATCTTTTTTTTGACCTGCAACAAAAATATTGAGTATTTGATTACTTTACTTCAAACAATACTTGGAGTTTGGATATGAAGAGAATTGGGGGTTTCGTGAAGCAGTTAAGCTTTTTGATAGTGGTTGGTTTTGTGCTTTTACTGGCGGGAATATGCCGTTGTCCCTTTTCTATTTATTTATTTGTAAAATCCAATTTTTACAAAAAAAATTAGAAAATATTCACTCTAGTAAAATAAATTTCTTGTTTTAAAGAGAAATGACTTTCCTAATAACAATAATAAAACAAATTTCACAAGTATTGTATCCTCTTCACCCTCCAACATATTTTACTTTCCCTTCCTCAATGGATGGATGAAATATTTTTCTTCGTATCGAACATCACTACATTTTTCTAGGATTGATTGCGTGCAAGTTCCTCTCTTAGACTTTATCCTTGATGAAAAAACAAATTGTAGTTGCAGTAGGGTATACCCAAAAAGAGGCTTCAACTGAAATGACATTTTATTTTGTCTATTATTAGAATGATTCTTTGGTTTATTTAGCATCTTCTATTCTGTATTCGGAAACGTCACGGTCAATACAACATGAAGTGAACGGAAGTTCAACATTTTGAGTTCAAATCCTGAGAATAAAAAAGTTTCTTCAGGTAGAAAACACTACCCTTCTAATGAAATTAAGATGTGTACAAATTAATAGAAGGGTAGTAATAGTATATTCAGAAATAGCGCTGACTGACCACTTTTCTACGTTTAGATCTTCAAATTACTACTTAATAAGCAAACGAAACAATATGGACGGCACACTTGATGTAAGATTAACATGGAAACTGAAAAAAACACAGGCATGTCCGAAAACCATAAGTTTACCGGTCCGTCTTACATTAGAATTACAGTTCCATATATACAGATATTCACAAATTATTTTTTTACATAACATATGAAGGGGAGAAGTACAACTGATCTTTGAAGATGCTGACCACATTGGCTCCGATGAATGGCTTTTATATACATAAGTAGTCTCTTTGCTCAAACAACTCTAACCACACCTATGATATCACATGTCACGCAGTCATTCGAATTGAAACATGTTTCAAACGAACAATACTACCATTAGTTTCATGAAAGTTCGTAGCATTGAGGAAAAATGACTGGACAATAGATATACCTGCTATATCCAGTTCCTCTTGGATCGCAATTGAGTAAGCTTGTCCCTCCACAGAGCTGTAATTACCAATGTCAAAAGTGAGCAAAAACAGTTAACCAGGGTTGTGAATTGGCAAAATAACGAAGAAAAAGAATCTCCCTCCGTTTTAATTTGATTTTCTAGGTTTGACTTGACACAGTTAATGAATAGCAGAAACGCCATTCCACACAAAATCTGGACATGTTAACAAGCGCACCTGCATCTCTATATCGTTCTTCAACAGCCGCAATCAGCATATTTCGCACAAGAATAAACTCCTTTGTTTCAATGCATGGCTTGCCATTAGGCCTGACCCACAATACAAGTTGGATTATATTAGTCACAACTCACAACACAATAAGGCATTGTCAGACATCGTTTGGCAAACATGAAGAGTTTCAGCTATAATTTCAAACTACTTACAATATTTATCTCCCAAACAGAAAATAATGCTATTGTTATTTCTTATCAAAATATATACCTAATGGAGGTTTACCTGTCAAGCTCGGTGAACAAGAGACCATCAGAACCAGTAGTGTGCACTATTGGCTTCGGAGATTCAACAATTCTCATACCATCACTATAAGCCAAGTACTTGTTGACTTGTATTGGCACCTGGAATAATTAAACAGCAGAAGGTTTGTTATGTTAGCACTCATTTGGTGCAAGAGCACCATAAAGTTGAATTAAAGTGAGGAAATAGGACTATAGCGATGGGGACTATTGAGGAAAATATGGATGGCATTGTACACAAATTGTATATTGCACTCCATCTGCGGATGGAGGGATCATGACCTCAATCATGAACAGATCATTATGGAACGGATCATGAATTCAATAGTACTTGTATAAGTCAGTTTAGGGTGGATCTTAAGTAAGATATACATTGCATATGTAGTCAACTCCACAATAATAAGGTATCAGTTAGTTCATGTACAAATCAGAAGCTGAGGAGACTAGTTTTTTACCTTGCTTCTCACAGCAATGTTGATTGCATCAGACGGACGAAGATCAAAGCTAATACTCTCAGCATCGTTGTCGGACTGTAATGACAACCATATTACAACAATATTAGAGGTGGTTAAGTTGCATACCCCTAGCCTAAAAATGTACTGAAACGTGAGGACGTGGTCAGTCAGCATAGTAACAACATTTTACACACCTTTGTTAGATATAACTGAGCATAATAAGCCTCATGCACCCTCTTTGTAACTCGAACAAGTTTAACCTTCAAACAGGGGAACTGTCAGATCAAGCATAAAAGATAACACAACTACTGATAGAGCACAAATAACAAGCTTACCGTGTAACCCATCTTCTCAACCATGTCATTCACAACTTGATACATTGTTGGTCTGGCCTGAAACAAAGCCAACATGTGTCTTTTTCAGTAACGGAAATAGAAAAATGCTTCAAGAAATTTGGCAGGATGGCTTTACCAGCACCTAGATAGGAAAACTTACAATTTGGACATTGCGCACAGCTGCCATGAGCAGCGCACTTGGCATCTCCACTGTCATATAAAACAGACATAAGACAGAGAAATGAGATGGCCTTACTTGATTTATGCACTAAGAGACAGTCTAGTCATTAAACAAATGAATGGAATATCTACGTACAAACAATAATAGGGAGAAGAAGCCCTGTCCCGTCTTCCATTCTTAATACAATCGCAGGATGTGGAGCATAATCCGGTAGATGACCTCCTTGTGGATTATTATGCACACATTTCAAATGCCTTCCATCTCTCATTTTGATCATGAAACCATCTGGCCCACTTCGCACTTCAACTACACAAGAAGAATAGGAAATTTAACCCCACATAAATAAGTTACTACCTTTTTTATTTTTACTTATTTAGGGGCAAGTTGGTTGACATCAATCTTTTAAAGATGAGATTGCCTTTTGACTAATGCGAAAGCAAAAGACCGCCAACAGTGAGGTCTGCAACCTGACTCCAAAACTGACACGTGAAATTCGCATAAAAGTTGGAATATTTATAGAAATGTCATCACAAGGTGGAAAAATCATCTCAATACTAAATTAGAATGTTATAATTTATATATATAATCATTATTTCGCACAATGAATCCCAGCATGATCACTAGTGACATTATTATTTGGCACAATGAATCCCAGCATTAGCAATTGTTTTTTCTCAATACGAATCAGAGTATGACAATAAGTAATATAGCACTTGAGAACAAAGTTAGCATACCAGCTTCGACCACGCTAGAGTTCACATAATCTGCGTTGCTTTCATTGGAATTCTCTGCCATGCTACCATTTCCGTCTGATGATGAACTAAAAGTGCATTGTATCACCTTGCTTACTCGTGATCGTGGTTGACGAGCCACGTTAACCCGGAAGCTAGAGATTCCATTAAGCCCCCAGAACCTACTCTTCAAAATCTTCGCCTTCACTACAGAAGAATTGACAGGAACAGCAAACTGACTTGTTTGCTTTCCACGAACAACAGGACAAATAACAGGCCCTTGCAGAGAGCTCATTCTGCCTACTCAGGAATCTACACAGACAACAATTACCTTATAAGTAAGGATCATACACAAAAATCTACTCTCAATCACAAATTACTTATATAGATTCCAGTCCTAAACTAATAAATGCCACTTGTATGAATTCTCTACATCCAGTCGAAAAATTAAACTATATATAGAAAATTATATGCATATATGTAGATGTTGAATCCTTGGTTTACCTCTATATATTTTGAACCCTCCATAAAAATCCTAACTCCGCCACTATCTATGTTCCTTCAATTCTATAAGAATTTGACTTTAAAAACAATTAGGGGTTCTCACTTATCCATTCCATTAACGATAACAAATAATTCCACAAACTACAAGTGAATCCAACAAAAAAACAGAGGATTTCAAAGTACTAAAGTAACATATTTGCTCTAATTCACCAATCAAAACTCAGTTCTGATCATAATTCAAAAGTCAACAACTCCATGGTGATCACTACTTAAGTCTAAACAGTCATAATATTACCGTAAACACAAAATAGACAAAAATAGATTCAATTGTTACACTAGTTCTGCTTAAAATTTCAACTTAACGATCAAACCTTCACCTTCTCCACAGTGATCAACAATTTTAAAAAAAAATAACAATTCAACTTTTTTTACTGATTAATTAAATAGTTTAATCCTCTGATCGATCCAATTGAAGAAGAATAATAGCGTTAGGTACTAACCTGGATCAGCGATCGTAAGCCTTTCAACTTTACTGAACAATTATTATCAGAAAACAAATAAGAAAAAGGAAAATGATATTTTTTGTTGGAGAAAGAGAATTGAAATAATTTAAAGGCGACAAAGAGGTATGGATGAAGGAGAAGATAAATAGTGTGAGAAAAGATAAAGAGATAAACACTTGTTTTTGTGTGTGTATTGAATGAAGAAAAAAAGAGAAATGGAGAAGAATAGTTAAGTAAAGGACTGTGGGGAGTTGTAGATATTTTAATTCCATTGGACAAGGAAAACCACTTTCTCATTTTTCTTTATGGACAATTGTGTCCTCTTACCTTATGACAAAGGAAAACTATATACTATATTGCTTCTAGAAATATAAATAATTTTCTAATTTCTTCAGAAAACAAATACTCCCTCCGTCCCATTTTATATGATGTACTTTGATTTGGCACAAACTTTAAGAAAAATGGAAAGACTTTTAAAACTTGTGGTCCAAACTGAATGATAGAAATTTGTGTGGTTGTAAATCATTTCATTAAGGGTAAAAAAGACATTTTATAGGCAAATTGTTACTTAAAATAGAAATGTGTCATTCTTTTTGGGACTGACTAAAAAGGAAAGTAAGTCATATAAATTGGGACAGAGGGAGTAGATATGTTTCAAAGTGTAGGTATTCATGTGTTAAATATTTAATTTTAGATTTGGTGAAAAATATCAGAGGATGAAAAGGGTAATTATGGTAATTCATAAAAGTAGAGGTTTGTTTGCATAGAGGGGAGGGGACGTCATTATCAAGCTAACTGATAGACACTTCACCTCAATGCCGGCCGACGAAATTAAAACTGCTCTGTAACTGCCACGTGTACTTACACTGGATAAGGGTCCTTCTGTTGTCAATTTAGCACAATTCAGGCCCTTTTTTGTAAACTATTCTGGCTCAAATATTGAGAAAAAGATTATTTATGTCTTTTTTTGTAAACTAAATGTATTTATGATTTTACGAAATTATTTTTTACACTTGGTCAATTATGATTTAATCACATCATTAATCAAAACATTTTTAACAAGAAAAAGGCTTAAATATGTCTCGAGAAAAAGCTCATTTATGTCGTCCGTTAAAAGTTTGGCTCATCGATGTCATTTCAGTTAATAAATAATGACATATATGAGTCTTTTCCTCACACGAAAATAGTACAGACGAGCCAAACTTATAACAGATGATATAGATAAATCTTTTCTCAAAATTTGATGGTAATTAACATATTTGAGTATTTTCCTTATATTTCCTTAAATGTTATTGTTCGAACCCCTTCCCTAATAATTTCTTAAAAATGAAAAAAAAAAGTTCCTTTTTTCATCAAAGAAAAAGGGTTTGAACGTGAGGAAAAATATCTATCTTGTACTTTATTTATCTTATCTTATTATTTGAAAGTCGACTGTTATTTCATTTTAAACACACGATATGATACACTTAAAAGATTAAAAAAGATTAACTTTTTATTCAACTTTATCTTAATAAAAATAATAATAATAACAAGAAGTTTAGAATGATAGAATTTTTAACAAAAAGATTTAAGATATAATTTTTTAAAATTATCTTTTGAAATTGTACAAATATAATATTTGGGGAAGTCATAACTTTCATTAAAATTATGCAAGATATAACACTTCCTATTTTATTTTGATAAAAGGTTTTTTTCTCTTAGAAGCTAGGTTTTTCATAAGTTAATTCTTGGTGGGTGTAAATAAATAGTACTCCCTCTGTCCCAATTTATATGACTTACTTTCCTTTTTAGTCAGTCCCAAAAAGAATGACACATTTCTATTTTAAGTAACAATTTGCCTATAAAATGTCTTTTTTACCCTTAATGAAATGATTTACAACCACACAAATTTCTATCATTCATTTTGGACCACAAGTTTTAAAAGTCTTTCCATTTTTCTTAAAGTTTGTGCCAAATCAAAGTACATCATATAAAATGGGACGGAGGGAATAGTAATAAATGGAAGAAGCTTAGCTTGAAGCAAAATAGCTGGCAAAGGATCAATAATAATAAAATAATATTCATTTAATGATATGAGCCAATGAGAGACTAGTTCAACTATGGCGGCTTTTATTACTAGCCAAGCAATGTGTTGGATTATTATTTTTATTTATCCTTTCTAATTTTATTGTAGCTTTGATGCCTTTGAATTTTACTTGGATTTTTTTATTCAATTCAATATCGACGAAGTTGTATACATTCCAAAAATGCTTTACTCATACTTTAAAATTAAAATAAACCAAGAAAGAGTATGTTGTAAGCAAAGGTAACAAGGGAATATTATATCGATCAAGCAAGAGATGAATATAGAATCTTTTGAAGTTGTTAAATTAGTGTTTTCATTAGAATTTTGAGGGATTTGAATAAGTATAACAATAATAGGAATATAATACAAGCAAGCATGAAGTTATCCTTTCTTTACACGCTTTCATTGAAAAATTATATTATATATATACAATATACATATACTATATTTCGGCCCTTCATTTCAATTGCGGAATCACTGCCACGAGCCCAGCCCATGTGGCCTGTACTTCAACCCCATTATTGGGCCGGTTGGTAGCCCGCCGGTAGAAACGCATGGAGCTGGCCTTTTATATATACTCTTTAAAATTTAGTCAGTTTATAAAAACTACATTTAAAGTTTAGTCAATATTCAAATCGCTCCTCTTCCTTATATTTATAAGTTTAAGACTTCTCAGATCAATCACCCTTAACTTGGTTTCAGCGGATAACTATATCCTACATGACATAATACACTAAGGATGTGACACAAAATTGTCATGTAGGGTGACATGTAAGACGAATGTGTCAAGTTGTTCAATTTTATATAAGTTTAAGCGTCTACTTGTACACACTCAAAGTTAAAGGTTATATTTGTCCGTTGATGTCAAGTTAATGATCATGTTTATGTATTATGTCAAATTTAACTCTAGACTCTCTAAACTTTAAAGTCTCAAATGAAAATCTCATACCTTCGGATTTGAAGTTAGGGGTTGACTTCTCCTCGAAGGTCCCAAAAGTTTGAACAATAAACCTGAAGTTTGAAGCTACACTTTGACAGCTCAAACTTCAAATCTAAACATCAAATTTATTTGATTATAAAGCGGTTAAAGTTTAATTTGTTTTTTATCATCAGATATTTAGAGAGAATTAGCACTAAAATTGTAGTCTATTAAAGCAACATTATTTAGTTAGGTCTAGAGTTCCTAACTTCTTGACGGAAACCATAAATGTATATAAAGAAGAGCAACTTTCACATATAGCAAACATAAAAATTATATTTGTATGTTATAGATATAGTTTGCATAATTGCGCTCCATAACAAATTTTATGTTTGCTATGGAGCTTTTGATTTGTATAATTCGCTAGATACATCCAATTTATATACAATTTTTTTAGTTTTGTATAAATTCATTTATACAATTGGATAATTTGTATATAAAACATTTGCTGTAATTTGTATATGTACGTGTTCTTTGTATAAGTGTATATGTCAAATCTATATGCAAATCTCTCTCTCTCGCTTTATACAACACAAATTATACATTGTAATTTGTATAATATGTGTTTGTATAAAGCGAGAAAGAGAGAAAGACAAAAGAGAACTGGGCAGGGGATGATCTATATTTGTATAATTATAAGTGTATAGGACGAAAATATATGTATTTGTATTTGTATATATATTTTTCTCTCTCTTTATACAAACACAAACACATTTTGGACATTGTATACCGAATGGGTAATTGTATACCGAAAATGGCTAATTGTATACCGAACTAGATGGCAAAAAAATGGGATGTTTGCTGTGAATTACAAATAAAATAAACTATGACTACAACATTTAATTTGAATTAATAGTTTGCTATTTCATACAATTTTCCCTATAAAGAACTACTTTATTACTCATTCCGTCCCAATTCAAGTGGCATAATTTTCTTTTTGATTTGTCTTTCTACAACGCAAGTTTAAAACTGTATGATTTAAAAGATTATGCACACATCTTCAATTTTACGACTATAATATTCAAAAATCTCTCTTTATTTCTTAAATTATGTATTCAGTCAAATTAAGACACTTAAATTAAAACGGAGAAAGCACGTATAGAGAAAAAAAATTTGCAAGTACGATGCTAAATGGGAGCATTAGTTACTTTGAATTCAAATAAGTTGCATAAAGTCATAATAATTAATAATATGAAAAAGGTAATGTTAAAAACTAACAAACCATTAATGGATCAAACTTGGTCTATTCTACAATAACATAACAGTTATGTTTGTTTTTTTGTTTTTTCAGAATGACCAAGTTTGCTCCATTAATAAAGCAAAAATCATAAAATTACATAAAGAAAATGACGTGGCCAAATTAAACTCCTAATTTAAGTGCCTCCAGTAAAATTAGGGGGTGGCCAAACACCTCCTCCACCTTCAGTAACATAAGTTAAACATGTCAAAGGCACTAAACACAAACCTCTGCTTCTAAGATCTCTTTTCATTTCTTCATTATTCATCTCTCCACCACCCTGCACCCACCATAATAATACCAATATAGTATATATGTCAGTAAATGACGTGTTCGTTGCCTTTCAAGATATAGCGTATAAAGAGAAAGATAGTCGATCCTTAATATCTTTCGGAACAATGAGACTATGATATAACCATTGATACGTAACACTATTTGATTGAGCACAAAATTTAAAAGAAAAAAAAAGAAATATTTTTAAAACTCGAGTCTTGAGGTCTAAAACAAAGGTAGATAAATTTTTGGAGTTGATACTTTTTTAGTTGCTTACTCAACTAATTTATAATAGTTATTTTCCCTACAAAATCAATTTCTTTGATGAAAGAAAAATGACTTTCTAAGATAATAACTATTTCGTTGAGTTACCATATGAGAAATATTGTTTGTTATTAAGGGTAAAATTGAAAAGTTAAAGTTCAATTATAATAAAGAAAAATATCATTCTTTTTCAACTGACTAGAAAAGAATGAGTTTCACATAAATTGAGACAGTGAGTAGAATATATATATATATAGAGAGAGAAGAATGAAGTTATATATCTTACTCCATGCAATGATCTGCTGGCTTTGCTTCGTGATGATTTCATGTATGGCACACTTAGTGTCTACAGAAAGTAAGTGAAACATGATCAATAAAAAAAATAATCTCAAACCCTAGCTAGTGAAAATAAATTATGTATCTTGAAGCAAAGCGAAATTATAAGAAAAATATGACAACAAAATACGAAGCAAGTTCGAGCTATATATATTATGGAAGGTGATAACGGTATAGGTAGGTACCTCAACTTGGTTTTGAAGAAATTTGATATAACCAATAGCTTCCATTAGTACAGATGCTGTGTCCGTCTGCAATATTTTCACATGCAAAACATTTTAATTTACTTGTCACACATATATACTTATATATGTGTCTCTCTAAATAAAATAAACTAATAACACAATGCAAGTATAGTATAGTTGTAGCAACTTTAAGTAATATAGACGTATGGTGGAATAGTTGTGATCCCTTTATTTTAATCAGAGATTTTGAGTTTAAACTTATGAAAATGTTAAAAATCATGTTGAGTATCGCCTTCAGAAATGAACTCTTCAATGCATGAGTCTAGATTTAGTTGGACTCTAAGTATGTGGTACATAATTGAAGTTTTCGCCTAATTCACTATGAAATATTTTGGTTGTGCATGCTCGGATGAAAAAAAAAACTTTTTAGGAATATAGTGAGTTGTGATTTGTGAACAATGTTTTTCTCGGGGTTATAAATACCCTAAGCATGCACTTTGTTCACTGTACAATTCCATGAAATTCGTGCTATGTTTGAATATTTTGACGCCAAAACGACCATCTAATTCAACCTTACTTTTTATTCTGAGAATTTCATTATAATTTCTATATGTTAATAGTGTGGAAATTTTCTTATTACTATGCTAATATTAGTGTATAAGTTACTCAAAATTATTTTACTAATGTCTTTTGTGTCTGTATAGTCATCTCATGTAACGATGAGATTTAGACTTAATTAGATCTTTATCGTATATGATCATCAGTCTCATCTAAAAATTTAAACCGTTAAGAACACTTTTAATATATTTTCTTACTTACTACTATTATCTTTTCAACAATGTCATTGTTGTCGGTTCAAGTTTCGTTCTCAAATAAATTATTTCCCCACCACTCATTTATTTTTAATTATACTATCTAGGTCCAAACATTAAGATAGTGAAAGGTCTCTAAAAATCATTTTCACTAGCAATTTAAGATACTGAGTACTCTCTTTAAGGCAATTATAATCAAATGACCCAAATTTAAATTCATTGTTAATGACATGATAATGTTTTTACATAATGTAATAAACGGACTAAAAAAGAAAATAAAAGACAGTATATATACCTTGCCAAAAGGTGCTACCAATTGTTGAAGAGCTGCTATTCTATCTCCTAATTTCTCCTTTCTCACCTGCATTATATTCCAATAAAGCAAAATCACCCTTTAAATTCCAATCAAAAGTTTAGTTTACTTCCTTTGATCCTATATGTTAGTTTATCGTTTATATGCATCGACAGTATAAATAATTTTTTCATCTTATACCTGCAATAACATAAAATAACTCTTTATATCAAATGTGATACGATAACATACATACTATGAGTTTTACTTTTTTTCATTAACTTGTTATAACAGATAACATGTGTATATGTGTATCGTATTTAAGATTATAAATTTCATAGATAATCTAATATTATTATTTTTGCACGGTCGATGTATATAACTTAATAAATTACCTTAAAGGGTGGACATGATGCGCGTGAATCAACTCTTGATTTTTTTGGTGCATTTTGAGGCCCTTTATTAGTCTCCAAAGTATTGCTGGTCCTTTTAGCTTCAGGCATTCCATTACTAAAGGCTGATATCTTCAAAATTCAAAATAATAATAATAAAGTTAATTTTACACATTTAATCATATCAATCAAAAAGACGGACTCATTTCTGAAGAAAGTGAAAAAATAAAAAGAGATAAAGAGCCATATATGAATGTATAAAGCTGAAGTAAACTTTAATATGAAAAAAGAATGCCTTTCTCTTTTCTTGCATATAATTATAAAAGTAAAAAAAAAAAAAAAAAAAAAAAAAAAAAAAAAAAAATAAAAAAAAAAAAGATTATAAATTTCATAGATAATCTAATATTATTATTTTTGCACGGTCGATGTATATAACTTAATAAATTACCTTAAAGGGTGGACATGATGCGCGTGAATCAACTCTTGATTTTTTTGGTGCATTTTGAGGCCCTTTATTAGTCTCCAAAGTATTGCTGGTCCTTTTAGCTTCAGGCATTCCATTACTAAAGGCTGATATCTTCAAAATTCAAAATAATAATAATAAAGTTAATTTTACACATTTAATCATATCAATCAAAAAGACGGACTCATTTCTGAAGAAAGTGAAAAAATAAAAAGAGATAAAGAGCCATATATGAATGTATAAAGCTGAAGTAAACTTTAATATGAAAAAAGAATGCCTTTCTCTTTTCTTGCATATAATTATAAAAGTAAAAAAAAAAAAAAAAAACTTTCCCAATTCTCTTGTAATTAAGAGAATCACAAACAATATTTAAAGGAAAATGGATATTATATTATTTGGATTAATATCTTGCAATTAATTCCCTAATTAGAAATTATATATTTTTCAATGCAAGTATATATAATTACTAACAATATTATTAAATTTAGGTTAAAATTGCTTATCCCGACTTGCTAGTAACATAGTATGAACAATGCACACATTAAATGCATGCAAAATTAAGTAAATATTTTTTTTAAAAACATGATATATGAGAAGAAGAAGAGAAATTTGGACAATATTTGGTTGAAGCTCGGAAAAAAAAGTAAAGTTTTAATTCAAAGGCCTGATATAAATTTCACTTGAAAAACGTTTGAATTTTTAATTTGTAATTAAGTGAAGTATCACTTAACATATTTCACTAGTATTAGAAATACTGGAGTTCAGTATTCGCATATAATGATGTGAATACTGAACTCTAGAAAATTCGCAAAACATATAGAAATACTTACACTTGTGGAGCTATTTACTGGACTTTCACTTGATGAATGCTGAAAATGATTTGTTGTTAAGCCATAGGTTTGGCTAAAACTCCCTCCATATCTTGTAGAATTGATGAGATCCAATGGCTGTAAATTCATATCCAAAGAGCTACAAGAATTTGCTTGATGATTTATATTCAAATTGGACACATTTATTGTGGGATATATTTGACTAAATCTCCCTCTATTAGTACTAATACTACTAGAATTTGAAGAATAGAGAAGATTATTGTTATTATTATTATTATTATTATCTCCATGATAAAGTTGAAGCCCAGTATTAGAAAGTGTACCAAGCAAAAGCTTAGCATTCATATCACTCAATTCTCCTCCTTCTTCTATACTTGATGGACTTGTCAACATTTGAGTAAATTTTGGATATGAATTTTCGTGCTTAATGTTATTATTAGCCCATTGATGAAATCCCAAATCTTGAGTAGTACTACTCATAGAATTAACTAGGTTTAATGGATCACTTGATGATGAATTTGTAGTATTGATGATGTCTCCACTAGAATATGAATTAATAAGACCACTTCCATGACTGTTCCTAAATAAGCAAAAAAATAAAAAAGATTAGATAAAATCTAATTAACACTATTGCTTTTGAGGAAAAGTAATAATTAATCAAAGTTTCAAGATTGTAAATATTGGTCCAAGGAAAGTGAATCAAAGGGATTACTATACTTTAATTTCTATTTGTTACACATCAAATCAAGAAAAGAATGTCAAAAGAAAAAAAAAAGATATTAGGAGAAAGAAAAGAGAGATTCTAATATTCCAAAAACTTATCATGATAATATAATGGAAGTAGCCAAAATATAATCATTCATATGAAACACTATATGACTAAATAATAAAGTGGACTTACAAGATAGTAGTAGTAGTAGTAGTACATGGGGTCCAAGTGTTTGTTGTTGAAACTCCTCCATAGCAAGAATTATTAGAAGATGAAGAAGAATTTGGAGAAATACCAATAAGAGGAAATTGATCTTGGAATTGGAGTTGATGATATTGATATTGTTGATGGAGATTTGCAGGCTCCATAATTAAACAAAAATAATAATAATATGAGAAGTTTTGCTTCTTTTTTTTAAGGCACTTGAAAATCCCAAGATGAAGAATAATTAAAAAGCAAAAGTACTATATACTACTCAAGCTTCTTCTCCTCCTCCTTCTTACCTTCTTCTCTCTTAAAAAAAAAAAAAACCCTTAAGCTATAGTTAGCTCCTCTCTACTACTATATACTATACTATATAAACTCAAAAGAAATTAAACCTACATAAATTTGACATCTTCACTTTTTTAGCAACTTTTTCACCATATAAGTCTTGTTCTTACTCATTCAATATCTCAAAGGGGTTTAAAAGCAACCTTGAAAAGAAAGAAAACAAGCAAGCAAACAAGAAGAGATAGAACCCCTAGCTATAGCTCTCATAATATAATAAGTATATATATATATATATACTCCCTCCGTTTCATTTTATATGACAGTATTTATCTAGACATAGATTTAAAAATAAGTATTTCTGAATTTTGTAGTTTTAAACATGTCATGACAGATACGTAACTATAGAAACGTTAAGAAGGTGACTTTACATTCTTTTCAAAACAGACTAAAAAGGAAATGGCGTTTGTATTAAAATAAAACAAAAATGAGTATATAAGGTATACTATAATGTATTCTATTTTTTTCCTTTTTCTGCCAAACTTTATTTTTTTGCACATTCACAATATATAAAAAACGAATTTCATGTCTCCCACTCTTGTCTCCAAGGGCATCATACTGTATAATACTTAATTATATTTTTGTATTTTATTATTTTTTTGGTGGAGGGGTAGGGTGGGTATTTAGGGGTGACTGCAATTACAGGGAGATGATTATAATTCCCTAAGGTTATGATTAAAAATGTCTGGCGCTGCTGCCTTCAATCCCAAGGCTTTGAATGAAAAAAGTGTATTTGTGAAGAGAAATGATAACAAAAGGGCCATATTTCTTTTGATTGTTATTTCTCTTTCTTTGATACCCACATCTTTTCTTGACAAGTCTTTGTAATTGTACTATATATAACTCCCCTTCTTGTTGGTATATATCTATATATTAAAATTAAAACATAACACAAAAGTATTGTTGTGAAAGGCCAAATTGGATATGCTTATCTTTCCATTATTCATGTGGTCCATGATACTAGCTATATACATTTGTTAGTTTTCTTTGTAATTAAAAGTTGTATAGTAATAAAAAGCTAAGGAAGAACATGCACCATAGGCTATAGAGTAACTCTTTAAGTTCAAGTTTGGTGGTCCAATCCTTGCTATATAGTAGTGTACATATAATTGTTGATGATCTATTGGAAATAGGTATAATGTAGGCATGTCTTGTGAGAAGTGAAATTGGAGCTATCCAATTGTGACCCGTCCAAAGACGGAGGGTGGATAGATAAGGGCGAGTTAAGAGAAGGACTAACAGATTAGCTTCTAGGTTGGCCAGGTTTTGAAGAAAACTTGCGCGTGACATTTTAGGCGAATCTCATATTTGAATAAAAGAGGAAAATCATGTAAGCTTTACAAGGTATTGCACAAGTCCACATGCCATGTGGGCTTTTGGGGTCAATATGGCATAGCCGGAGGGACAAATCCATGACATAATTAACTTCATGTGTCACGTATAAGTTCACATGATATGCACACTTTTGAGGTTAATAATGGCATAGCCGGAAGGACATCCGTGATAGGCCTAAGCCACTACAAGAAATTCCACTTTTTATGGAGATCAATAATATCATTAAAAAAATAGTGAGCAAACATTATACGTGTCATGACTTTGGGTCGTGACACTAACATTTTGATTTTGTATATACTTTTCTTTTCTTGGTTTAATTTATTCATCTGATATCCAGAAATTACTCGTTCAATTAATTCAAATTCGCACACCACATAGGATCCATTTAAAGAGAACCAAAATTATTACTAAGAAAAACTCAAAATATAAAGAAGTAAATTAATTGTAATTTTTCTCGAACCATAGACATAGTTTAGGACGAAAAGATCTCATCCAATTTAGTTTATTTCACATTTTCACGCGACTATAACAAGATCCTTATCGGATGAAAAGATGCATAGTTTCAAAATACTACAAGGACAAAATGATAAAATGTTTTTGATTACGTTCCAGAGTAGAACTAAATGAGAACCACATCTAGGTCTCAAGTGTATGAAAACAACGTGTACGTAATAAAAATAGATTGATGAAGAAGAATGAATACATTTGTATAAACCCAAGAAGAATGAACAAAATATATAGAGAAGACTAATGAAACAAAATATAATGAGCAAATGGAGGGGACCAATATATATTATTAATATTGGAGAAATGTCATCATATACTTTGCATACTTCCATTTGCTAAAAAATGTACTACTTTTTTTTCTCAGGAGAAGTAGCCCCCTATGGGACATACCACGCTATGTAACTACCAATTTATAATGATGTCAATTTGACCTTTCCATGACATCAATATTCTACAATTTAATTTATTTTATTTTTGATATATGATCTAAAACTATTTTCTATAGAGATATTTAATCAATACAACATCACTTTTAACTTGTTATATGGTGATCGTCCGTAATCGTTTTTTAAATTGGGTTTTCATTTTTGATGTTTAATTAACAATGATATCAAAGTCAATTGATAATACGCATGATGGTTTGTGTGTTAGGAGCGGTGGTCTGAATCCTAGAGGGATATGGTGTCAGCTGTGTCTAATGAAGTTGTTGATTCTCTTGCGTAGACGATATATTATTATGTGTTAATTGTCTAAAATTATTTTCTAAAAGCATGGAAGTTTAAATTTTGTAATATGAAGAGATGCTAAAAAACATTATATTATCTTTATTGTACGTTAAACCTATGTCACCCCCAAAAGTTTTTTATAGAAGAAAATCCTAGATTATCAATAGAACATAACTTAAGTTGTCAGAAATGCTAATAAATTTATAGATTAAACAGGCTCTCTCATCTATTAGATTAAGTTTTTGAATTGAGCTTTTCTGGTAATAATGATATCAGAGTCATTCGATACACGTATGATGTTTTATGTGTTAGGAGTAATGGCTGGTGATTATGGATATAATGATCATAAAAATAATTGAAATAAAATATCTCTTTATGGACTTTATTCAAGTTTTTAATGATCAATAACTATTTTGACCAAATACATATAGTTACATTTTTAGGCAAATTACAGAAATCACATACTTTTAAGGCAAAATTACAATCTATCCCTTAAAGGTTTATAATTACAGAAATCCCTCAAACGGATACAATAATATAAGCGTTGATACATTAATCTGGTGTGCGAGATACATTAATCGTTAAGTAAGATACATTACATTTTATACATGATACACTAATCTGATGCGCGAGATACACTAATCTGATGCGCTGATACACTAATCTGATGCGCGAGATACACTATTTGATGCGCTGATACATTAATCTGATGCGCGAGATACAATAATATAAGCACTGATACATTAATCTGATGCGCG
>NW_006238958.1:606776-651243 GCF_000226075.1 Solanum tuberosum
TAATCTGATGCGCGAGATACACTAATCTGATGCATGAAAATGAGGGATTATGAAGATTTGTAAAACTTATAGGAGATAATGGTAATAAGTAAATTAAAAGGTGGGATTTCTGTAATTAATCCTACATTTTTTGCTACGGACGACTTATGAATCACAAAAACTAAAGTCTTGGGTTGAAATATTCAGAAAATTTGATTTATAATTCAATTATTAATTTGCCCTATTTATCTGTCAAATTAATTCGACCCCCTTATTTATCACTTCGATAACATACTTTATATCCCGAATTTATTTATTTTTGTGTACAATATGTTATATTAAAGCCTATCGTATATATTAAGATCCACTTTCCAGCATAAATTCATTATTTTATGTATCTTCTCTGAAACTTCAAGAAGGATCCATGTAAATATATATACTGTAGTATTATAAGTATATTAATTAATTAATTAATTACTCCATAGGAAATTGGGGAGGAGGTACTCTTTTTATTCTCTTAAACTAAGGATTTTGTCTCATTGTGTCTACTGATCAAACTGAGATATGTTTTTTCTCGAGTAAGATGATATAAAGTAGGCAGAGTTTATAAATTATTAGTTACACACATAAAAATAAAGTATGATTAAGGTGTCAATATTCCACCAAAGAATTAAATCGCAATATATCAGTCTCTGTTTTAATTTATTTGTCTTAATTTTTACATAATATGTTTAACACTATAAAATTAAAGGTTATTTGATACATTTTAAGTATTTTAGTTTAAGATTATAAAATTTAATTTTTTTCTTTATTTCTTAAATTTCGTATCAAATCAAAATCAGACAAACAAATTAAATCGATTGAAGAAATAATTAAGAAGAAAAGGTCCCACAAAAGTTTAATTGGGAGGAAAAAGTTTAAGATGGGAGAATGTGAGATCATCAGAGTATGGGCAAACTCATATGTGCTTTTATCCCAATTCCCCTTTTTGCTTTTACCCTTTCAACAGTATTCCCCACATACACATATATATAATTTCTATATTATTATTGTTATGTCCTCAATTCTATCGAAAGAGAACTCTCATCTTCTTGCAAAATAATTAAACTTTCTTAGTCTTGAATTTAACAAAAAATATTAATGTATTAGTAGAGAATCAAACTTTCAGTGTAATTCAGTTCTAAAAGTTAGCTCATGTATCATAAAAAATTGTACAAAAATAATGAAGAGAAAATTTCATACTCCTTCAACCAATTCAATATATGGAACAATATAACAATTCTCATAAATTAAACCTAAATGGAGCATTAAACCTAAATGGAGTGTGAATAATACTGTTAATCTCTAATATCATGTGAAATTAGGTCTTAGACCTAACACATATCGCAAAAACTAGCTCACAGGGAGGAGGATTGTTCAAGCCGGCCTTATAAGGAGTCCACTCATCTTATTAACCACCAATATGAGACTTTTGTCATTCTTTAACAAATACATACGAAGTCTAAACTGAAAAGTCTCAAAAAAGACTCAAATAATTAGTATCTTAATTTAATTTAAATATTTATAATCATGTTGGGCTAAACTGGCTCAAGATTATTGTTTTTTTGTAACATGTGATATTATTCATTTTGTAAATGTTTCAGACCATTAAGAGTATCGTACAAAAATCTCTTTGTATACGATAGTTGATATGTTGGTATTACTATTTCACACACAAACATAAAAGAGATAACAACATGACGAAGATACGTGCGTGCATTTGTGTTCTTTCTTTAAAGAAAAAAAGAACATTTTGATGGTAATAGTTATAAGTAGCTTTCTGCTTAATTTAATTATTACGTTTTCTTTTACTGGCAATTGTCACCTTTTTATAATCTTTAATCTCACTAATCACTATCTTCCAAAATAAAGATTGATTCAATAAATTAAAAATAAAAGCTGTTTTCTCTGCTTCAGATTTCATCTCCACTATTTTATGTTTTACTACCAAACGTTTGATTAAAACCTTAGCTTTTCAATGATGTTTTTAAGATCCACTCTTTGCCTTGCCACTTTCCATTCCCTCCCATCGTTAATAGTTTAGCTCACATATGTTCTTAGTTCTTACAATCGAATACTAATTAATCGAAATTATCATTATTTTAAATGATTTACTCACTTAATCTAATTACAAGATTAATTAGTCAATTAGCATAGGATCTCGATTCATGTTTGCCTTATTTTAAGAGTCATTTGGTTCATGAAATAAGACGGAATTAATTAATATTCAGGATTTAAGTTTGAGCTCAAAATATGAATAACCAACTTTATCCTATCAAACTTGGTCTTATATATACCTCACTTCCCAGATGAAATAAATTAGTCAAAGAGTTATAATCTCAAAACTTTATAACTTAGTATTTGATTCTTTTTTGTTTCTTATTCGTCAGATATCCACATCAGAGCTCAACTTATTTCGGATTCACATCGGAAAGTTTCACATTAAAAGGTAAAACGCTTCCTAATAAAAGTGACTTTGATTAAAAATAAAGGAGTACATATCACTCCATCACAACTTTTATAACTTAGTATTAAGATATGTACTCTACCAAAAATGTGTTTATTATTAATTAAACACCTCATTTTGTTTAAAAAAAAAGTTTACTCTATAATTTGAAAAGTTGAAACAACTAACTTTCAAAAAAGAGTACAATATAAATCCCAAAGAAGATTAGTCTTTGTACTTATATTCCTTTAGACATGAAAAAGTAAACATTAGAAAATTCAAGTAGGGAACTCCACACATACCCTTTGGTCCCCACGAGTGCCTAATTATTGAGTTTTAAAAAAAATGTATGGCCTTTCATTCAAAGTAAGTGCATTTTTCTAAAACAATATTTAATTGTTTGATTGATTAAAAAGTTATATGACATTGATCCCCAATTTAATATAAGATAATCATTTAAAATGTTTGATTAATAGAAATAAAATAAGATAAAGAAATCGAATATTCCTCTCTGAGTACTGTATATCTACTGTCACACACTCAAAACACAAATATACCCTATTTTAGTTAAGTAACCAATAATTAAAAATAGATTTATTTCTTGTGCTTTTGTTTTCAAAAAATATATTAAAACCTCTTGAGAATATGTGAGTATATACATATATTATCTTATTAAAAGCAATTTGTCATCATTGATGACTTTAGGGTTCCATATCACCATCACATAATCAAAACAATCTTCTTTAATTATTTTCAAGTAATAAAAATCAGTCAACTTTCGAGGTGATCAAAACATTTTTTTGGTACTACATATAGTACTACTAATTAACTAGCACTATCATTATCATATCATAATGTATCTTTAATTTGCTAATAGATTTCTACATAAATAAAACTTACTCCTAATTTTGATCTGCCGCTATGAATAGATTTCAAGATTTACAATATGGTCACAAAAGATTAAATTATATTTACTTCTTACTCCTAACTCCATGGTAGGTACAATATGGATATGTTTGGTTTTCAAAAAAAAATCATTTTTGGTTGGTCAACATTCCTGAAATGAAAATATTTTTTCTTATAAAACAAGTTCCTTAAAGACCAAGAAAATGACTTCCCCATTAGAGTACGAAAAATAAATTTTATAAGTGACATTCCACACTGATTATCTCCTTTAAGACCTACTCTTACTCCCGCGGCCTGCAAGGTTTACCTAAATGATATATTTTCTGCTTACTAATCAAACAATAGAAAATATCAAAATAACAAATAAAATCACTTACTTTCTTTTTCACTTTTTTGGATCCTTGGAAAGAAAGATTATATATATTGGTGTGGTGTATCTAGGTGAAAAAGAATAACACTTTGACCCAAAGACCAACATATTACTTTAGGGTTAGGTGACATATATATTTACAAATGTGTATAATATTTGAAGACAACTTTTATGAAAGGATTAAATTATGGAACTCAAAGTTACACAGATTTGGAAAAAGAGCCCTTAAAAGGAGGTCTAAAGTTGTAGGATTTAAAGGGAGTGTCTTGATAAGAAGACAAAGCATTCAAGTCTGGAGAATATTTGCCTTTCACAATTTTTTAATGAAATCCAACAGTAGGGTCTTGTCTCTTCTTGCTTTCTGTATCAAATATCAAATATAAAATACCAAAATTTAATTATTTTTCAAGATTAATTTCTGCCTCTTTTAAAACCTATATTATATTTAGTGCGCGATATTTCTCTATCATATATATTATCTCAATTCCAATAAAATGCAATAGATGAAATGTGATCTTGTCGATAAGAACAAATATAAGTAGAATGTGTAATAGAATCTCAAAGAATAAGTATTTTTTGTTATATAATATTAATAATGATCTTTTTCTGTCTTTTTATTAAGTTTACATTATATCATTTTCATCATGATTGATTCATATCAACTATGTACTTTATAAAATAAAATAAAAAATCATTTGGTATTTGATATCCATATTGGAGTCTGATTAAATTCGAATTCGCATTAGAAAGTCTCACATTGGAGTGTAAAGTGCTCCTAACAAAGACGACTATGTATCTGGGGGACTTACAAAGTAATTTTATTTCATTAATTAGTTAAATCAAGGACTCCTCGTGTTACAAATTTCTGGTTTCACAAGGCTCTAAATATAACAAAAGGCAAATATATGATATAGCAATAATTCAGTTCAATACTTTTCAAGATTAGACAACCTCATGGCCAAATGTCATGTCGATGTCCTTGACCAAGATAATTTTCTACAAATGAAATGCACGTGTATTGTTGAGGAAATATTTAATTAGGGCTTGAGTTAAGTGGAAATCTTATTCAAATTATAAAACTTTTAATTTGTAGTCATTAGTGCATATTGATAGGCCTTAGTCTTCTAGTCTAGGAATATAATTTGAGATAAATCATCATGCATTATACAAACACATTGGCTACAGTAAGGGAGTAATGTGTAGGTTGAAATGAATTTAAGCTGATTAAAATTGAATGAGTTAATAAATGAAGAGATCAAATTTGGACGAATCATACCTAAACTGAAATAAATTACGTCAAGTTGGGCCAGATAATAGTAACGTCATTGTGCAACAACCCAATCCGTCCAATTCTTACGAAGTTCTAAGATCTTTGTTTATTTTCCTATATTTGCTTAATTACCAAATAAAATGAACAAAACTATATATATAAATTTTTTCTTTAAATATTTTGACAAGGTTATTCATTTACACTACATGTTTAGACCAAATTAACCTAACTTTTATATGACTAATAATTTGGACGTGTCAAAATGTAGGATTAGTAACCTCGCCCAAATTTGGGCTGTTCATTTTTCATATGCTATTTTTTCCACCCCTAACTATAACTATATATAAAGAAGCAATATGACCGCATACAAAATATAAATTATATGTGATTTTAGTTCGATTAAATATATAACAGAAGTTCACACAAAATAATTTCAAAACTATAGTATATAAAAAGAGTAAAATAAAAGAGATTGACATATTTTTGAAGATGAGATTGTTGCAAATTAAGAAAGAAAAAAACATGTCGACTACAAAGAATTGTTTAGTGGTGTCAAAAGCCTGAAATCATGCTGAGATATACTGTTGTTCTTTGTGGATTATTTTCCTGTTGTAGCTACACATAACATATTGCACGCACTAAGGTACTATCATGTTCGGAAAATTATATTTTGATGAACAGAGTTATTGAATATACAGTACTTATAATTGAAGTCATTGTCCTGGAATTTTAATTTCATATTAGTGAAATTTCATGACAATATCCTAAAGTTTCGCTCATAAAAGTTGAATTTTATAAGAGTTGAAAGTGGTTATTTGTGGAAAAAAAAATTGCCTCGAACAATACCGCCTTAAAATGAAGTGCATTTGAAGTCAAATCTTTTACATAATTAGGATGATTTCCTTTCTAAATACGATGAGTAAAAGGACATTTGAACTCTTCTAGTCAACTATTTCTTTTTTTACTCCCACTAGTTGTCTAGTATCCATATGTAAGTTTGACAAAATTTGAATTTGCGTCGGAAAGTTTCATATTGGAGGAAAGTATTCCCTAATAAAGACAATTCTGTACTCAGAGGAACTTCTTATTAAAGATAAAAGAACACTTATGTATGACTCCACCACAACCCTATTAATATACTCGACTATTTCCATGTTTGGTTATGCATGATTAAACAATGAAAAGTTTCTCTGTTGGCTATGATTTATGAAATGGGCCTTTCTTAACCTATTAATTTTCTTAATTTTAATAAGGGAAGATTCAATATAATCCTTTACAATTTGAATTTTTTTTTAAAATGACCTTGCAAAAAATTAGTAACATGTTATCACTCAGCTTGGAAAAAGCAAAAATTACAATGGATTGATACGCTAAATTTGCTCTCCCACCTCGTTGGTTAAAAAAAAATTCAGATTGAATCGTTAAATTTATTTTAAATTGATTAAAAATCGGATAATAATGCAAAAAAAATAAAAAAAAAATTGTTGGCTTTAGAATAAAATGGATATCAGAGTGTCATAAGACCCTATTTAGACTTTAACCACTTGTTAAAAAATATTTAAAATTTAGCCAAATGTTCATCGTCCTCCTTTTCGGGTCCAAAGTTTTGAATTATCAGAGCCTAAACTTCTTGATGAATGGACTTGAATGAACCTAAAGCTAAAGGTAACGGTAATATCTGCGTACTGAACTATTATGGCATTTGTTTTATAGAGCCCATTTTATGCTATGAACCAAAAACCATGGGCCGAGGAATACAACAGCCCACTAACGTTCTTTCTTTATACTCCTACGAAGTCCATAGAAAACGGGCCTAGTAACAAATCTCAAGGCCCAATTAAGCCCTCTTTAGGGGTACTTCAAAGAAAAAATGAGATTCATCTGTTTTACAAGATTTGTCAATTTTTTTCTTAACTAATTAAGATCTGAATTAATTCTTCTTAGATCTTAATTAGTTCCTCAAGCAACTTTTATATTTTCTCTTTTTTCTTTAATGTAACCCTTCCACGTTCACTCGATGGAAAAAATAATTAAAGCGTATGATAGAATGCCAAGTTTATAATTTAATTAAAATACATATAAGTTGGTTGAAACATCGATATCGAAGAAAACAATTCTCATTTGACTATGGGCTTAGAAGATGAAAAAGGACATAATTAATCATGTATAGCGATACTTGAATTGTCTACCAATCAAATATATGAGTACCAAAGATAGAAAGGTAAGGATCAGAGCTAGCATGCCCAATCTCAAGTAAAAGGTAAAAATGATTACTATGGTATAAACTCTAAGCTCAGTGATAAACTTACATGTTTTTTGAAATTTATGTATATTCTAATTGTTCTAACGAGTATCTGCTATCTTTTACCGACAAAAATTGAAATGTAAGGAATGTCAAATCACACTAAAAAAAATGAGAGCATGCGTGAGTGTCAGCACAATAAGCCATACGTTTCGGAATCCTAGATTTTGACAAATGTATAAATTATGAGTATCTTTCATGTGGATCTAAAGCAAGTCTAGTTGTAGACTCATGGCCTAGTAGATATGATTCTATTCTATTATATTATATATAGTATAATATACATCATGCTCATTATAATGCATTTTAAAACTACATAGTATAATTCATTGTGACATTATATATATATATATATATATATATATATCTCACAATTGTACTAGCATAATATTCCTTTTAAAATAACTTCCCACCCACTATTGAAACACTAGACTCCCATGCATCATTGTTTTCTACTTTTTCTCATCATGCCATTGACTTTTAACTCATATCTAATTGGTTTCCCCTTAATTAACTAAGCAAAAAGATTAGAAGGAATTTTATCTTTGATTAACCAATATTATAAATGAGCATTGATTCTTTTTGACATCTTGAACACAAAAGCACATCTTTTTGGACGAGATAATTTGCTCGTTTTAATTGCATAATTTAGGTCAAACATTTTGTATATTTTGAGGCTTAAAACTATGATTAAATTGATTGGCATATTCAATGGGGTAAGCTTTTGGCTAATTTTCTTTCAACCAATCAATGGCATTAGAGGTGTCTAATTTTCCAATGTAGTTAATCATTCATTATTAAGGATCAAGGGATCATGATATTTTTAATCAATTGACTAAAAAAGAATCCACTATAGTTTGGAAATATCGTTATGTAGTTGGTTGTACACTCAAATATATAATAAATGTATACGATAAAATTATGTATGATCATATAGGCTTGCTGCTACAATCTTTTTTTTCATTTTTCTTCGAGTCCAGAATCTATAAGAAACAATTTTTTTTCTAAGGTAGGAACAAGGTTTGCGTATACAAAATATTTTTCAGACTTTACTTGTGAAATTACATTAAATTTGGTGTTGATGATGATAATTTTGTTGGAAATTTATTGTATCCTTTTTCTTTTAGTATATACTTCATTTACATGGACATTAGGTATACTTAATATTACATAATTAAATTGTTGTTAGGTCATAAAATTATTTTAAAATTTTAAAATTAAAAGAAAAAACACATATATGAATTTATATCTTTCACGGTGCATAGTTGTCAATTTTGGAAGCTTACTTTTTCTATTTATACTTATCATTTACGCAAGTGTTGAATATGATATAATAGCACTCAAGCAACAAAGTAATCATGTTTTATCTAATTATTGTTATATAAGTATAATGAAGTTAGGAACTATATATAATTAATTAAAACTCAATATTCTTTTTATGAACAATTGATCATTGACCAAATATAATGATTCATCTTGCCACTCAATTCTTTTCCATTTATGCCATTGACATAGTTGAGATTTGAAAAGATAAATTTGAAACATTAATTATAATAAAAGAAAGACAACTTGTACAAGTGGTGCATCTTAATTATTTTCCAATTAATTCCCTCCGTTTTTTTAAAAAAATGGCAGGGATGCATTGTATTTACTAGCTACTTTAATATTAATGATAATGAATAGAAGTATATATTAGTATGTATTAATATATCTTCGAAAAGTCACACGCTAGTGATAAGTCATAGTACTAAATGTTTCTATAAGGTTTTCAACACATATTTTCAACACGTATTTCATGTAAATTCAAGTTCTTAGAAGGGGTATTTTTATTTATTTAATTATATTCTCAACATGCTCTCTCACACACTTCCTTGTATAAGTTCAAGCTATTAGAGAAAATATATTTTTATTAAGTTAATTATATTCTCAACATGTTCCATTACATGCAATTCTATTTCTTTTTCACAAGTCACATAAATAATTTCTTTTACTGTAATAGTATTAGTGATTGATGATAATATTCAAATTCAAGACTTTTATTTACTCTGACATCATATATTAAAATATACAACTATTTTACTTTTAAAAAATTAAACGATTAAAGAGAATACACTTCTTATTTACTCAATTGTGTTGTCCAAACATTGCACACATTACTTCAAAATGTTCTATCAATAAGGACACAACTTTTATTTCGTGTTTGTAAATTGATATCCATGTCCATATAAGAACCACTTTTATGCAAAAAAAAATTGTACATAAAAATAGTAAAAAAATAATAGAGCAAAAATGTACATAAAATAGTAGTACTAAAATAATAGAGCAAAAAGTGGGGGGGGAAAATATCATTTCCCAAATAATTGACTATGTAGGACAAATTGTTTTCACCTTTATGCGTAAAACAAGAATCTTGTCACACACTAACTGGAAAAATATACGCCCTGTCTGGCGGAGCTTCTCTCTCCTTATTGTCTCTTGAGGTTTTTCGTTCAGATAAAAATATATCTAAAATATTTTGATTTTTAAAATTTTATAACTAATTCGTGTATGATTTTCTCCATGAAGTATCATAAAATATTTGTTGAAATATATTTTAATTGTCAGTTCATTACTTTTCTAGTTCAGATAGAAAACTTACACGATTGCACTTATAATTTATCTATGAAGCTTAAAAAAAATTAAAATATTTTAGATATGTTTTTGATCTTTTTAACTATCGTTTTCTGGAATAACTTATTTATAAAGTTACAAAATATATATACCCTGTTTCCTAAACGATCTTATATACCTTGTTCCATTCCACAAGGAAATAGAGTATTTGTTAGTACTATATATATAAAATAACCAAGAAAAGGAATAGCATCATCGAAAGTTTAATTCCTCACAAATGACCCTTGTCTATGCCTCACTTTTTTCACACTAATCTACACTAACGGATATAAAAGTAATACGGAGTAATAGATTTTGATTCAAATTCTAAAGTTAGTTCATCTGATGAGAATTACTAATTAAAACTATGGGTGTGTTTGATACGAAAGAAAATATTTTAAAAAATAAGTGGGTTTTTCATTAAGTTTTTTTATATAAGTAAATTAAAAAAAATATTATCCAAAGAATATATATATTTAATTTAGCAAAATATTATGAGGGTGGGATGAGGAGGGGGTGAGAGTTAGATAGCGGGGTTCAGGGTGTTGGGCGGATAAAGAAGAAATAATGAACTTGAAATATCACTTACGAAACTTATTTTTCATTAGAAAATTTGAATTTTTCCATTTTTAATGAACTTGATTTCCTAGATAAAAGTGTTCGCAAAATATTTTGACCACTAAATATGAAAAAAAAATGTCTTCCTTTATACGTAACACACCATATATAAGGAAAATGAAACACAACCATTAATGTGGGAACTCAAGAATGTACTTAACTTTGATATCATTTAGAATTGGACATTTTATTTTATACCACTAAACAGTGTCTAGCGGTCTTTTATTAATAATATAATTAAAAGAAAACCTTGAAAGAATAAATAAAGAACAGTATAGAAAATTTTCTTCTTGTATTTATGAATGAATAAAACTATACAATTAGGTTGTATTTATACAAGTAAGATGACATCTAATGGTAAAATCTAAAAGAATAAAATATTCTCAAGATTAAATGGAAAAGGAAAAAATATCAAAAGAATATTTACATGACAAAATTAGAAAAGGAAAAGGAATATCTCCTATGTATGTGCAAAATATATGAAAATAAATCCAACAGCCTCCCACAAGTTGGAGGGGAGGAAGAAACCCCCAACTTGCCTAAAAGTTGATGATGCACGGGTCCGGTCAAGGACTTGGTAAAGATGTCAGCCAGTTGTGAAGAAGATCTGACATAAGATAAAGAAATTAAGCCGACGAGATACTGTTGAAGGACGAAGTGACAGTCAATCTCGACATGCTTTGTCCGTTCATGGAAGACTGAATTTTTTGCGATGTGAATCGCAACAAGACTGTCAGAGTGAAAAGGTACTGGCAAGGAGATCGGAACTGAGAGATCATCAAATAGGCGAACCAACCAAGCAAGTTCGGCTACAACCCTCCTCATAGATCTATACTCAGCTTCAGCAGAACTGAAAGAAATTGATGTTTGTTTCTTAGATTTCCATGAAATAGGAGAAGACCCGAGAGAAATATAAAATTCACTCACTGATCTTCGTGAATCTGGACAAGTACCCCAATCAGAGTCGCGAAAGGCCATCAATTTGAAAGAAGCAGATACAAACATAAATAGACCAATACCATGATCTTTGAGCAAATAACGAAGAACCCGTAAAGCAGCTACAAGATGAGGTTCACGAGGATCTTGCATATATTGACTCAGATGTTGCACCGTAAAGGATAAATCAGGCTTTGTATGTGTGAGATAATTGAGCTTACCTAACAAACGCCTGTATAAAGTAGGATCTTTTATGGGAATCCCTTTATTTGCTAGTAACTTGACATTAGGACCCAAATGTGAAGAAACATGAGATAAATGTAGAGAATCAAACTTTTGTAGTAAGTCTAATGTGAATTTCCTTGGGAAATAATCATACCACTAGGTTCTCTCACAACCTCCATCCCAAGAAAATAATGCAACTGACCAAGATCTTTAATTTTAAACTCTTTGTCCAGAAAGAGTTTTAAGGCCTGCTAATTTAGCTTCATTGTTTCTTGTCAACAATATGTCATCCACATATAATGCCACAATAGAAATAGAATCGGCAGATTTCTTTAAAAAAATAATCATTCATAGAATGACTAAAACCTTTAAAATTGAGAGCAGAAGTGAGTTTAGCATACCACTGTCTGGATACTTGCTTAAGTCCATAAATGAATTTTTTAAGCAAACAGACATGGTTAGGAGAAGGAGGTGCAAGACCGGGAGAAAATTTCATGTAAACCTCTTCATTTAAATCACCATGTAGAAAAGCATTGTTCACATCTAATTGAAACACACCTCATCCATTCTTCAGCGCAATAGCTAAAATACACTTGATGGTGGTCATCTTGACTACTGGAGAAAAAGTTTCATTATAATCAATACTTTTTCTCTGCACATCACCTTTAATGACTAATCTAGCTTTTAGTCTTTCATTACTTCCATCAGAGTGTTGTGTTACCTTTTAAACCCATTTAGATGGCAGAGCCTTTTTACCTGTAGGCAGCACAACAATATTTCATGTGTTGTTAAGGTTTAAAGTTGTAAGTTCTTTATCCATGGCTTCCTGCCAACTCGGATGGTGAGCTGCCTGAATATAGCTAACATGTTCCTATATACTAGTAATGGAATTAAGCATGACTTTATTGTTAAAAGATAAATCACTAAAAGATAAAGACTCAGGAGTAACAGGACTTAGGAAACGAGAAGAAGTCACATCAGTAAGATGGAGAGCATTGCAAATATAGTCTTCTATGTAATAAGGTTTCTTGTGATACCTAAAAGATTTTTTGAGTATAGTTTGAACAATAGGTAATGGATAAGAATGTATAGGAGATATATCAGGAGAGGAATTGATATGTGAAGTAACATTGGAAGGAGACGGAGATTTAGAAGGACTAGTAGATATGGGGACATTATTAAAATCAGAAGAATAATCAGAATTTGAATTTGATGTGGGAAATGAGATTCTAAGGAATAATCAGAAGAAACGATAGTAGTAGAAGGAAATAAAGTAGAATGTAAATCAGATTGTGAAGAGAAAGGAAAATATTCTTCATGGAAAATAACATTCCTAGAGACTGAAATTTTCTTGGTTTGTAGATCCAACACTTTGTAGCCCTTTTTTCATATGAATATCCTATAAACACACAAGGTGAAGCTTTAGGATCAAATTTAGTTCTATGTAAAGGAAGAGTAAAGACAAAACACAAGCAACCAAAACACTTTAGATGAGAATAAGATGGTTTAACTTTGAACAGAACCTTAAAAGGGGTTCTTGAATTCAAAACACCGGAAGAAAATATATTTATAAGATAAATAGTTGTTAACAAGCATTCCCCCATTAGCCAATAGGAAGGTGAGATTGATATAAAAGAACTCTTGATGTTTTCAATAAATGCTTGTGTTTTCTCTCCACTACTTCATATTGTTGTGGAGTGTGGACCCAAGTAGTTTGATGAATAATTCCCTTGGAAAGAAAAAAATTAGATTGAATTTTCCACAACCTAATTCAAAAACATTATCAGTTTTGATAATTTTAACTTTGAAATTGAATTGTCTTTCTACCATAGAAATAAAAGATTGAAGGACAGAGAATGCATTTGATTTAGTCCCAAGTAGATGAGTCCAAGTAGCTCTACTAAAATCATCAACAATTATAAGAAAATACATATACCCATCATATGTAGTAGATTTATAAGGACCCAAGTATCCACATAAATTAAGTCAAAAGCAACTTTGGTACAAATAGCACTAGAAGGAAAATATAACTTTGATTGCCTTGCCATAGGACAAATAACACACGAAGAAGATAACTTTGAACAAGATTTAGAAAATTGAAATTTTTTCTTCATATTACTCATTGGCATATGGCCTAATCTATAGTACCATAACTTCTCTTTTACATTGGAATCAAAGAAACTAGAACAAGAAGTAAACGCATAGATTAAAGAACTTGAAAACGATAGACTATGAAGACTGAAACTAGGTAGGCTCTTTGTAGAAACTGTTGGCTGACTTGACTTGAAGATATATAGACCTCCTTGTTCTTTACCAAGCACAAGAGGCCTCTTCAGTGAAGGGCCCTAACATGAAACAAGCGTTAGGGGTAAAAAGCACATATTTTTGAAGTTGTTTACATAATTTGTGAATTGAGATAAGATTGAATCTGAAAGAAGGAATATAGAGAACATTTTGTAGAAATAGGTTGGATAAAAGAGAAACAGTTCCTGAATGAGTAACCTTTACTTTATGAGAATTAGGTAGAGTTACCATGATAGGTTTAGGTAAAAGATTGAAATTAGTGAAAAAACTTCTATCAAAAGTCATATTGCTCAGATGCTCCACTATCTAATATCAAAGAACAAGTGTCAACTTTAAACATGTAAGCATAGGAATTAAAGAGCTTGGTCACACCAGCACAAGTGAGGTTTGCAGATGCATTAGTAGACCCATCATTCTTTTGATTTAGTTTCTGTAAAAGTTGCAGAAGTTGTGCCACATTTTCTTGACTAAGAGAATTCACATCTGAATCATTTTCCACTCCATGATGAGTACGTACCTTCTCATGTACTAAAAACATTGCTGGCAATAGCCTTTTAATACTTCTTAGATTTAGTGAACTTGAAATCTGAAGGAAAATCATGAATCTTATAGCATTGGTCAATAGTATGTCCTATCTTCTTACAATAGTTGCCCACCAGAGAAGTTTTCTTAATGAAATTTTCTTGTTGAGTTTTGTAATCATTGAACCTCATTTCTCCTGCATTACCAACAAGAAAGGATGCTGATTCTCCTGGATAAGCAGGAGTAGCAAGAATTTCCCTTTGTTTTTCATCTTGAATAACAAAAGAATAAGCCTGACCAATAGTAGGAAGAGAGGAAGATAACAAAATATTACTTTTAACCCCTATGAAAGTGTCATTTAGACCCATAAGAAAATGAAGCAACCTTTCATCTTGATGAGCTTTTATACTTTTTTCTTTTGCTCCACATACACACTCACAACTACAAGCAGAAAAAGTGTTTAGTGCATCTAACTCATCCTACAAATTCTTCATTTTTGTGAAATATGCAGAAATACTGGAATTTCCTAGCACTACAGCATTTAAATCTTTTTGAAGTTGAAACAATTTGACACCATTAGCCTGACCAAATCTATTTTCCAGGTCAGACCATAAGACTTTGGCGATTTGGGAGTACAAGATAGACTCAACAATTTCTTTTAAGAGAGAATTGAGTAACCAGGATAAGACCATGTCATTACATCTTGACCAAGCCTTTTGAAGAGTTATATCAGTAGGAACAACTAGGGATCCATCAATGAATCCTAGTTTGTTCTTCGCTGAAAGGCTATAATAGCCGCCCTTCTCCAGCCACCATAACTCCTACCATAAAAAACAGTGGAGACAAGGTTCATGTCGGTATAATCAGAAGGGTGAATGTAGAAAGCATGTGATGAATCCACTGTATTAATTGCAGGAACTCTATCACTCGTTTCTGTGATTTGAGTATTGGATGATTCAATTTCAACCATTTTTGAAAATAGAGAAGAAAAATGAAAGCGGAAGACTAAAAAATTAAAATTAACACTGCTCTGAAACCATGAAAGAATAAATGAAGAACAATATAGAAAATTTTCTTCCTGTATTTTTGAATGAATAAAACTATACAATTAGGTTGTATTTATACAAGTAAGATGACATCTAATGGTAAACCCTAAAAAAATAAAATATTCTCAAGATCAAATGAAAAGGAAAAAAAATATCAAAAGAATATTTACATGACAAAATTAGAAAAGGAAAAGGAATATCTCCATATCTCATATATATATGCAGAATATATGAAAATAAATCCAACAAACCTCAACTGAGATAAGAACAACGGAGACCGTGTCTAGCGGGTCTTTTCCATTCCATTTCTATGGTTTTTAACCTTCTTGTTTTTTATTTTTTTAGGGAGATTGAATTTTACAAATTTAAAGTTAATTGGACATAGATTATTGCATTCACAATTTCTTTTAATACACATTACATGAAAACACATACACACACACAAAAAAAAAAAAGGAAAATCAAAATTAGAAACTAATTTTTTTTCCTAAACAATTAAATTCAAGCAGAAATCATTTTTTGATTTTCAAATTGAAGATGTCCTTTGATAATATCTCCATTAACATCATTTACCTCCCAAAGTTCCTTCATATAATATTCAAATTTCTTCACAACATTTTCTGGCACAGAAACCAATACTCTAATTCCATCAATTTCACCCAATGACGGTAAAAACAAGCAGTAAATATCACTTGTTAATGGACCCATTTGAATTGGTTTACCTTCTCCAAAATTTACCTCTTCTAAGCTCAATCTTGACCATTGTGAAATTACCAAACTAGTCGATAAATCCGTTTTTACCGTTTTATCCTCTAATAAATCGACGATTGATTTTACCGTATCGTTTGTTAATTCGGACTTAGCATGTTGCACTAATTTTACCATGTCTTGTAAGTTACCATTCACCACTTGCTTAACTGGTGCCTCGGCGCACCCTAGCACAAATCCATTCCCATAATACCCTTGTGGTAATTCTGGTTTTACTGTCTTCCTAATGTTAACGGAAAATAATAGTTTCACGTTTACAGAAGACGATAAATCCAATGATTTTACCCAACACCGCCACGTGTGAGATGCTAGGACTTCAAAACTAGTGGATTTTACCGAGGGAGAACATTGTCTTTTCAAATGTAGAATTTGGGATTGTGAAAAGGTAATAGAAGCAGGGGTAACAGGCTGTGATTGTAAATATTGGTGAAGGTTGAGGCTAAATTGGGGATTAGGATCATCAAGGGGTATTTTCGTAAATGTGGGATGTATAGAGGTTATTTGTGTCGGATCACGGGGTTTCAACACGTGGCGAGAATGGAACGGTTTGATTGATAAACTGACTGTGGGGTCCACGGTATAGTGGGCCCATGCATGTAAAAACTGAGCGGTGCCGATGCCGTCACATATGCAATGGTTGATTGCGGTGCAGAGGATCATGCCCCCGCAACGGAGATTTGTTACCTACAATGGGAAACAAATGTGGTTACGAAGGGATATTTTTGTCATTTAACATAAAAAATATTAAGCTAAAAGAAAAAAGAAGACCAAATAAAACAAAGTGAAAGGAACAAAAGGGAGAAAGCCATTGAAAGTGGGAGTAGGGTCACTTTAAGTCATTTTCCATGGTGCATTCAAAGAATTATTCATTAAAATATAATTTTTCGTTTTGAATTTCGAGATTCAAATAAGTTTATCTTTGATCGTAAATTTTTTATAGATCTTTTAAATATTTTGAATTATCAATTATTGTGACTTATAATATTTTTTACGTAGTTTACAAATATATAAATTTCATTTCAAAAAAATTGAAGATTTCATGCGCAAATTCCCGGTCAAACTTAAACTGTTTGACTCTCAAAAAACGAAAAGTGTCACATAAATTGAGACAGAGAGAGTATAATTTTTCGATAATGAAGATTCGTATGAACATTGTGTGTTCCCTCTTTGCTTCTACTAACAATGCTACTCCAAATACAAAGGTAATTATTATATCGTTACTTCACATATGAACCCTAACATGAATCTATTGTTATATATATCTAGCTAATCATCTTTGATATGTACGGTTTTATTATGAATTTGATAAAATATAGTATAGCTTTGATTCAAATTTTATATATGTTGAAAATTTAATTTATTCAGATTTTTTTAGAATTCAGAACATGTAAATTCAAAATCCTACTTTCACTTTTGAATTGTTTTCACATTGTCTTCACATGTTATGTTCGTTATTCGATACTATCATTCGAAATATTAATTTAGGTACACTTGTTAAAGTGAGCATAAAAATATATTAGTAATTTAAGCGCATTATGGGGTATATGTTTCACTATTCTTCCTAGTTAATACTATTTGAATATACAAAGAACTTGACCAAAGTTAATTAGGTTACTATCAAATCAAATTAAAGCATGTAAACCTTTATATTAGTGTTAATGGGTAATATCAGAAGAAAATGTGAGATGATGGTGAAAAGGGAACCATACATGTTGTCTTGGGAACATCACAAGAAAGTCCTATTGAAATACAAATTTAATCTTTAGCCATAATAATTACCTTAAATTTTCAAATATTTGAGAGGATATTATCAATCAATAGCACATATTCTTAATGTTACATCTCTAAGTAATGTTCACTTGTTGTAATTAAAAATATACAAACTCTTACTAGCTAAGTTGAACCATGTAACTATATCAAGATATTTCAAAAACTAAACGAAAAAAAATTCTACCAACTTATATACATAGACAAAGTGCAAAAACACACAGAATAGAATCACACAAGCATATTTTTAGTGTGCTTCATGCTCATAAGGAAAAAAAGAAGAGTGACAATATGTTAAAAATATTTGTCCTATATGTGTTTTTTAATGTATAAACATTAAATTTCATTTTTTCTGAGAGGTGATGTGATAATTAACGTATAGAAGTTAAACTCAAATGAAAAATAAGTGTAATTTAGAAACTAACCTGCACAACTAGAGGAGGAATATCCAAGAAACTTTGAGTTTCATCTTTATACAATAATTTTCTCCAAGATTTATCAGGTTTATTAGAAACAACAAGAAGTTCATCAGCACTTAAATCCAAAAATGCTTCAGCAAAAATAGCACCTTTTCCATTACAATCTACTTGAAGTTTATGATTATTTTCTGGACATTTTAATAATCTCCCTGCTAAAGGATAATAATCCACTAAAACTCTTGATAGTGAATATTTAAGTTTTTCCAAATTTATGGACTTAGTAAAAAGATAAAGATACTTAATTGAAAATCTAAGGAACATTTGATCATCAAGATTTGATAAATAAAGGGTGTGATTTGGTGTTGGACTAATTGGACTTATGAAAATAGGCTCTTTTGAATAAACACAATCTGGTAGATCTATTGAGCAAAACATGTTTTTTTTTTTAAAGTAATGGAGAGATAGTTTTAATTGGAATGACTAAGGTTTTTGGAGAAGAAGTAAAGGATATATAGAGAGTTTTTATAAAATGGAACTATAGTTAAAGATCTAAGGTTAGATATAGTTGTTGGGGTTGGGGATTTTTTTTTTTTTTTTTGTGGGGGGGGGGGGGGGGGGGGTTATTGTAAGGGATATGGATAGCGACAACCATATTTCGATGAAGGACAAAGAAGATGGTAGTGTTCGAAAAGAAAGAAGAAAGGAATGAGACTGGTGATGGCTGAGGGCGGCAGAACTCGAAAAAGGAGAAAAAGAGTGGCGGGGGGGGGGGGGGGGGGGGGGAGGGGGGGTGGGGGGGGGGGGGTTGGTTCGTGAGAAGAAAAATAGATATTGCATCTGAGACGAGATGATAAAGAGGAGAGAAGAAAAAAGGATACTGTATTAGCACGAGATAATAAAGAAGGGAATTACTATAGGAGAGATTCCTCCCCCAAAGAGTAAGACAACAACATAAAAGATTAAAAAAATTGAAGCTCTCATTAGTCTTGCTATATGAGCTAACCCTTTTTGAATTTTTTTACTATTGTTTGCATACTTTTATGGAATTACATGTGCTTCACATACACCTCACCCCACCACACCTTTTCTATCTTCATCACATAAGGTAAAAAAAAGAAAACTTATATACAATGTTTTTCATGGGCTGTCCCTTTTTTGAGATAGGTGTTTGGTAAAATTCCTGTTTCTGTTTTAACTTATAGACCTTTTTAGATTTTAGTTTAAATATATATTTTTTGAGCAAATTGAAAATCTTATGAGAAGGCGTTACATTACAATTTAAAAGTTTATAAGTTATTTGCAAACGTTCACTACAAGAAGATGGTTTAATATTTTATCTATAAGGTTGAGTAATATATGAGTAAATATTAGACTCAAATTTGACGTTATCACAAAGGGTGATCGTAAGGGCTATATTTGCACTGTTTTTTTAAAAAAAAATTATATACATTATAAATGGTGACCTAAAAATAGAGATTTGAGTAGTGAGCCATGTCAAATATAGAATATATTTAAACTCAACATAATCCACTAAGAAGTAGGTACTTGTAAATTCAAATTATACGAACTTAGAATATTGCACGTAATAATTAAATATAAAAATTTGTGGCTATACATGTCCTAATTGCTATGTATATGATTAATGAGTCATATATATTTATCCATTAGTTGAATGATGTAATGAGTAAGCAATCTAGGTTTCTACATATATGATGGCTAGCTAGTGATTTTGCTGATGGAGTGCAAATCTAATGTGTAAACCACAAGTATATATATATATATATATATATCATCTAGCATGCCATTAATCATCACTACTACTATCGAAAAGTTTTTGGGATGATAAGTACTCTTTTATTTTTAATTAAAGATTTTAAATTCGAATTCTGACTATAAAATTATTTTTGATAGGAGAAGCTCTACCCCTAAATGAGACTTTCCGACATAAATTCAGATTAATTAGTTGAATTCCAACATGATTAATACCACACACCGAGTAGAAAACAAACCCACACACATTTTCATGATGAGTTCATGTTGCGTTCCATTAATTATTTATTAGGCCTGCCCCTTTCGGTCCTTTTTTCCTCCTTATTTTTGTCAAGGAATTTAAATAAAGTATCTATTTATAATTTTTTAATTACATGAAGTGGCAAAAGGAATTTTATCCTAGTTCAATAGTCAATATTATCTGTTGCCTAAGCTTACACAAATTTTTTTAATCTCTCTCTCGATAGAAAAAGTTTTTCCACTACAATTTTTTTGATTGTTGTTACAACAGAGACATATTCATAATTTAAATTTTATGAGTTTAGAATGTTAAAATTACGTACACATTTTTTTTTTATAAAATTATGTTATTGTCTTGGTGGCCAGGGTATCATTGTTATTTTTATGTCCACTTTGAAAAATAGAGACGTGACAAGTTAATTCCAAATAAGGACAAAGAAGAAAATCTCCTGAGGGAAAACATAGGCACAAATCTTTAATGATATTGACCTCACTTGATTTGATATTTAATTTCTGTTTTATTCAGAAAAAAAGTGATACGTTTTTTTGTGGTATAAGATGCAAGAAGGAACAAGAAATTATATGAAAAACCATCAAGTATAATTTCAATATGTTTGACTACATTAGTATAATACCAAACAAGTGCATTCATGAAAGAAAATAAAAAAGAAATACTCCTTAATTATTGACTAGAAGAATCAATACCGCCAAATGATATGGTGTCATGGATGTAATTGTTTTTTACTTTTTTCCTTAATTCGAGGTTTTGAGTTCCAGTCTTGTGAATGAAAAAATCCTTAAAAAAAGAAGAGTTTTCATACTATACTAAGCTAAACAAAGCCCACAACACAAAATAACTATACTATTTTTACAAATTTTAGCTAGTATACAATGTATAATCAATGTCCAAATTAATTAAATATTTCTTATACATTAAATATACACCAAGACAACTACAAATTACTACTGCTATTTTAACCAATTGACTAAAATGTTACTCACTATTAGAAATAAAGGTTTTGTTTCAGCACAAATTAATGGAAAATTTATGCTGTAGTAAATAATTTTTCCACGCATTTCCATCGAACCAGCTGAAAATGAATGGCAGAAAACAAATTGTCATAAAAGTAATGGGTAACTTTCTAATTTTTTCATATGAAGATATTCTATTTTTTCTATATTCACTCTATCAATCAAATTATCAATGGGACTAGCATTGAACAAAAACATTAGTAGAGACTTCTTCCGTCTTAATATATATATATATATATATATGTGGCAATAATTTAAGACGGAATTACTAGTGTCTTAGACATTTGTGCAGTTATTAATCATTTCATTAACAATAAAATGTGAATTTTAAAGTAAAAATATTTTCAATAAAAAAACATGATATATATATATATTTTGGAACGAACTAAAATAGAAAATGTATTTACATAAGATAAGAAACGGGAAGTAAAATAAATAGCAGCTACAAGGCCCACGAAAAACAGAAAATTATGACAAATATGAGGTACTATTGAATATGCCAGTATATGTAGCGCAAAAGAAATGGTCCAATTCTCCAACTACTACTACTTTTTTTACAAGAAAAATAACCCTTCCAAAAAGCAATTTTTTTTTTTTTACTTTAGAGTTAAAAATAATAATAGTAATAATAATAAAAAGAATAATCTCTTTTTTCTAAGTTCAAAGCTTGGGAATATTGGAATAAGATATGATTTTGACTAAACTTCCATTAGGAATTTGATATATTCTGAATTGGTTCACTCTTCTTTCTCCAAAATATTCTAAACTATAAAGAGAGGATCAATATGTCTCTTCAACTATTTTAAAATTCAAACTATAGCCTAAAAAAATATCTAGCACCAAATCAATTAATATCCCTTTATGATATATCAACAATATATACAAATATTTTATGCTAATTCCTAGTCCTAGTGCTAAGTGCTAACTAGGAAACATTTTATCATGGTAGGTGCCCACCCAACAAAAGGTGTGTGAGACTCTATTTATTTTTTGACACACGGACAAGTGGGCCATTTATGTACTTTTCTATTTTAAAGCAAGAACTTTCTACAACTAACAAGAGAGAAGAAAATATATTTACTCAATTTATGTGTAAATATATTTTCTCTCTCTTGTTAGTTGTAGAAAATTCTTGTTTTAAAGTAGAAAAATACATAAATGGCCCACTTGTCCATGTGTCAAAAAATGAATGGAGCCTCACATATCTTTTGTTGGTTGGGCTCTGCCATGATAATTTTTTTCGCTAACTAGTGCCAAAGTCCAAACTATATAACCCATCAATCCAAGGTTTAAGCCCCATATAATTGGGCTTTGGGTGAGGGATCAAATAGAACCCATTAGCCTGCCTAGGCCTATTTTGAAATTCAAATATCTGAACTTCGAATTTTAGTAATTTGTATCCTAATTATATAATGGTATATATTACACTCTTGATATGATGTGATATTGTCTTTTTTGAGTCAAGTCGATCCCACAGTTTTCATCCAAAAAACTTGACACCATTAAGAGTATCTAACACTTAATTAGTAGTTTTTTTCTTATTTTTCTTTTTGCTTTATATCGAGACTTAGTTTACGCACCCCGAATACCGAGCCTGCTTATTTTATGAATAAATTTTCTATAGGGTGGTAACAATATAATTGCGTTATACAGGAGCGTGATACCTACTCTATGGCCAGCTGAGGAAATCCAAATGATAGAATTTGACACACTTTATGAGTAAAGCCCATTTGTAAATTGACTAGTGGGCTTGCTTTACAAACGCATATGAACCCTGTTGACACTTGATAGGGCCTCAAAAGCCCAAAATAACTTCAAACAAATCCAACAAGAAGAGTGTCGGACCCTTTCATTAGCTCTTGTTTGACCACAAATTTTGAAGTGGAGACTTGAAACTTAAAATTTTGAGTTTTTTGAAATTGTATTTGAACGTGTATTTTTACTTGAAAGTTTTTTGAGTGGAAGTCTAATCAAATTTCAGAGTCAAACAAATAATTGAATAAAAAATTTTAAAATCTGATCTTAAACTATGGTCAAAATGCTAGCTTAGAGTCATAATCAACTATTTTTCCAAACACCAAAAGGCTAAATATTATACTACCTTTCAAAATTCAGGGTTCTAAATAAAAATAGGAAAATTCTTTGGCCAGAAAATTTTGCCAGAATGGTAAAATAACATATTTTCACACTATGTTATTTTACCTTTTTGAACATTTTTATCCTTTTAACTTTAATACCTTTTAATTAAAAAAATGGGAAAATATCAGTTTATTTTAAAATGAAAAGGATATTATAGACTTTTTAAATTTTTGGCTAAATTTTGACCAAATTTTCTGGCCATTTAGTATTATCCATAAAAATATATATCCTATTTTCTCTTATTTCCAACCTATTTGCCTGTTATCAAGGAAGACCTGTCTTTTTTATTTCAACAAGTATATATAATATAGTTCTTCAACTTTTTTTTTTTAAAAAATAGAGCACTTCCACTCCATTCTAACAGAATTAATTCATTTCTAAACGGAGTTGGCCACTTACTTTTCACATGATTCACTTATAATTTATTTTATATTAAGAAATAAATTCCAAATTTGTCACTTACCTTTTGAGGCATGTTTATAAAGTATCTCTTAAAAATACGAAAATGAAGCACTCATAGTCCCTAAAGTATCCAAATAATCACATATTTTTTTCTTTTTTTTTTACAATAAAAATCAGACTTCTTAGAAAATATATAAATTGAAAAATACAACATTATTTTTATAAATCTTTTAAACTTGTTTCATTTGGTATAATATCAATATGTCCCATGTAATCTCATAAATAAATTTTATCTTTAATCTTATGAGATAAAAAAACTATTTACGACAGACCTTTGATTGAAATAAAACATAAATAACACAACCAAAAATAGATAGAAAGCAAAATAGGAAAAACAAAAAGAAGGCAAGAGAGTGCTAATAATTATAATTACTACTATAAAGTTAATAAAAAACATAATAATAATATGAAAGTATATGCTATTTTTAAAGTATAGTTTACTTCATCACTGTGTGTGATCCACTTTCAGACAATTTACACTCTGATCACGACAAGATAACGGATCAACAGTTAGTGTGTGTGTGAGAGAGAAATAGAATATCCCAAAAATCTTTTTTGGTTGACACAGATATTTATAATATGTTATCATCATTTTTTTCCCCTGAAATTTATGAAGAAAACAAAGAAATGTGAGCTTAATTAATCTGGATCTGATTCTTGTTTAGGTATTCTGAGAACGAACCTACTTTCTAGGTGACCTAATTAGGGTTTATTTTCAGCCACAGTACTGGTTTTGCTCGACCCGACTTGAATGTAAATGGGGTTTTCTTGAAAACCCATGTTTTATTTGTAAACCTGAAGCTGAATTGAAGAGGGATTTTGTAAAAAGTTTGGATTTTGATGAGATGGGGTTTTCTTGAAAAGGGGTTTTATTTGGTTTCTGAAGCTGAATTGGGTAGAAATTTTGTAACAAGTTTGGATTTTGATGAGATAGGGTTGTTGAAGATGAGCTTTTTGCAGTGAAGAGTGAGTTTGGGTATAAGCAGAGTATAAATTTAAAGGTGAGTTTTTTTTTTCCATTTTTGTTTTGTGAGATCAGTAAAATTATGCATCATGGATTTTCAATTATTTGCTATATAAAGCTTTCTTTGTTCTTTTGAGTGTACTTTATTAAGTTTACTTGATATGGAGAATTTGATATGGTCAGCAACATTTACTTTCTTGTTTATCTTTATGTAGAAAGCTTCTATCTTTGTCATAATTGATCCACTTTGATTACAATAACATACCTTGGGGAAGGGGGAGTAGTGTGTGCAGACCTTACTCCTACCTTGGGAGGTAGAGAGAGGTTATTTCCAATAGACCCTCGGCTCAAATTGGTCCAATTTGATTCAGCAGAAAACATAAGTACTTTAGAAAAATTGATTGTTGGAATTGGAAATTATTCCTTGAGTTAGGAAGTGGTGAAGTGTGACATTAATCAATAAGGTGTCTTTGAGGAAAGAACTTTTAATGATCTTGCTGGTATTGAATTGATTGAACTACCTTATCTACAAGCTAAAGTTGTTAAAGAGGAGACAAATTTTATTTATTTAGGTCTGCAATAGGTAGTGCTCTGCTGTGAGGGAAATCTATTAGTCGGGAATGATTTTAAGGATTGTCATTTGCGAATTGTTTATTCCAGTTCAAACACAATTGCTCATTTGGATAAGCATTTAGATGATGTGCAGTGCTTAGGCGCGTTTCAAACTATTGTGAGTAAAGGCGGGCTTGTAAAGCATGGTAGGCTTCAGAATTAGGGAGGTTGCCGTGCAAAGTTTTCGACCAACCAGTAAAATTTAGTTTGTTTGAGTTGGATTGTTTATCTAGAACTTCAGTTTGCTCGCAAATTTTTGTGATCAGGTTGTATGCACATTTCTTTTCTTTTTTTCTCTTTTTGGTTTTGGAGTTGATAAATGATTAATATTTTTGTAACAGAATAATATATATCATGTGTTTCCTAAAAGATTATGCATAAAATAGTTTCCTAACTTACTATGGCATAATTTCAGGAATATGGCAACTCCAGTTGAGCCACCAAATGGGATAAGGTCTCCAGGGAAGCATTACTATTCTATGTGGCAATCCCTTTTTGAAATTGATACTAAATATGTACCTATTAAGCCTATTGGACGAGGGGCATATGGAATTGTTTGTTCTTCTGTTAACAGGGAAATCAATGAGAAGGTTGCAATCAAGAAAATAAACAACGCTTTTGAGAATCGTGTTGATGCTCTGAGGACGTTGCGTGAACTAAAGCTCCTTCGCCACCTAAGACATGAAAATGTGATTGCTCTGAAAGATGTTATGATGCCAATCCACAGGCGAAGTTTCAAAGATGTTTATCTGGTATATGAACTGATGGATACAGATTTACATCAGATAGTCAAATCCTCTCAAACACTCACGAATGATCATTGCCAGTATTTCCTATTCCAGGTACTTCCGATGGAGAGCGCTATCTATGCTCACAAACAACTGTATGATAGTTAGCAGCTTCATTATGCAGTTGTCTCTTAAGTTTTTTTTAAAAAAACTAAAAATTTGACTACTCTCTCTTTCTCTCTTAAACATAAATTCCTGTTCTGACCTCTATGCGTGAAGGGAATATTCTTATCGATCATCAACGTGATTGTCTTCGTCCTACAATTATAGTGAGGTATACCATAATGAGGGGACAATTCATAGACCTTGACTTTTGTGTTCTGACTTGGACAATAGTGATACGTTTTATGCTTCAGTCATCCAAGGAAGGTGGTAGTTTTAGTAGGATGGTTGCTGATGTGCACCCAAGGGTGTGGCCTAGTGGTCAGTGAAGTGGGAGGAGAACCATGAGGTTTTAGGTTCAAATCTAAGCAGAGACGAAAACACTAGGTGATTTTTTCAGGTGCTGGTGGGAGGTAGCAAGTATCCCGTGGAATTAATAATTGTTACTGATGTGAGCCAAAATCTACTCTATGGATGCTATTTGGCTGCCTCCGGATCTTCTTTCCTTTGTTTTTCTTTTATGATCCTCTGTACTTAATAGCTCCACCATCAAATCAGTTGCATAAATTACCAAGTGGCCTTTAAGATTAGTAGAAGACAGCGACAACATCTTTTCTGTTTTTATGTGAATAATTGTGCATTTTTATGTTCTAAATCATTTGGTCAGTGAATGTTGTCCGTGTAGATGAAAATCATGGAGGCGCTATCTTCTCTGCTTGGAAATCCAATGTCAATATCATAGTAAATTAGTGATGCGCATTTTGTCTTAAATGAAATTTTGATTCTATGAAGGCTGTCTACTGAAGAGGGGGAAAGATAACTTCCATCCGTTGCTAGTAAGGTGTATTTTTTGTTAGATTGTGGTCATCATCCTAGTTTTTAAGTTGTTTTCAACATCTGTAAATATGCATCTATCTTGTTTTCAAGTAAGTTGGGTGTTGTCTAGGTCCATAAATAGGCATCTATGTACATTACATGATCTTTGTGCTCCTTACCAAAATGATTTAAAAAATTACATGATTTGTTGTTTCAATGTCCATCTTCAAGCACAATAGAAGCTCAAGATTTACATAGCATCTATGTATTTACAAAGTATGTGCATTCCCAACTATTTTCAATCAACAGTGGAGCCGCTGTGAAAAATGATTTTCTGTATTATTCTCCTTCCTGTTTACTATATATTTATGAAACTTTGTCAAGTGATAAAGTGAAAAATATCGAAATAACACAAAGTAGGCTAACTTCCTCAAATGATTCAACCATAGAATGATATATAGCAATAAATACCAGCTGAAGGGGATAAAGCTTGAACAAAAATGAAGTATGACCTATGAATCATTATTCTACCATACCTTTTTTGACTTAGTCCTTTCAATATTCAGAACGACAAATTGAAACACTTGATAGTTGATACCATGCTTTATATTCACTATTACCTACATAATACTTATAACAGCGACAGTAAAAATTAGCCATGGAGAGTACCTTTTTTTGCAGATTATGAACCAATCTGATTAAACTTATGCATAGAACATGGTTCTCAAGTTTAATCTTGATATTGCATGAGCAGGCTTTATAACTTTTTTCTTGGAAGGTTTTGCATTATTACTGAAATTTAAGCAGATATCTGTAATTACTGCCAGAGATAATGCTTTATACAGGTTCCGGTCTCATTTAGTCTCTACTTTGGTGGAATAGGCAATATCAAATCATCCTTTGATAGGAAGTAGTAGGAAGCGGAATCATGTTTCTGATCACACATACATATATAGCTGCTGTGAGTTATGAGTCTACTTCAATACATAAAGTTGGTTGTAGTTGCTAAACTTGCACTTCTCGTCTCTTATTAAAGAATAATAATGTGACAAGAACTAGCCATTTGCCCAGATGAGTTGGGTTGACTATGTCATATTATTGTTAGATAAATCAAAAATCATTCTGGATTGAACCCTTGCCATTTGGATGATATTATTTTGAGAACTGGTGCTGAACCTGGATGCTATGGTTAGTTATGTCACTAAAGAATATTTTTAATAATATAAAATGATATCCTATAGTATGCACTAAATTGTCTTCGTCATATGAGAACTTCTCAATATCTTTGTTGAATTTGATAAATGGCTGCATTGAGACACTAACTTATATCAACATAAGCCTTGATATGAAACTGGTGGTTGTGTATCAGATTATTACTATCTGGTAAGGTCTCAATATGAGGCCAGACATGTTTTCTGCTCTCTACAAGCCCATCAAACTCTTCGATACTTGCGTTCTACTCCTTTCTACCCTTGCATGTCATCCTTTCCTTCCTCAAAATACCTACTTTTCCCATCGGATAGCAAACTAAGTATTATGGAACAATCTGCACTTTGAATCTTGATGTTAGGTTCACTAGAAAAGAATATTTTATTTTTTTGATGAAGTCTAGAAGTTGTATATTTGGAAATCACTTTTTTCATTCTTATGTAAACCAATCCATTGTACAACTTAATTCTTATAGAAGTATCTTGATGCACATTTTGTTTTGGGAATTTAGTTTTCTATTTCATTGTATATGCCTGGAAGATTATTTCACTTGTTGTGGTCTTGTGGATGATAAAATAAAAAGAAGGGACATCTTATCTGATGTGTTATGCATCTTGCTGCTTGCAGCATCTTTTTTCAATACCAGAAAGAATTAGTTCCTTGGTAACATGTCTCTGGTGAAGAACATCGTGGAACTATGAACATATATGGAGACATACCTTTTCCTTTTCTTGCTTTGGGTTAAAATATGTGTGAAATCTGTGTGACAGCATGAACTTACTACTTGAAACAATTCAGCCTATAGTATCTCTGTTTTTTCAATAATCCTAATATTTCCACTTTCTTTCAAAATGAAATGAAATTAAGATGGTTGGCCGTCAATTTAAGAATTTGTAAAGTTGTTATCTTGATGAGCTTTTCTTCTCAGCTTGTGCTAGTTTTTCAGATGCTCATATGCTCATCCAGGTCCAAAATTAAGCCACCACTTAAAAGTCGGCATATTATCCGTGTTTCCCGGTTTCTCTCTTCAAGACAAGACTGTGCTGAAGTGTTGTGCAGCTTCACTATAGGAGTTTCTACCTCCTTCACACCTTCAAGAAGTCAACACACGTCCTTATGTTGCTTGGACTCTTCAATAATGCTGCTCCAACCGTGTCGGATCCTCCAACAATGCATTACTTTTGGAGGATCCGACATGCACCTGTTGGCATTTTTGAAGAGTCCAAGCAACATACTCCTACATTGATCACGATTTCCTTGTTGGTTGATCCATCAACTCGTGCAAATTTGTCTAATCCATTTTCCAGAATGCTGTCTTTGCCTTCCAGAATCCACCATTAACAAGCTTGGGACCTCGGTTTAGTTGGTTATGGTTTTTCCGTGTCTAATCTGGTTTCTGTTTATAGAACACAATTTGGCTAGTTATCCAGAAGTGTGACACATCTTTATGGGAAATGGCTTTACCCTTCATATTTTGTCCCCGCGCCTAAACATGCCATGTAATGGACGTCATTGTCTGATGGCGCCTAAACATGCCATGTAATGGACATCGTCATCTGATGGCGATTTCTAGACTAAGGATGCTTTCTTTTTTCTTTAAAAATCACATAAAGGAGGAATCCTCAAACTGCAACATCTAAGAACTGAAAAAAGGAGCTAAAAAGATTATAAAACTAAACAGGAGTGAGATATCTAATTTGCATGCATACTGTACAGACTTGCTGATTTAACTGTTTTCACTGCTGAATCCGATGTGATTTGTGTGCAGTTGCTTCGAGGTCTGAAGTATCTCCATTCAGCGAATATTCTTCATCGTGACTTGAAGCCCGGGAACCTGCTTATCAACGCTAACTGTGATCTGAAAATATGTGATTTCGGGCTTGCACGTACAAGCAGTGGCAAGGACCAGTTTATGACTGAATATGTTGTTACACGCTGGTACAGGGCCCCGGAACTTCTCCTTTGCTGTGACAACTACGGAACATCCATTGATGTATGGTCTGTTGGTTGCATTTTCGCAGAGCTCTTAGGGAGGAAACCTGTCTTTCCAGGTACCGAATGCCTTAACCAACTGAAATTGATTATAAACATCCTTGGTAGCCAGAGGGAAGAGGATTTAGAATTTATCGACAATCCAAAGGCGAGGAAGTACATCAAATCACTTCCATACTCTCCTGGAACACCATTTTCCCGCCTCTATCCCCAAGCTCATCCATTGGCCATTGATCTCCTGCAGAGGATGCTTGTGTTTGACCCTTCCAAAAGAATTAGTGTTATGGAAGCACTTCAACACCCATACATGTCTCCTTTGTATGATCCGAACACTGATCCCCCAGCGCAGGTTCCTATCAATCTTGACATAGACGAGGACTTGGGAGAAGAGACGATAAGGGACATGATGTGGACGGAAATACTTCATTACCATCCTGAAGCTGCCACAGCTGCTATGGAAGAAGTTATGTGAGCTTATGTTAGAGCTTTTTGTAACTCATCTTTTCCCCTGCTTTCAATAAATATCGAGTCTTGATTCATCGACAGTTTGAGCTGCGATGTATAAAAAGAACTGCTCAACTACATAAGCTTGAACTTTTTGAGCATGTACTTCTTAATCTGTATATAGGTGTGGTTTTGTACGTCTAATTAAGGACCATTACGCTTCATGAATGTACTGACAGTTTAATTGTTGTACCACTGCTTGTGATGTCTATCGGAAACTGTATCTCTACCTTTACTTAGTAGGGGGTAAGGCTACGTACATGCCACCCTCCCCACATCTCATTTATGGGATTACACTAGATATGTTATTGTTACCGACTGCTTGTGATGATTATTGATGTTTTCTTTAGTTCATAACTAGTTGTAACAATCTATTCAGATTAGAATCATGCAATATTCTAAATAGGAGAGAAGTTCCAAGTGCAGAGATTTGCATGGAGGACATATATATGAAGCCACTAAGTATCTTGAAAAAGAGATTAAAGTCGTATGATAGGTGGTAACAATCTTGTAATGGTACGTGGATAAACAACATACTCTGATCGGAGTATTTTGCCTAGATGCATACAGTATTCCATGTGCCTCATGCTACTCGAGACAGAAAATAAGATATGTAATCTGCTATTACGGTTGAACTATGTTGATATTGTTAAATATTTTTACATTTAACTTATACAGCTAAATTCCATTTTCCTTCTCAAATAATTGAACACTAACCAAGTGTTTACTTAATCATGTATTATTAAGTCCAGAAACCAAGTACAATACTAAAACAAACTATATCCTAAATCTAAAGAAATGCTCCAAGTGATTGCTTCTTGGTCTTAGCCCCATGTTAAAATTAAACAAAGGTCCATACCATGCCCACATGGAAATAAAGTATAGAATGTCCCCACATACTCAGAGGGTTCGGTATTCATATTGAAACTCGATTAATTTTGATTCGTGCCTTGTAGGGCTCGATCATTTCTAGGTGTGACACTCTCAATATTTTTTTCATTTTCAAGGTTCGAACTCAAGACTTCTAATTAAATGTGATAAAATTTCAATCATTTCACTACGATCCATGTCGGTTAGTGTAGAATTATTGGGTCCATTTAGCATGATTAATGGAGTGAATTTGGGTTTTAATATTGTCTAATTAGCCCCACATGTTCCCCATCAAACCACACCTATAACATGTAGCTGAATAAAATTATCCTGATTTTGCAGTCTATATATTCACCAATTTTCTTTAACCTACTTTTGCCTCATCAGTCCATGTGCATATTAAACACCACACAAATTATTTTGTACTATTGTTTTACGTCTTTTGGAAGTGTTTTTTTAAAACTTTTTTTAAGTTGGAGATCGATAAGAAAATGTACTTGTAACATATGAAAGCACATTATATAATTCTGTTAAAAAAAACTTTTAATTTTCAGTACTAATTTTGGTAGGTCTTTTTTTTCTATTTTCCACCTCCAGATCACACATTGAAATTCCGATTAAATCCGATACGTCATCTTTGCTAGGATTTAGAAGTGAAAATGATTGAACTTATGTAATAATATTAACTCAAATTAATTTTTTATGTAACTTTTGTCGACAAATTGAATTGACTGACCGTACAATCAACTTGTCCAGTTTGTCACGTGTATACACATGTTGCTAATTATTTTTCTAAATTTTCTACGTCCGTTCATTTTCTTTGAACACAAAACAACATTTTGACCTTTAATTCATCTTGAAAAATATCTCAATCTACATCACTATAAATTCCGAATTTTAAATTGTGAAACATGTGAAACTTAAAAGTTAAATTACTTACTCGATCGTCTATTCAAACTCTTCTTAAAAACGTTTTCTAAAAGACCCTATTTTGATGGATCTTTAAGATCCTTTCGATGACCTAAGTTGAACGAAAATATGATCGATTGTATATGAGCTTAGTTAGGTATGGTGAAGGATAATCTGTCGAACACCTTTAAGGAAAAATTGATGTGACTTTAGACTTTAGTATTAGAAGAATATTCCTAAATTGTAATGTTTGTGAGATTTTTCAAATATTCTCCATATAGTAGTAGGTGAAATAATGTATAGCTAGCAATGGTTGCTGTATATTAATTCATTGAATTCAGTCATATTAAGACATGTCCTTACTATAAAAAAAAACAATTTGTTCACGCACAATGACGGCTACAGACAGACAAAAATATTATAGTATATTATCAGAAACAAAAAAGTAAAAAAAAAAAAAAAAGTCTAAAATTTGCTATTTGGTTTTGTCTGATAAAATTAGGATCAAATTGATCTCTGTATTGAGAGGGAAGCTTCCTAGCTAAAAGTTTGAGTTAATGGGGAGGGCTTGTAGAAAGTTCTTATTTGAGTCAAAGTTGTAAAAAGAAAAAGTAAAAAAAGTTAATATATAGATGTTACGTTGAGAGAGTAGTGAAAACACCTCTAAATTTGATGTAAATTATTAATTTTGTCTTTGAATTAATGACAACCTTAAAACACTTATCTACTTGACTAACTAAACTTAGATACACTTCTGATACTGGCGATCTGCCACATGTCATAGCAAGTGATCTCAAACTCTTGTAATAACATGGAACCCTTAATAAAAGGGCGAGAGAAGTGTTGATAACACCCTAAATTTTGCGAGGAATATATTTCACTCATGTTGCAAGATTGGGTATATTTAAGTTCAGTTAGTCAAGTAAATAAGTATTTTTAAGGTTATTAATAATTCAGGAATGAAACTAATATTTTGCGCCAAATTTAAAAATGTTTTCAAATACTTCTCATACTTGTTTATGTCATCAGGTTAGACTGATTTATAACAAACATGTCAATCTTTGTAACTAGCTTGAAATATAGAGTAATAATTTGTCATAAGTTATGAAAATAAAATTAATAATATAAATATTTTATATTGTGGAAGTATATAACCTAATTTTTTTTGGTTCATATTTAGACAAGTGACTACAGTATTAAAGTTGAAAAAATGGTTTATGTGGATTCTTTGTCAGCTTCTAGTTTGGAGGCTTCTTTGATATTATCACACGTGCTTCCATTTTGCACTATTAAAAAAATAAACTAGAGTAATAAACTCTGTTTAAGCTATGAAAATCAGATTAATTTTTAATCACTTTATGTTTAGTGGGTTACCGTCTTTTTCTTGAATATGACAGAAAAAACGTAATGGGGAATGAACCTAATCCTTGGTCAGACGGATTATTATTTATCGTATTTCTTTTTATGCATAAATTCTTTTTTTATCGATTTGGAGAATCTGGATTATTTTATTTTGTTTTAAAATGAAAATTTTCTTTATTAAATATTACTCTATTAAGGTGTTTCTAGTCTTTAAAAATAATTGCTATTAACTACTAAGGATAAAATGAAAAAAACAATCTATTATGTTTTGAACTTCTGAAATGATAGATGATTTGAGATAATTATTTTAAAAATTTACGATAAATAATTTGAGATAGAAGAGTGTTATGAATTAAACATATACATATATAGTCAATATTTATCTCATTTTCATGGGTCGTACAATATTGACGAAATTTCTGAAAATTGAAAAGGAATTATATTGGCAGTCATTATTTAGTAGTCAAGCTTTGTTTTTCTTTGTAAAAGCAAAATTATTTTATCTGAGAATAACGTAACTGAAAAATATAATATTATTTGGACTTTGAAATAGCAGCTAGAACGAGCTCTCTTCATTATTATATTTGCAAATTATCCATTATTTCAAGTAAGTGGAGCTAATGCATAAATTCTTTTTATAATTAATTAATGGACTCTTATAGCCATTAAACATATGCTTAATTGAGAGTTTTTAAGTACATAATAATGTGATGAAATTGTTGTTGCATAAAAAATTCATAATCAGGTCACTTATAATTTTACCTCAACTGATTCTACGAGATATCCCACCTTCCACTAGCAATAAGTACTCAGATAGTATCGCCCAACAAGGATAGGAAAGATGAAAAGAATCACCTACTTAGTATTTTTTGTCTCCGCCGCAGATTTTCCGTGATACCTCATATATACCTCCAACCACTATATTGATTACTAGGTTACATCATGTTTCATGGATGCATCAAGACGCTTATAATATACTAATTACATGTACATGCTATGATATGCAATATTCAATCGTCAGACAATTAAAACGATAAGTAATATTTTATATATAATAGATTAAAAATTCAAATTATATGCACCAATCAATAGATTAATCTTTGATATTATCAATATATAATATATACATCGTATTAATTATATACATAGTATTAATCCAAATTCAGAAATATAAATTAAAATAGGAAAAAGCAGAAGAAGCAAAAGATCGATTTGTCTTGACAGATGACAATGTGCTAACAGTAACTCAACAAAGTACGAAAGCTAGCTCCTAACAGTCTTGAAGAACTTTTAGGTACATAAAAAAGTAAAATAAAAATATTATATATATAATAAAAAAAGGAGAAAGATTCCTTCTTAAGTAAGATAATTACATGATTGGTTAAAATATCTTCAACGTTGTGATGGCTACTCCACTTGTTTCTTCTGTTTTGTAATTTATTTATTTTTTGGTTAACAATAGCATGTTTTCCATTAATTCACGGGCTCAGCACTTATATACTATTAATAATTAATATAAATATATACATATACCAATAAGAATTGTGGTGTAGTGACAAGACTAGATTTTAATCAAATATCTCAAGTTTCAATCTGAATAACCCGATGAATCATGCAGTGCGCGCAATTCAAATTTAATTGGGGCTCCCATGCTTGGAATAGAAAACCAACTAAAAATATACATATGTTCCATCGATGCACTAATATTCTGTATAATTTCTTCAACATAAATTAAAAACTATAAATGAAAACTTAGCATTCTCACTTCAATTTTTTTGCATTTTAAGATCAAAAAACATTCTTCTAATTTGTCTGTAATCAAGTAAAGAACTAGATGCAAGAAACGAGAGTTCTCCAAAATTCAATAATTTCAATTCAAAGTTGATATGTTTGTTGAAAAATTCATCGAATAAATACTCATAACAAATTTCAGAATTTCATATATAACTTCAAATACTGAATTCTCCGATATCGAATTAAGTTCTTAATTAGAAAAATAAATATGGAGTAATAAGTTTGCTAGTTTTTATGTTACCTTTTTATTTTATTTTTTATATGATGCATACGTAATGCCTTACGTGAGTCTCAACTCTCAAACATATATAAACCTAATTGCCATATATATCGTTTGTATTAAATTTGGAATGTGTGAAGTATCTTTTACGTTGTTACCTTATTTAGGTGTGTATTCTGGCAAATAACTTGTACATTATTATTAATATAACGTTTGATTAAACTGATCTATATTTGATTATTAAAACTGTAAATAGAGCTAGGATCAGTTTTCGTCACAGGAATCATTCACGAGAAAGAAAAAAACTAACATACATTCTTGTTTCTTTATTATATCACTTGATCAAACTTAATTTATGTAATTAGATCTAAATACTCGATACAAATAAATAAATATTTACAATCACCGATCATTCATCCCATCCAAAACAACAACAACAACAATATATTTAGTGAAATCTCACGAATGAGATTTGGGGAGGAAATAACATACGCAAACCTTATTACTATCTTGTATTTAGTGAAATCTCACGAATGAGATTTGGGAAGGAAATAACATACGCAAACCTTATTACTATCTCGTGGAGGTAGATACACTGCTTTCAAAAAAACAAAAAGAAGTGTCACAATTTCACTATTGACGAGTATGAGAAAAAGGGAAAAGACATAAAAGTTACTCCCTCCGTTTCACAAAGAATGACCTCCTTTCCTTTTTAGTCAGTTTAAAAAAGAATGACCTCTTTCTTTTTTTGGTAACATTTTAATTTCAATTTTCCACGTGGCATGTTTAAGGCCACAAGATTAAAAGACAATTTTATATATTTGACATAACTTTAATTTAAGATCAAAGATTCAAAAGTCTTTTTTATTTTCTTAAATTTTGTGTCAAGTCAAATTAGATCATTCTCTGTGAAACGGAGAGAGTAATAACTTAGATGCTTCAAGTCGAAGAGAAGAAGCAAAACCAAAACCAAAACCAAAACTTCCTTATATAATAATACTAGATAATGTTGCCCGTGCTATGCACGGGCCCAATCATATAAAATGGTATATTTTTGGGGCTAATAACCGAGTTTTTGAAGCGATGTTTGCGTGGATAAGGAAAAGTTTTTTTATCACAAACCTGTACTTTCTCTGACGCTATTTAAGGCATAATAAGACTACCCACATACAACATTTTTGAAATATTTTATGTTGTCAATTATCATGATTTATAGTATTTTTACGATAGATTCACTTCAAGAATCAGTGGAATTTTTTGTATTTTTTTTTCAAAACATATTTTATGTTGTCAATTATCATGATTTATATTATTTTTACACAATTTTTAAATATATAAAAAAATAAGACAAATAAATTAAAATGGACCTAATATATGTTATTTTTGTTGTCTCAATTTATGTGACACAAATGAAATTTGGAGAGTCATCCAAATTTTCATATATTTTTAAAAAATGTTTGAAGTTATTAATTATTGTGATTTATAATATTTTTATGTAACTTTGAAATAATGTACATTACTGGTCACTTTGTCCTAATTTATGTGATATGGATAAAATTACAAAATTAACCCTTTTAAAATGTCTTTCAGATATTTTAAGTTGTTAATTATTATTATTTATAATACTTTTTTGGTAATATTAAAATGATATGTGTTATTTTTTCTGTCCCAATATATGTGAGCCTGATAAAATTCTGAGAGTCAACCTATTTTATTATATAACTTTTAAATATTTTAAATTGGTAATTATTGTAATTTTTAATGCTTTTTAAGTCATTTGTAAATGATATATGTTGCTTCCTTGATTGGAACTTTTCCATTTGTGAGATATATATATACATATCGTGCTATGCACGGGCCCAATAATATAAATGGTATGTTTTGGGGCTAATAACCGAGTTTTTGAAACGATTGTTTGCGTGGATAAAACTAATTTTCTAGTACAAATACAGGATCTACAAAAAAATTACTGAGTTCGTCCGAATTCACGAACTCCACCTAGCTCCGCCTCTGTATATATAGACTATTTGCAAATTTCATAGCAAATCTAACATGTAATAACGACTTTGTTATATCCGGTTAATAATATGGAAAGTGTAAAGAAACTTTACATGATAAAAAATATAGTAATTCATATTAGTTTTTACTCTACTTTTCAAATTATCATATTTCAGAGTTACCATGAGTAACTTTTTTTACGTTTGTTATAAACAATAACTCAAACCGGTAGTGTAGTATATACACTTTTTTATGATTCGCCCATAATAATTATTTATTTTCGTTGAAATAATTTATTATTATATTATTTTAAAAATTGTGTTTGACCACAAAAATAAATTGAAACTTTTGGTTAAAATTTATGACCGAGATGCTTGGCTATGAATTTTTTTCTCTTTTCTCAAATATATTTGGTTATAAAATTTCAAAATTCAATTTAAAGTTGAATTTTCAGAATTTTCAAGAATGTTTTTTTCACTTCTTGCACTCTAAATTACTCATAAAAAGTAAAAACAACTCTAATTTATATTCATGAGGGAATATAACTCCATCCTTCAAATATTATTTTTTCACTTGAGAAAAAGAAAACTACTTTTTACAAATTTCATAATGAAGCAACATCCGACGGTAATAAATCTTCTTTCAACAAAATTTAAAACACTTGGAGTAAGGATGGAGGGGGGGTTAGTAATTGCTTTTTATATATATATATTTTTTTATAGAAAGTACAAAATGGTCGGTTTGTGGGGTCATAAAGGACCTACCTGAAAAGATAATAAAAGAGAGAAATGTTGGCTTTCAAGTGTACTTTTTTTGCAAATGGACCCCTCAACAGTAACATTTAGTATAAATGTGGTACTTATACGGATTATGAAGAGATTTCACATGGGCCTAAAAAGCACTATTTCGTAAATAGGGGGTCCTGAAAAGATATATCACAACTTTTGTAAACTTTCACTTTCTTCTCATTATCAATTATTTCTACTATATTATAAAAGAGAGTTTAGGGCCAAATCTTGAATATTATATATTATATTTGGTCCTAAACTCTCTTTTATAATATAGTAGAAAATATAAAATAATAGAAAATAATATTGTAGAAGAATATTATAAAAGAGAGTTTAGGGCCAAATCTTGAATATTATATATTATATTTGGTCCTAAACTCTCTTTTATAATATAGTAGAAATAATTGATAATGAGAAGAAAGTGAAAGTTTACAAAAGTTGTGATATATCTTTTCAGGACCCCCTATTTACGAAATAGTGCTTTTTAGGCCCATGTGAAATCTCTTCATAATCCGTATAAGTACCACATTTATACTAAATGTTACTGTTGAGGGGTCCATTTGCAAAAAAAGTACACTTGAAAGCCAACATTTCTCTCTTTTATTATCTTTTCAGGTAGGTCCTTTATGACCCCACAAACCGACCATTTTGTACTTTCTATAAAAAAATATATATATATAAAAAGCAATTACTAACCCCCCCTCCATCCTTACTCCAAGTGTTTTAAATTTTGTTGAAAGAAGATTTATTACCGTCGGATGTTGCTTCATTATGAAATTTGTAAAAAGTAGTTTTCTTTTTCTCAAGTGAAAAAATAATATTTGAAGGATGGAGTTATATTCCCTCATGAATATAAATTAGAGTTGTTTTTACTTTTTATGAGTAATTTAGAGTGCAAGAAGTGAAAAAAACATTCTTGAAAATTCTGAAAATTCAACTTTAAATTGAATTTTGAAATTTTATAACCAAATATATTTGAGAAAAGAGAAAAAAATTCATAGCCAAGCATCTCGGTCATAAATTTTAACCAAAAGTTTCAATTTATTTTTGTGGTCAAACACAATTTTTAAAATAATATAATAATAAATTATTTCAACGAAAATAAATAATTATTATGGGCGAATCATAAAAAAGTGTATATACTACACTACCGGTTTGAGTTATTGTTTATAACAAACGTAAAAAAAGTTACTCATGGTAACTCTGAAATATGATAATTTGAAAAGTAGAGTAAAAACTAATATGAATTACTATATTTTTTATCATGTAAAGTTTCTTTACACTTTCCATATTATTAACCGGATATAACAAAGTCGTTATTACATGTTAGATTTGCTATGAAATTTGCAAATAGTCTATATATACAGAGGCGGAGCTAGGTGGAGTTCGTGAATTCGGACGAACTCAGTAATTTTTTTGTAGATCCTGTATTTGTACTAGAAAATTAGTTAAATATGTATGTATATCAATCTGTGAACCCCTAGCAAAATTGATTGACAGTTTTAAAAGAAATTTAGAACCCCCAAAATCCTAATCCTGCATTCGCCTCTGTCTATATATATGATTAGAAAAATCTGTTGTACTAAGGTAAAATCATATGATTTATAAATTAAAACTTTATATAAGCTAATATCTTCGACTAATTATTTTTCGTCTGATAAGCAACTCTTATTTTCTGCTAAAATATTTGTCTGCACAACACCAAAGAACAAAACAAAAAAGTTGTTCAATAATTAAATAATGAAAATCACCTTAATCGAAAAACAAACTTCTTTACAATTGCATAGGTGAATTCAAGATTTAAATTATGTGAATTTAATTTTTTTAAAATTATAAGTTCATGCCTATTACTTATTGTATGATTTTAATAAATGTATATTTTACATCAAAAGTTATAGATTCAATTAATTATGTACCAATAACGATACATTCTGCCTCATTTACCTGTCAAAAGTTATGGATTCAATTAATATCATACCGATAATGATATATCCTCCCTATTTACAAGTCAAAAGTTATGAATTCAATTGATCCTATATTGGTGGATCTGCCCCGTTTAGAAGTAGTTATATCTTATACACCTAATATGTGGTTGGCATTATGGATTATTAAAATGATTTAAAGCTAAGCAAAAAAGGAAAACTTAGGCATTGAAGCATATTCCTCTAAAAACATAGGTATCTAGGCTTTTTAGTGTTTCGATTTCATATTCTTCTTTAACTTTAATATGAATTTTGATGCCAAATAAATCGTTGTTAAGTGTCTTTTCTAATTTGTGCAATTTTTTTGTTTTTACAAAGTTATTCTAGTCATGTGTAAAATGATATGTTTGCCTACATTTGCTTGTCTTAATTAGCTATATGTTTGTACTCCCACTATATAATTACTTTTTCCATGCTTGTCCTTATTAATTAAGTGATTTGTCATTACCTAATCCCCAATAAAACAAGGACTTGTATATAAATTAAAGAGGTTCATTTTCTAATTTCTACCTACTATGATTGTTATTAATCACTCAGAATTTTCATCAACTTAAAAACAACAATAACAACATATTATGTGAAATTTCACTAGTAACATCTGAAAATGGTAAAATGTAAGCAAACTTTACCACTACTTCATAAAGATAGAAATGTTATTTTTGAAGGACCCTCGAGAGTCGGGCCTCGACTGAAATACAACAAATTCAGATATAAAAAAAAGAAAATAATGGAGACCTCGTAAAAATAAAAAAATTATCACTAATATATTTGAGGTCGTAATTTAAACTTGAAAATATAATAATGACTAAGAAATACCAACTGTCTTAGAAAACGAAATGCAATCATGAGACATATTATCAGTACTTCCAAAATTAAGAGGGAAAATTGAAAGAAAAAGGTTGAAGGGCAGAATAGGAATTCACAATGAACATTTATAGCCAACCACAAACTTTTAAGTCACAGTATCACTAGCATTAAAAGCAATAAAATTTCAATCAAGACTTAGGGCTAAGGGCAAAATGGAGGTCCCCTACCCCCCAACAAAAAGACACATTTTAATTTGATAAGTTATACTAATATATTTTCTCCGTTTAATTTAAGATCACACGATTCAAACACTACAAATAAAATTGTTAATTTCTAGTAGACACTCCATCGAAATATGGCTCGTTGATAAAGATTTTATAGATTAGTGACTAGTTAAATTCTAATGCATTCTGTTCAGAATTAACAATTTTAGGAGAGAAAATTTTTATTTCTTTAATTATATATAAACTTCATGAATCATGTCTAGTTAAATTAGGACAGTTAAATTAAAACGAAAGAAATATTAATCATCAACAAATAATATAACGTGACTTCTCATCATAAACAGGACCTTTCACCAACATAGCTAAATGGTGGGACTCTCTATTTTTATTTCATTGATCTTCATAAATCTTTAAATAGTTATGAATGGTCTCTAAAGTACCCACTCATGGGTTTTTTTTTTCTTTCTGTATTTCCATTAATGTATTTGTTGAACTTTATAAAGTTTTATCCTGATTATATTCTACAACTACAATTATGTTTCTTTTTTCTCGATATCAAATAATAGTGACCTTGATCCATTATTGTTTTTATTTGTATCCTTAAAGATAGAGAGACGAAAACTGAAATCGAATAAATATATAAAAGAAAAAAAAGTTTAAGGAAGAAGTGCATGTTTATGATTTAAATTTGATCGATTAAATATTTAAAAACCTTAATACTGAAATTATCAAAATTATGAAATTAGAAGACAAAAATCTGTTGAACAAATGGATCTTTCTATATAGTTATTAACTTTATTCATTTTGAACTTTACATATTCCTTAAGAAATAAAGTAAGTAATTAATGCCAACGGTAAAACAGATGTAAACAAACGGAGGAGTATTAAGGACACAAATCCCACTAATTTACCTTTTAACACTTTGATGCAATTAAATAAAATATTATAATTGCAGGAATCCAACTAATGACGGTCTAAACTCTAATTGTATTAAAATAATTTGATTCTCTCAGTTGCATTGTTATGGCACTATAAGGTTTTTGAAATAATTAAACAAATAGGGTGTATTAATTTATTCTCTGGTTGTCCTTGTCAAACTGTATTAACGACTAATATACAATTAATTAAGTTATTTATTAACGACTGTAAATTTTCAATCAGTACTTAGCTTGTCACTTTGTTAACACGAGGGTATGTTTGATAAAAGTTATACGTTAAAACTTAATTAATAAGGTTAATTTAATAAAATAAATATTTTGTTAAGGTGAGGAGGTATCAAATTAACAAGGGCCAAATAAAATAAAACGGAGAAAGTATATATGAACCAATTTAGCATATTTTATTTCATGTTGAATTTTCTCTATCGTAGATGCTTAGATTCATTTAAAGGTGTAAATCATTAATGGAAAAATGTATATATTGCATTTATTCATATACTTATACTTCCCATATATAAGGAAGAAGGTAGAAATGACAAAATCAAACTCAATCCGTTCAACTTATTTAAGATTAGACGAATTATTGATCCACTCATTCATTAACTCAGTCTATTTTTAACTCAATCCACTTTAACTCATTTTTAGAGAAGGGAGTTTTTTTCTTTACGATAGTACCATCAAAGAAATGATTTTTTATAAATACCTACCAATGTTTCTTTCACTAATACCTTCTAAATTAAATATTACTCTTATGTTCCAATTTACCAATATTTCCCTTTTAAAACCTTTAATTAATATTGAACAAATATTTATTACTTTTTCACAAATTCTTGTCGCTATCATAGTAAAATTCAGTTAACCCATCAAAGTTAGTTAAAGTAAAAAAAAGAAAAAAAGTAAAATCCCATAACAGTAAAAATGAAAAGTAGACAAGGGTGTGGGGTGATGAAAACAAGGTAAAATAAAATTAAAATACGTCAGATTCTGCACTACTTTTACACTCATTGATTTCATAAATGGACAACACACACAGCTGGAATTGTACACTTGTGTCTCATCTTTCATCTCCATCCACCGCCAAGATGTGTTGCAGTGGTTGAAACTATCTTAATTTCAATTTGAAATTTAAAATTTGAGTTTTAAATATAATTTTTTTTTATAAATAGTGTTTTCTCTCAAGTGAGGCTTGATATAGTGTAAATTTAAATTAGTTAAATTTTAATATGAATATTGAATATCAAACGTAAAATGAAATAAAAAATAAAAAAATACTTCCATCTCCATTCTCCACCCTACAAATTTCAGAATAATTAAATAAATAAATATACAATCAACTCTCCTTGAAGATTCCTTCACTTTTTCCCCAACCACCCCTCCAA